>NC_044278.2:84991922-85309922 GCF_004027225.2 Strigops habroptila
CAGATGGCGAACACTCCTGCTTTAATAGGCTAAATCAGCCCCTTTTTTTATCATCAATACCAAAACCATCACTAGAAAACTCTGTTGTGTTTTTTTTTTGCAACTACTAAGTTGGAAAAAACTTGTCATAATTTTTTGAGTGTGCCCTCAGAAAGATGACAAACGCTGAAGTCTTAATCCTGTAAATTTCTACTTGATTATGGTACACATCTGATTTTTCTCTGACGTTCCCCAGGAAAAGTTTTAGAAAGTGTGAAAACTATTGCTGTTGAAGAGAAATAGGCCCTATTTCTTTCTGTACCTGACCAAGCGTCACCATCTTTACGTTTAAACTGCCATTCTTCTATGCTCTCAGACAAAACCACAAGGCTTTGTGAAACAGCAGAGAATAAAACTTCCTCTTTGTTGGTAAGATATAGAAGAAAGATGTCTTATACAGTAAATGACTTTCTACTAATATGATAGACAGGATCATTTTATAAGGATGATATTGGCCAGTCTTTATTGCTACTACTTATATTGATTAAAAGATCATTTCTCATATTCTTTTAGTGAATGCAGTCTTCATAACATGACATACATTACTCAAATAGTACTTCGAGATACTAATAGACTCTTTAATTAGCATTTGAGAAGTAATAAAAGTTTTTGCATCTGACCCTTTTGGTTCAGAAAGGCACAACCGTTGGCACAGCTACCACTACCTACTTTCCTTATTGAAGCCTAATTACAGAGATTTAAGTATCTGCCTTCCCAAATACAAACCTATATTCATTTTGCTGTAATATTACTGTCAATCTCATCACAGCTGTGAAATGTAACAACCCAGCTTGCTGTACTAATGAAGCAAAGAGCTTTATGTTTAAAAATTTCTAAGAATTATATTCAAGCCCAGCTTTTTTTGGTTGCTATTAAGGTAACTTCTATGCTTAGTCACTGGCTAACTATTTACTTCACCTCCTGCTTCTTTAAAGCTCACTGAATCAAGCTGACTTTGCAGGCTTCTAACTAGTTAGTTAGCATGGATGCATACTGTTTTCTTCTCCCACTCCTGCCTCAAAACACAATGTCATATCTCCATTCTTCTGCCCCTTGATGGGTACTCTCCAGACAAAATATGCTATGTAGCCATCTGTTTATTAACTACCAGCCTTCTGCAAAATGCATCTGTAAAAGAACCTAGATTTTTTTAGACACACCAACTAGCACTTTAGAAAAACTATTTCAGTTTTCTGCACCCCAGTCTTGTCAGTGAATTCCCTCTACCGTCTGCCTATTTCGACCTTCCTGACTGAGCAAACATTGATCTTTCCCTTTTCGCTTCTTGAGTGAATAGTGAATGTTCCTCCATTTCATGTATTTTGTCTCTGCTCCAAAGTCTTTGCTGACACAATTATTGTGGTAATGCATCCAAGACTTTCTGAAAGTTGTTTCTCCTGTCTGTGACTGAATGCATACTGAGTATAAATCATTAAAGAATTGCAGCGCTAACAGAGGTCCAATTTTGGAAACTAAACTGCCATCTTTGGGATACTGCAAAGGTTCTTCACTGATGCAAGAGGGTGGAAGGGAAAAACAGAACCACTTTTCCTTCTTTGTGACGTTACAATCCCCAAGATTGAATTTGTCCCCGTATTAAAAATGTAAGAGCTCCTTAGTCCATTTCTTCTTGGTCTGATATATGTATGTGTGTGTACAAACATATACAAAGAGAACAGTTGACTACAGGCAACAGAGTGTGTTCAGAGTTCAAATTCCTGGGCATGTTCCTTCAGCTGTTACTGCCTGTCATTCTGCAGTTCCCAGTATCATGGTTCATAGGTGCCCATCAGTTACTGTCTTTGACTGGAAGTAGATATACACCATACATTTTGGCAGTGGCAAAAGTTGGAGGGAGAAAAATGGTGGCCTTTTAGAGGGAGGGAGTGGAAACTTCCCAGGCATGATTCTTGTGCAGACAAGAGTTTTAGCAGTAACTTACAAGACTGTCTGTAAAAACAGATGAAGAGAAACAGATGAAGAAAAGTACTGTCACACCTCATTTGCTAGTAACTATATTATGTCTTTTGGGTTTTGGTTTTTTTTTATAAACAGATCATTAGGAGTCACTGCATTCTTCAACAACCTGAAAGTCTCAAATTTTAAGCAAGTGAGAGGGGGACTAACTTAAAAAATGTATGATTAATATTATAACCAGGTGTCCTGTTGATAGAAATAGGCATCTGTTGTAAGACAGGTGTTGAAGATCAGCAGTATTGCTAACTTCAGGGATCAGACCATAAAAATAGCTGACTGTGGAAGAGTTAAATAGACAATAAGCTATAGTGAATACACTGTGAGCTGCAGTTATATATAATACAGCAAACTAATTACCATGGCAGGTAAATTACTGACAATCCCATGTCTTACGTGTGTCAGAGTGTAGGTAAATGACCTGAAAAGGCTATTGAGGTATTCTATGAGTCATTTTAGTTAAGACTTGATGAGGAGAGAGAAGGTGGATGGTGCATGCTACAGATACTGACAAAATCCATTCTTACAGCTAATCCACAATTCAGTAACATCCTGAGTGTGAGTACTTCTATACTGAATCTTAAATTATCATGTAGTTATATAAACATATCATATAGCTATGTATCATACAGATTATACAATAATCATTATATCGCATTAAAAGCACCATAATCATGATACAAATGACCAAGCACTCCATTTTATTGCAACCCGTACCAATATTCAGTAGTTCTAAGCTGCAAGCCTCAGGAACAAAATATGATTTTCACCCAGATTATTCACACAGCCAGGGCCTAGCACTCTCAAAGGAACCTCTTGTGGACAGGGTCTATGTAGTACAGAATATAACTGAAATAAAATATATGAGAGCTCCAAGGAGAAATAAAAATGTCTTAAAACACCTCTAGGCACAGATATTTTTTACATGAAAAAAAATGCAGTAAAGGTCTATCAAACACTGCATGGAATGGCCTTAATTTTAATTCTTCTATGTTAAATTCTAAATGGAAAATACATCAGTAATGTGTGTACTCTTGTTTACTTAGTACAGGTCCATAGCCTTCATTACCTTCCAAAACATTATTTGCTGCTTTCTGGATTTGAATTAGCCTCTCAATCTTCCTCCAACAGAAATCTACCAGCTGTGACCATCAGCAATTCCTCCTTTTTGTCATAACAAAACATGTAGTGCCATATCCAGAGATAAATTAGTCTGGTGGGTTCAGAGATGGGAGTCAGCAAAATTAAAAAATGAATAAATTACCTAAGAGTAGAATAACAAGGTTGACAACAAACCCATGCTGAGAGTGTGTGGCACAGATAGATGTACAGTGTAATCAGCATAAAACAAATAAATGCTGTACTTTTAGCTGAAGAGACTCCAAAATTTCTGTCCAAACAATATAAATGAACACTGCTTCTTCAAGTTTCTGGACTTTTTCTAGTTTCTGACAAGTACCCGTTATTATTAAAATTATCTCAAATTTTAGCAGGCAATTCATTTTTTTTGTTTCCATTAAGCAAAATTGATACGTGCTTTGTATCCCTACAAGAAGAGATATCAGTTCATAAAAAATAATTGTGGTGTATTTAAGAGAAAACATGCTTTACACATCTGTCGCCACCTCAAATTTGATGCAGCTTCAGAGACTATGTCTTCACTGACAGAACTTACCTCAAAAACTGTTTCTGTAACGTAAAGATCTATTACTGACCATTGATCTGCAATTTTATAGACAGAAAGTTGATATAATGATGTCATTTGGTGGGAGAAAGCAAGATGACAAACCTCACAAGTCGAGATAAGGATGGGGAGATCCCTTACCAATTATCGCCACAGGCAAAACAGTCTTTTGACCTGGGGAAAAGTAATTTCACTTATTGCCAACTAAAATAGAGAAAACAAAACAAAACTGCACTAAAAACATACTAAGAATTTCATTTAAAACTGAGAAAGGAGCAGTGTGTCCATCGGTAACTCTGGAAGACACTGTGAGAAAGAGATGTTTTAAGAAACACACCCATGCTCCTCAGTTCCTCCAACAGAATGGTAAATTTCAGTTGGTCTGATCTAGCAGCAAACAGCAATTCCCTTTACAAGACAGAGCTGTCTTGGACACTGCACTGAGGAGTGCAGTTGACACTCAGCTTCCTTCCTACTCATGCCTCACCCGATTTAGGAGGGCAGGCACAGTGAAAAACGTTTATCCCAGCTAGTTGCAGGTACCTAACCAAACACTCTTCCCATCAGCTTTTCACATAGTCAGTGGAGATCTGAATCACTTTTGGCAGTTCTGGTCATTACTTCGGCACTTAAGTTAGGTGTATAAATTTAAATGAAATTAATGCAGACCTGACAACCTGCATTAATGGTTGCATAGAAGTGGTCTCCCAAGGACAAACTTCAGGCATAAGGCGTAGGAGGGAAACTTTACTCCCATGGGCAATGTTTTTGTCCAAGACATTCAGACGTGTTACTAAACAAATGAGCGTGCACTGTTATAAATATGGAGCTGTCCCAGCTAAGAAAAGTGCTGGTGCCTTAGCCAAAAACTGAAAAATAACTTTATTAACAGGTGAGTTAACACAGATTCTTTTATTGTATTTTGTCATGTGTCATGTAATTGAAAACAGAGTAACTGAGCTGGCTTTAGTAAACACAGTCCCCAAAGTACTTGAATTTCACTGATTTTCAACATAAATGTGGACAAGGTTTAGTTAGTCAGCATAATAGCGGTGTTTTTTCTTGATATGCAGTAAGTGGCAATATCAGCATAGTGATAAACACAGACCTATCTTGGCTAGTATTTTTGCCCCCATTTCTGAATACTCTGTCAGACATTCTGTCTAAAGCTTTCTGATTTTCTGAAATGGATGATATTATGGAGCTGTGGTAGTCATTCCATGGCTAAGGTTGTAAGTACCTTCCATTATAAGCTCAATTTGGCCCTTACATCAATTTTAACATCAGACTGTTCTATTAGAAATTTCTTTTGTGTGGTGTTCTGAAAGATTTTTTTCCCCCTAGAAAGTTTAAGAATAATTGGACAAGGCATTTTTGAGCTTTGAGAAGCTGTAAAATCAGTGGTAATTTGCATTTGTTACATTATCCTAATGTACTTCAGAACAGCAGATCTCCAAAACAGCATGTTACAGAAACAGCAAATGTGGCTTATTCTCTTGTCTTCAGTGAGGAGTTTACGAGCTTTACAGGACTATGAAGAACTATCAGGGCTAGGGAAGAAGCAGAGCGTAAAAGGTTCATAGGAGCCAGGCTGCTGTCAGAGCTTTTTTTTAGCAGGTACTCAGCAAAAGCAGGCCTTCGGAACATCTTCCTACGTGAGAACACTTTAAAAGATAGAATTAGGAATAAATAGAAATATGAGATAAGTTTTCTCTTACTAAAAATAACAAAATTCCTTTAAAAATCAGAGACACTAATTTTCAGAGATGTCACTCCATTAGTTTAGAAAAAAAACTTTATAGAACATTCTGCGTGAAATAAGAAATGTGAAAGTCAGCAAACTGTAGTATCCTAAAAGAAGGTTAATAAAACCTAAAGATCAGAAACTTTAACATTCTTATGTAAACTACCAATAACTCACTTATTTCTTTCTCCTAGCCTTGATCACCATCATGTAACTTTCACATATAGTTCAAATACCATATATTGACCTAGACTTTTAGCTCATGATCACTTTACTAAGTAATAAAATACAACTGCAAAAACATAATGTTAAAATAGAGGTACCATAAAGTACAGAAAAAAGTATCACAAATTTAAGCAAAAAGAAATCACACTTTTATGCAGTTCTATCCCCCTTTCTCTAGCTTATGAAGTATTCTCTGTTAAGCTCTTGGAACACACACATATATATATAAATTACATAGGCTAAGAAACATGGATTTAGAGCAAGTGCCATATTATAAGCCTGTAAACTGGGCAACAAAACATAGTCGTTATAAGTTGAAGACCAAAGCTGCCCTCCAATTTGCTTACAAATCAAAAGTTACAATATTATACACACTGTTCTTCATATTAGTATTTTACATACCTTACTGCAGGTTTAATGTACTGTATTACATATAATTTTCAGTATAATTAATGGAACATATAATTATACTACAGAGCAGAGGCTAGTATGGAAGCAAGTATGGAAGGCATGGAAAAGTAATTATTACACCTAATTTCAGTCACCATGTTCAAAGTAGTTGTCCCAAACTCTATCCCACGAAAACATGTAACACCTCCAGAAGGTAACTAATCCCCTTTGAAGAGTCAAAGACGAAATTTAGTTGCCTCAAAATAACAATTCTTTGAATCAAGTGTCCTAGGATACCTAAGACATCAAGATCTTCTTAGCAGACATGATCCCTTTGGAGATCCCTTTGCTGCTGCTGCTGAAAGTGAAACAAAGCATATCAAGATATTTAAAATATTACTAAATGTTTGGGGAACTGAATTCCATCCAGTTGTAAAGTTTAAACTAAATAAAAACTTTTCTTGGTGACTTAAATTAGGTAAGAGTATTGCCACCCACACTCGCAGACATAAACCTAACCCTAATGGGTGGGTTTGCTAGTCATGCGACTTTCTTTTAAATTGCATTACGTGGAAAGCAGTTAGTACGGGTCTGCCAATCTACGCTGCAGATGCAGTACAGTTGTACTGTCACAGAGATATAATGAAGGTATAATGAGTGACTTTTACACCAAGGAGAGCAAGCACAGAGAGTCCTTTGAGTCCTTAACTTGTGAAAATACCATCATTTAGCAAAATAATTAACCATGTTCTAAAAACATGTTTTTCAGTATCATCGACTTTAAGTATATCCTTGAACTTAGCAATTGCCAAGCTTTTTCTGAATGAGAGCTTAAAAGATAAACACAAGAGAGATAAAAAGAGATCGCTGGGAAAAAAAAAAACCTGAAGAAAGCTAAAAATATTTTCTCTTCTCTAGAGTAAAACATTTTCTTGGAAACACATAATGATCTAACTACAGTGATGCTCCTCTTACAATGAAAATTTATTCTTAAATGATTTAGCAATGGCAGTGTATGATGAATAAATTATACATGAAGATTACGTAAGGCAGCATTAGGGTGTTAATTGCAACTTTTTTTTTTTTTTTTAACAGAATTAAATGAGGGTTCTAACATTTGTAAAAGCTGTGAACAATCCAATAGCTCAAATGCATGAATCCAGTTTTACACAGACAATTTAGCAGTTCTAACCAGAACCGGTACTGTTTGATGCATCATATGGAAGGCATTCTGAAAAGAATTTAAGATAAGATGTTATTTTTTCTCATGAAGATAAAAATCTTGAGGTCTAGAAAGGCTCCTAGATTTTTTGCAGATTTTTGAGGTGCTCTGGGTGAATTTTACCAATCTATTCTTCCTCTTCATGTGTAAATGATGCCATATCAATATTTGAATATAATTATAGGAGTCTACACACTTAGTGGACTACTGGAGCACTCACTGCTAACCGGCTGATTTAGTCTAAAAGTTTCTGGTACCATGAAAGAAATCTGTGCAACGATTCGAAGTCCTATTTACAACTACCCTTCCAATTCAGTAATTCAGTAAACCATCTGACTCTTGTAGCTTTGTCATTTAAACACCGAATGAGTGATACGTAAGCTTCCTTGGTAGTCAGCGGGTGACAAGTGTATTTTCAGTTAATGGGATGCCCCGCATGCAAGCGTGAAAAATGTATTTTTTTAAAAATGCTTCTGTGTTCTTTAATGGTTTCCTAAATCAACATGGCAGGTTTTGTTCCGTAGCATCACTCATCTTTCTTCAAACAATTCTAATTACTATCTCCTACCAAAAGACTAACAAAGAGAACTCATCTCAGATCAATTTTTAATGACAGATGCTTTTAATGATTGCTATCCACAGTACACAGATTTTATTTGTTAAGCTGACACAGAAAATTAGCTCTACCTTTCCTTTAAAATCCTCTCCCACAAACAAATGACACTGAATATCAGATAGCAGAATAGTAAATATATCCTGGGAAACTGTGATTCTTTAAAACAATGTATATTTGATTGATAGGCATTAAAAAGATTATTAAATCCCTCTCCTTTTGCTATTTGGCATGACCAGACTAAGACATCTAATTTTACTATTTATTTTTTTTTTGTCTGTACACTAAATGAAACCAAAGAAATGGAGGACAGACAGCTCTTCATTCAGAGACTAATAAGCTCAATAAGCCATAAGCCCTGCCTCAAATGAGCTATCATATTTCACTTTTCTTAAACATCTGGGAGTCATTAACAAATTTTTCCTGGGAAGGGGACTTCTTTCCCTATCCAAAGGAATTATATTCTTTGTATAATGTCTAAATAACAAGCCACTTTACGTAAAGTATAAGCTGAGGAGCTTGTGTGATATAAGTGCTACATGCAGGTTATATGTGGGTAAAAGCCCACCCACGGTGAGAATTCTACCTCTCCAGTTTCCTCTAACTGCAGGAATCCTCGACATGGATAGAGATTCTGATGTCTTTCTGAAGTACTGTATGGTTGAGAATTTTGATCTTTTACTGTAAATCTTCACTTTGCAACATCATGCTACAAAGCGTTACATGGTCTGTGATACACAAGGTCATATAAAGTAGATGTGCTGTAGACCCTGTACAGGACACTTACCTACAGTTCGTAGGGTTTCAACTGAATTATTTCTAGGTCTTTTTCCACCCTATGACCCTACTATTCGACCTACACATGACAACATGTAAGATCTGTTCCAAAGGTGATACATTTCACCTCTAATACCCAGAAAATAGCTTTGTCCAAGTTTTCAGTCCTATCACTGCACCTGCACCATGCTTCTGAAGAAAATGGTAAATTCAAAGGGTTGAAACTTTGATGACTAGAGCTGAATCTGAGGAGAAAATCTGGTCCTGATACCTAGGAATGTGAAATTCCATGTCTGAGAAGGGCAAGTTTCTAGAAAGCTGGCTATCAATGCTGATTAAAAAGCATTTTTTACAACTAGACAAAGAACTGTGCTGCTCTACATTTCATTGCTATAGTCTGAACATTCACTTGGTTAAATAAAAAATAACATTCCCATTTATTTCAGCGATTGTCGGACTAAGCTCCCAAGAGGACCCTTGTCATACTCTTCAAATACAGGGCAAACCCTCGCAGCAGCACACACTTCCACTTACAGTTTTAAGAACACATTATGCCTTACAGAAATTACAAATCAAAGTTTTTTCTAGTTTGCCTTCTCCTGATACAGTTTAGTCTCAGAAATGATAATTGAGCCATACAGAGCAGAGAGTGGGTGAAAAGGAAATGCCACAGCAAGAATACAAAGGCTATCTGATACATGATGCCTTTCCCTCTGTCAAGGCCCTTGCGAAATACTGACTGGTACCTTAAGGAAATTAGTATGAATTACAGTCATGGGGAGCAGAGGAAAAGAAGGATGTTAAACTTGTCTTTCTTGCTTTAAAGGTTATTTCTAATCTTTCATTTAATCTCCTTAATGAGATGCCTGTTGTTGCCCTAGCCATACTTACCTACTTCAACAGGTGACAGATTGAACCCCAAACTTCAATTAATAGAAGGTAATAGCTAGAATCATACAGAAGAAACCCAAGTGTTCAGAGAATTTAAAATGTTCAGGAGTGACCCATTCCCGAGTTTTAAATGTTAATTTTATTCAGTGAATTTTCAAAATAAAAGCATATATGCTCCAGCATAAAGCATTACATGGATATTCAATAGCTTTACCAGTGAATACATGAGGATGTTAAGTTATTTACAGTTTATGGGCTATGATTCATATTCAGTACCAGTACTAAGTGTCAGATTGCAAAACATCACTTTGAACCTGGGCCTTGCATGCCTTCTGCTGACTTTTAGCTCAGCACTGAGCTAAATCCCACAGGTGGTGTAATGAGAAATACTTGCTTTTATCACAGAGCAGACAACAAGAGTCATTAAACTTTGATGACTTAAATGGGATAATGTTCAACAAAGAGATGCATGCAACCCAGAATATTTTTCTTTTAAGTTCGAGTGTGAAAGATAGCAATACTTGGTAACAAATTACCCTGTAAAGGCTTTGGTAACTTGTCTGAGAACTATGTGAAGAAGCTGGTTGACAATTATAGCAGAAAGGTTTACTGAGAGACTCTTCTCTCCAATATGGGCACACTCCATAATAAACCTCAGAGTCCATGCTCACCAGTTATCCATAGGAGGGGACCTGAAAAAAGAGCACAGGAGCTTTCTCTAGCCATCAACTTAACTTTCATCCACAACAACCAATGCGTTAGTGAAACAAGGGCATGCAGCCAGGCCTCCTTCCATTATGTACATGAGAATCTCTCCTGAGTTAGTCAGTTCACATACAGTCTTGTATGACTGGAGTGAGACAGACGGAAAAGAGAAAAGTCAGCTGCTGAAATGCAAGGATATTTCATGTCCTGGAAGAAATACTCCATGACAGAAGAAACTCAAGAAGGGTCTTGGGCTCTTTTACAAACTTCTACCCAAAATCTAAGAATGCTCACCAGTCATGATAAAACAAAGAGAAGCATGTGCAGGCATTTACTGGTTTACATGATCTGGTCCTTCATTAGCAAGGCATGACATGTTCATATGTGTCTCTGAAGATTGACTGTAAACCCAGAATGTACTTGTTATGTTTTTGTGGGAAAAGGTGTTTAAATGACACTGGAGGCTGAGCAGGAGTGATGACACCTAGCAATGTTGCATCCTACTTATGAGAAGCAGTAACAGTGAGAGAGACCAAGCCCTGAAAGGATGCCAGACGTTACATCTACACTGCTAAATGCACCCACCCCAAGGAGTGGACCCTGCCTACAGACCAAGAGGCAGAGAATAGTACTCCATACTGCTGAGCACTAATTCACTAAAGCAGACTGGCTATACCCACAATACCTACAAATCAGTGCTGGATCATGTCCAAGACTCATGTAAGCAAGATGATTTTTTTTCCCCCCTCCCTAGAGCAAAGTGAATAATGTGAAGATTCTACTGCAGCTCACCAAAGTGACCTTTTTACAGCATGAAAATGAGGCCATGTCTTGCATGCATGCCCAGGGGTGTGTGGTTAGGGCATGTATGAGGTTGGGATAATATTGCAGGGAAAAAACAGAGTGCTTCACTCTTGTCTACAATACCTTTAAAAAAAAAAAACCACCAAATCTGGCTATATTTGGGGGTCAGCTGCTTGATGCATTGTGAGCTTCAGCATGAATTGCCATTCATGCAATCTGGAGTGGCAGGGGACCTGTACATCGGAGGGAACTTGGAACTGAAACTGATTAACACCAGAGACATACTGTCGTGGTTTGAGCCCAGCCGGTAACTCAGAACCACACAGCCGCTCGCTCACTCCCCCCCCCCACCTTCTTCCTCCCCCCGCTCCCGGAGGGATGGGGAGGAGAATGGGAAGAATGTAACTCCCACGGGTTGAGATAAGAGCAGTCCCGCAACTAAGGTATAACACAAAACCACTACTGCTACCACCAATGATAATAACGATTAGTGAAATAACAAGGGGAGAGGATACAATTGCTCACCACCCGCCGACCGATACCCAGCCCGACCCGAGCAGTGATCAGGGCCTTCCGGGTAACTCCCCCCGGTTTATATACTGGGCATGACGTGCTGTGGTATGGAATACCCCTTTGGCTAGTTTGGGTCAGGTGTCCTGTCTCTGCTTCCTCCCGGCTTCCCCTCCTCCCTGGCAAAGCATGAGACTGAGAAAGTCCTTGGTTGGAATAAACATTACTTAGCAACAACTAAAAACATCGGTGTTATCAGCGTTGTTCCCAGGCTGAAAGTTAAAAAACACAGCACTGCACCAGCTACTAAGCAGGAGAAAAATGACTGCTATAGCTGAACCCAGGACAGACAGCAACAGACAATGTGGCTACTCCAAGCACCGCAGCCACACCAACCCCAGTGACAAGCACAGTAGCTACTCAAACCCCGACAGCAACAGACAATATAGCTACTCCAAGCACCACAGCTACACCAACCCCAGTGACATGCACAGTAGCTATTCAAACCCCGACAGCAACAGACAATATGGCTACTCCAAGCACCACAGCTACACCAACCCCAGTGACAAGCACAGTAGCTACTCAAACCCCTACAGCAACAGATAATGCAGCTGTTGGTGTTACTCAACTCCCAAGCACAACAGCTGCACCAACCCCAGCAATAGACATTGCAACCACTCCAATCCTAGTGGCAGACACTGCAGCCACTCCAACCACAGTGACAAACACTGCAGCTAAACCAAATGGCCAGTTTGTGACAATGTCTGTTGCCCCTGTAAGCAAAAGCAGACGAAAGGCACAAAGAGCAACCCGCGAAGCGAAGAAAGATGAAGACCCAGTGCCATTACTATATGCAACAGCACCTGAACAAGAGTTACTACTACGTGGGTCAGAGGAAGAGGAAGAAGAAGAAGAGGTCACTTCTCGACCCCGGACCTCAACCGAACTACGGAATATGCGAAAAGATTTCACCCGTCTTCCAGGGGAGCACATTGTCACCTGGTTGCTCCGGTGCTGGGACAATGGGGCCGACGGTCATGAACTAGAAGGTAGGGAAGCCAAGCAGCTGGGATCACTTGCTAAGGAAGGCGGAATTGACAAAGCGATTGCAAGAGAGAAGCGAGCCCTCAGTCTTTGGAGGCGGCTCCTGGCAGCTGTGAAGGAAAGGTTTCCCTACAAAGACGATATTACGAATCGCTCAGCCAACTGGACCACGATAGAGAAAGGCATCCAGTCCCTGAGGGAATCAGCCATTATAGAGATGATCTATCGTAGGCCGGATTCCAGGAACACATCCGTAGACCCAGATGAAGTCGAATGTACACGACCCATGTGGCGGAAACTTACACGGAGTGCGCCATCATCATATGCCCACACATTGGCATCAATGACCTGGAATGACGGAATATCACCAACATTGGATTTCCTGATTCGTCAACTCCGAGAGTTCGAAGACAATCTCACCCCTTCCATCATTTCAGCTGTGGAAAAACTGTCCCAGGAGTTCAAACAATTGAGAGACGATTTATCCGATCTATCCAGCTCTCCACGCGTACCAACCCATGTCTCAGCTATTAACAGAAGGCGCCCTACTGCTCGAGAAAGAAAATATAGGAGGTACACGCCACGGGCCACCCTATGGTTTTACCTGCGGGATCATGGAGAAGACATGAGAAAGTGGGATGGAAAACCTACTTCAGCTCTGGAGCAACGGGTGCGTGAACTGAAGAGGAGAACAATGGTCAAGAATGATCCTCCCAGGAAAGCTGCTGCTCCAGTCTCTGGCGAGCAGTTTCCCAGATGGAGCGAAAGAGCTGATTTTACTCCAGCTCCTGTGATAAGGAATACTAATCCCTTTCTACAAGACAGAAGTGGAGAATTTTGTGATCACTATTAGAGGGGCCCTGCCTCCAGCCAGGTGGAGGAGAGGGATAATCGGGTTTACTGGACTGTTTGGATCAGATGGCCTGGCACATCAGTCCCACAGAAGTATAAGGCTCTAGTAGATACCGGTGCACAGTGTACTCTGATGCCATCAAGGTATCAAGGGGTGAAACCCATTTCTATTTCTGGAGTGACAGGAGGATCCCAAGCGTTAACTATGCTGGAAGCTGAAATCAGCCTGACTGGGAGGAAGTGGCAAAAGCACCCCATTGTAACTGGTCCAGGGGCTCCATGCATCCTTGGCATAGACTATCTCAGGAGAGGGTATTTCAAAGACCCAAAAGGGTATAGATGGGCTTTTGGTATCGCTGCCTTGGAGACAGAGGAAATTAAGCAGCTGTCCACCTTACCCGGTCTCTCAGAGGATCCTTCTGTTGTGGGGTTGCTGAAGGTCGAAGAACAACAAGTGCCAATTGCGACCACAACAGTGCACCGGCGGCAATATCGCACCAACCGAGACTCCTTGATTCCCATCCATAAGCTGATCCGCAGACTGGAGAGCCAAGGAGTGATCAGCAGGACCCGCTCACCCTTTAATAGCCCCATATGGCCAGTGCAAAAGTCTAATGGAGAGTGGAGATTAACAGTAGACTATCGTGGCCTGAACGAAGTCACACCACCATTGAGTGCTGCCGTACCGGACATGTTAGAACTTCAGTATGAACTGGAGTCAAAGGCAGCCAAGTGGTATGCCACAATTGACATTGCCAATGCATTTTTCTCAATCCCTTTGGCAGCAGAATGCAGGCCACAGTTTGCTTTCACTTGGAGGGGCGTCCAGTACACTTGGAACCGACTGCCCCAGGGGTGGAAACGCAGCCCTACCATCTGCCATGGATTGATCCAGACTGCACTGGAACAGGGGCAAGCTCCAGAACACCTGCAATACATTGATGACATCATCGTGTGGGGTGATACAGCGGAAGAAGTTTTTGAGAAAGGGAGGAAAATAATCCAAATCCTGCTGAAGGCCGGTTTTGCCATAAAACGGAATAAGGTCAAGGGACCTGCACAGGAGATTCAATTTTTGGGAATAAAATGGCAAGATGGACGCCGCCAGATCCCCACAGACGTGATCAACAAGATAACAGCAATGTCTCCACCAACTAACAAGAAAGAAACACAAGCTTTCTTAGGTGTTGTGGGGTTCTGGAGAATGCACATCCCAAATTACAGTCTGATTGTAAGCCCTCTCTACCACGTGACCCGGAAGAAGAATGATTTCAAATGGGGCCCTGAGCAACAACAAGCCTTTGAACAAATTAAACGAGAAATAGTTCATGCAGTAGCCCTTGGACCAGTCCGGGCCGGGCCAGATGTGAAAAATGTGCTCTATACCGCAGCTGGGGAGAATGGTCCTACCTGGAGCCTCTGGCAGAAAGCTCCAGGGGAGACTCGAGGTCGACCCCTTGGCTTTTGGAGTCGGGGATATAAAGGATCCGAGGCCAGCTACACTCCCACTGAAAAAGAGATACTGGCAGCCTATGAAGGGGTTCGAGCTGCCTCAGAAGTGATCGGAACTGAAGCGCAGCTCCTCCTGGCACCCCGGTTGCCTGTGCTGGGCTGGATGTTCAAAGGCAGGGTCTCCTCTACACATCATGCAACTGATGCTACATGGAGTAAGTGGGCCGCACTAATTACACAACGAGCTCGAATAGGAAATCCCAGTCGTCCAGGAATTCTAGAAGTCATCATGGACTGGCCAGAGGGCAAAGATTTTGGGATGTCACCAGAAGAGGAGGTGACGCGTGCTGAAGAGGCCCCACCATATAATGAACTGTCAGAGAGTGAAAAGCAATATGCCTTGTTTACTGATGGGTCCTGCCGTATTGTGGGAAAGCATCAGAGATGGAAGGCAGCTGTGTGGAGTCCCCTGCGACAAGTTGCAGAAACTGCTGAGGGAGAGGGTGAATCGAGTCAATTTGCAGAGGTGAAAGCCATCCAGCTGGCCTTGGACATTGCTGAACGAGAAAAATGGCCAGTACTTTATCTCTATACTGACTCATGGATGGTGGCAAATGCCCTGTGGGGGTGGTTGCAGCAATGGAAGCAGAGCAACTGGCAACGCAGAAGTAAACCCATCTGGGCTGCTGCATTGTGGCAAGATATCGCTGCTCGGGTGCAGAACCTGGTGGTGAAGGTAAGCCACGTAGATGCTCATGTACCCAAGAGTCGGGCCACTGAGGAACACCAGAATAACCAGCAAGTGGATAAAGCTGCTAAGATTAAAGTGGCTCAGATGGACTTGGATTGGCAACATAAGGGTGAATTATTTTTAGCCCGGTGGGCCCATGACACCTCAGGCCATCAAGGCAGAGATGCAACATATAGATGGGCTCGTGATCGAGGGGTGGACTTAACGATGGACACTATTGCCCAGGTTATTCACGAATGTGAAACATGAGCTGCAATTAAGCAAGCCAAGCGGTTAAAGCCTCTCTGGTATGGAGGACGATGGCTGAAGTACAAATATGGGGAGGCCTGGCAGATTGACTATATCACACTCCCACCAACCCGCCAGGGCAAGCGCTATGTGCTTACCATGGTGGAAGCAACCACCGGCTGGCTGGAAACATACGCTGTGTCCCATGCCACTGCCCGGAACACTATCCTGGGCCTTGAGAAACAAGTCTTGTGGCGACACGGCACCCCAGAGAGAATTGAGTCAGACAATGGGACTCATTTCCGGAACAACCTCATAGACACTTGGGCCAAAGAGCATGGCATTGAGTGGGTATACCACACCCCCTACCATGCACCAGCCTCTGGGAAAATCGAACGGTACAATGGGCTGTTAAAAACTACACTGAGAGCAATGGGTGGTGGGACTTTCAAACACTGGGATACACATTTACCAAAAGCCACCTGGTTGGTCAACAGTAGGGGATCTGCCAACAGGGCTGGCCCAGCCCAATCAGAACTTTTACGTACTGTAGAGGGGGATAAAGTTCCTGTGGTGCACATAAAGAATTTGTTGGGGAAGACAGCCTGGGTTATTCCTGCTTCAGGTAAAGGCAAACCCACTCGTGGGGTTGCTTTTGCTCAGGGACCTGGATATACTTGGTGGGTAATGCGGGAAGATGGGGAAGTCCGATGTGTACCTCAAGGGGATTTGATATTGGGGGAAAACAGCCAATGAACTCAATTGTACGCTGTTGCCTGCTCTATAACACTTTTATAGCCCACCAGCTAGATATCTTCAGGTCGCCAGCCATTGACCCTGACTTCCCTCCGATCATCACCTCAACAAAGAATGAATTTTGAGGAAACCAGACGAGCTCAGCAGTGACCAGATGAGTTTGGCGGTATCATCAGCAGGCAACAACCCAACACTATGTACCGTCCCTCCTGGCCTGAAAGACTATTACAAGAGATGGAGCCTGACATCATGGACTGGATGAGTTCAGCAATTTTACAGGGATTGGTCCATGGACTAGGGAATGATATCTTTCTCTGTGTGTGGGTGTGGGTGTATATATATGTGTATATATGGGACAGGGGTGATGGTGTGCTGAGAGATGTGGGATCTGAGCATGACGTGAATGGTATGGAATAAGGGGTGGATACTGTCCTGGGTTCAGCTATAGCAGTCATTTTTCTCCTGCTTAGTAGCTGGTGCAGTGCTGTGTTTTTTAACTTTCAGCCTGGGAACAACGCTGATAACACCGATGTTTTTAGTTGTTGCTAAGTAATGTTTATTCCAACCAAGGACTTTCTCAGTCTCATGCTTTGCCAGGGAGGAGGGGAAGCCGGGAGGAAGCAGAGACAGGACACCTGACCCAAACTAGCCAAAGGGGTATTCCATACCACAGCACGTCATGCCCAGTATATAAACCAGGGGGAGTTACCCGGAAGGCCCAGATCACTGCTCGGGTTGGGCTGGGTATCGGTCGGCGGGTGGTGAGCAATTGTATCCTCTCCCCTTGTTATTTCACTAATCGTTATTATCATTGGTGGTAGCAGTAGTGGTTTTGTGTTATACCTTAGTTGCGGGACTGCTCTTATCTCAACCCGTGGGAGTTACATTCTTCCCATTCTCCTCCCCATCCCTCCGGGAGCGGGGGGAGGAAGAAGGCGGGGGGGGGGAGTGAGCGAGCGGCTGTGTGGTTCTGAGTTACCGGCTGGGCTCAAACCACGACACTGTTGGGGTTTGAGTAGCTGTTGTGCTTGTCACTGGGGTTGGTGTAACTGCTGTATTTGAAGTTGGAGTAGTTGCGTTGTCTGTTGTGGTCAGGGTTTGAGTAGCTGTTGTGCTTGTCACTGGGGTTGATGTAGCTGCTGTACTTGGAGTAGCTGTGTTGACTGTTGTGGTCAGGGTCTGAGTAGCTGCTGTGCTTGTAGTTGGCATAGCTGCGTTGTCTGTTGCTTTGCCATCAGATCCAGAGACATTTTTTTCCCTTTGAAGGTGCTGGATAGTGTTGAGCAGGGCTCTGTAGGCATAGGCCAAGCCCCAGCATGTTGCCATGATTTGTCCCTCTCTGGTATAACCAGGACGACAGCACACCTCGTTTAAGTGTTTTACTAGTTTTTCCGGATGTTGCACTTGTTCAGTGGTGAAGTTCCAAAGCACTGGAGGGGCCCACTGGCCTAGGTACTTGCCCATACTATCCCACACACCCTGCCACTCATAACTGTCCAGCCTCAGGGAAAATCTCCTGGTGGTCCTCCTATATCGTCGTCTAACCCTAGACCAGATTCGAACCTGATACTGCTGAATTTTTGACATTAAACGAAATAGGATGTTCCTACGACGGGATGGCCGTGGGTAAAACACACTCCGTATGTTTGCCAACATGCTGATCCCCAGCACAATCAGCAGGCAGGTTTGAAGGGTACTCAAAGGCCATCTAACACCTTCAGAACTCTCAACTGCTGTTGCAAATAGGCTGGTGGGGGAACGGGGGATGAAAGAGAATGCTTCCTTCGTAAGTTTACCCCCCGAGGAGAAAAAAAAAGATATGCAATTGCTAAAATATTTCATTATATACCTCCCAATGTATAGTGGTGATGGCCACGCTGGAAGCACAAACCAGACCAGTTTCATGATCAATGAGTCTATTGTATTACAAGTCATTACCATGAAGTACAGTGAAACAAGAACCTTAGTCCAGGCCCCCCAGCCAATAAACGCTAAAACAGCAAATAGTGGCTGTAAGTAAGGTACAACATGCTGAAATTCTGAGATCAAGCGCAACAAGTCTGAGAGCCAAATAATCACCATTGTGACGAGTAGTAACAATGAATGCTTATCACAAATATGATTAAACACACTCTGGTCAGATCTGTCGTTATCTCAACCTTTCGTGCCCCACGTTGGGCGCCAAAAAGAAATGTTGTGGTTTGAGCCCAGCCGGTAACTCAGAACCACACAGCCGCTCGCTCACTCCCCCCCCCACCTTCTTCCTCCCCCCGCTCCCGGAGGGATGGGGAGGAGAATGGGAAGAATGTAACTCCCACGGGTTGAGATAAGAGCAGTCCCGCAACTAAGGTATAACACAAAACCACTACTGCTACCACCAATGATAATAACGATTAGTGAAATAACAAGGGGAGAGGATACAATTGCTCACCACCCGCCGACCGATACCCAGCCCGACCCGAGCAGTGATCTGGGCCTTCCGGGTAACTCCCCCCGGTTTATATACTGGGCATGACGTGCTGTGGTATGGAATACCCCTTTGGCTAGTTTGGGTCAGGTGTCCTGTCTCTGCTTCCTCCCGGCTTCCCCTCCTCCCTGGCAAAGCATGAGACTGAGAAAGTCCTTGGTTGGAATAAACATTACTTAGCAACAACTAAAAACATCGGTGTTATCAGCGTTGTTCCCAGGCTGAAAGTTAAAAAACACAGCACTGCACCAGCTACTAAGCAGGAGAAAAATGACTGCTATAGCTGAACCCAGGACACATACCCACAGTAGGCAGTGAAGAAACATATTCAAGCTAAGAGAAGTTTAGGAGTACATATTCTCCTGTGTATCTCAGCAAAACGTACCTGGGATAGGTAATAGCTAATTATCCTTTCAACATGTATCCTTTCCTTTGAATTCAGTCTTACTTAATACTAAGTGATTTCATTTCCATGATGATATGAGGCAAAGTTTAATCCCACCAGAGCAGGTACAAATCTTTAGAGGGGAAATCTGAATGCAAGGAAATGGTGCTTATTATCACTTAAAATGTTTTATACCAATGTGCAAGAGCTTTCTGGATTTTATTTTTTTTTTTTAAACCTTGTAAAATTTCATGACATAGTAATTATACTTTCTCTCCTTGCCTTGTCGCCATATATTCAAACCTTCTCTCCAACCACCCATTAAGCATTTAGGTAGACGATGACCTTCAAAATTCAAAATCTATTTTGCTCCTTTTTTTTTTTAAGTACAGTCTCTGCACATTAGTGCTAAATAGAGATAGCCTCTTCTTACAGACAGTGCTCTGAGCAATACAAAATTCCTGTTTGTCAGCAGACAACCCTGCTACTTCAACGCTTATCACTAAAATGAGATAATAATAATAATAAACACCCCCCTTCTTTTTTAAGGATGACACACTCCTGTGGCATTGTACCCTCTGTTGGCACCATATGATCAGACCAAAAGAAGAGTGACTTGAGGGAGTGTGGAAGAGCAAATGATTCATAGTGAATAATTTAATAACATTTAGCCTCTTTTCCATGTGCCAAGTGCCCACAAGTAGCTTAATACTTTCTCAACTACATTCATTACCTGTGACCTATTTTCTCTCAATAACATGGATTTTAAATTTTTCATTTGAACTGTTTATTCAAATGCAGTATTGTTTTTCTTGACATACAAATTTTGTTCAATGAATGGATAAATGCAAATGAAATCAGGTATCTGGTGGAAATATCTTAGATTAACAATTCATAATTTACTCTCTCAAATATTTGCATGTGAGCAGTAAACATATTTCTAGTAGCAAGTTTTCACTAGAATGCCTGCAAATATTGTAAGTACAACTAGAAGACATTTAGTAACTATATTCTGCTTCTTAAGTTAGCCTCCTAGAATGGGAATGCAAATCAACAGAAAAGATTAACCCAATTCTTCCCCCACCCCCTAGAAAACACCCCAAAGCAAAATAATGCCAATATTAGAAAAAACAAGTCTGATATTAATTTCTCTCTTAAACCAGTTTTCTTCTGCATAGTCTTTAAGGTTTTGGGCTAAGCTGTGACGTCTGTTTTCCCTCTCTTTCTCAAAAGCACTCAGACACACACTGAGCAACCTTATCTGTGAAAAGCTAGCTATAACAGCATAGAGGATCAGCCTCATCCCTTGGCCAGGAGACCCTGGAGCAGTATTTTTAGAATTGTAATCTGGCCTCTTTTTTTACTAGCAAATGTGACAGCCCTTTGTCAAAACTCTCATAAGCCCTCTCCCTTCTCATTTTGAAGTGCTTTATTTATTACATGTTGCACAGTCTTTCTCTAAAAGCTAGTTCAGCAGGAATGATCAAAACAGATACTAAGGCAGTTCACCTGTTCTGTGCTCCTTGCAGCATTTCATGATGGCAACGAGGATTTTCATAGAAGATTACTGAGATGTTACAGTGTTTACTAGTACCTACCGCTTTTCAATCCTATTGCTTTTTTGCAACACGCAAAACCCATTGATCACTCATTTGCATTGTGCATGGACTCATTCAAGGATACACAAGGTTGAATTCCCCCAGCTGTTACTACTCTGCTTGACCATGAAGGAGAAACAGCTCATGCATGACCCTCCTTTTTGTAACAACTCTGATGTCTGTGGCATTATTTTTCTTTAATATCATCTGCAAAGAGGACCCAAAGTTTATTTTACCCAAAATGAAAAAATCACTGTAAATCTAGGTATGGATATCTGCAACTGATGGCCACAAGGTTAGTAAAGGGGTGAGGGGCTTAGAGGGGTCGTTCCTTTAAAGCCATTGTAGAGAGAAGGCAGCTGCTGCTGCTGCCACCTTGTGCACTGACAAAGGCTCTAACTGTTCCTCAATTTCCTTTTTGTAGCTATATTCACAACCTTTACATTGTTGAGACTTGGTCCCTCCTTTCTTTCATGCCTTTTATTTTATCCTTAACACTTCAGTATCTTAAGAGATTTGCACGCAGGTTATCACTGCAGCAGAATTCTCCACGTTTTTATTCTTATCATACCCATATCCTTCAAAACAGGAAATGCCTAGTTTTAGACCAGTAGAACAGGCCTGGCGATGACAACCAGGATCAGCAAAGAGTCCAGGTCCCCAGGCAAGTCTGTAAGGATAAGAAACATCCAAGGTCAAGCAGGGAGGCCAGATCTGGAGATGGAAAGAAGCATCAGACATAGCCCAGCGATTTCTGGGCAGGTTTACAGTGAAGACGTAGATCTGAGATCAAGCCAGAAATTCAAGTCTGCGGTATGCTGCATTTACTCCTGTTTTATTTAACTTTTTGTTCATTTGAGATTTACTCAAATTACAATCATCATCACCTATATTAATGAAGTGGGAACTCCAAACAAATAGCTTGACTCCCATAGACAATCTCTTTTTTTCTTACCACACGTCTAGCCATACTCAGTGGTAGCTACAATGAGAAAGAAAAGTGTGAACTTTCTCAACACCACCTTTTTCATAACATATTCACAAGGCAAACACTGCAAGGCTGTTTCCCTGCTAGCACCATGGTATTGCATTTTTTTCAGGTCTGTGTTTTGCCTGATTCATAGCCATATTCTGTTCTTTTTTCCCTAAGTATCTTCAGTATCATCCTGCTACTATCTATTCTGAAGCAAAGTCCCATCTTCTACTACCTCTCTAGTGAGGGGATATCACTCTGCTTCTTGTGCTATCGCCAAAGTCATTCTTTATTGCAGTTACTGTGTTTTATAAACAACAGATGCTTCATGCTCCTTGTCCATCTTAAACAATTGCTGTCAAGATGTAGCATCAGAATAGGCCACCTTGGCAACAAACAAACATAAAATCCTCGATTCCGAAGTCTCGACTACAGGTCATGCATTTCAGTGCTAACTGCTCTGGCTAGAGATGTAAAGACAATTCCAGCTCTTCTGCCTTTTCTCTGGGTTTAAAGAAACAGAGTTCCCAGAAGACTCATAATTCTAGCAGAAGAATTCATTTAATGAATTATGCTCCAACTAAACACAATCATACATGTAGTCAGTGTGTAAGATTCATACCCACAGCAATGCAAAAGAACAGCAGAAAGTAAAATAAACCCTTATACTTTTGAGTTAACTTTCTTCTCTTAATTCATCCCAGAATTGTTTTGGCCATGAACTGAAATAAAGAAAAAAAAATCTCCAGCATTAAGAACAGCAGTTTTCTATCTTTCACCACAGAAATTCAAGGGACTATATTTGGTTATTATAGGTCAAGCTTTAAGAAGGAATGCAAAGATAAATAAAGTTGTCTTACACCTAGTCTTACTGACTTATCCTTAGGTTCTGCTGGTAGTGTGGAAATTGGTACCGGTTTAATTTCTAGTTTTTCCCAGATTTTGATGATTTCTATTCTCAGACAAAATTTTAAAATATAATTGTGTTTTTCTCTTAAAAATCTACATTCCAGTTATGTACTTTTCAGCACATAGTTTACAGACACTTGCAAATTCAAGAAAGCTAGCTAAGGGAAGAAAGCTGTTTTGTTGGAGTTTTTAACTCTGGACTTTACATTTTCATTGTGAAAGTGTGCAACGGGCTGAAAATCATAAAAATGACTGTCACTTTATTCCCTCAGTTATATCTATTACAGCTGAATCAAAAATTATTTCAGAGTCCCATGGCCTCTGTTAAGTCCAGCAAGTTTAAGATGATCTTTTCTGGCCTCAGAAGGTATGAACCTATGAAATTACTTCTTTGTGATCTGTTGGGAAGTTAGACCAGTTTAAACCTTGTGCCAACAGAGTTTATTTTACATATAAGCTCACCCCTTTTTTTTTTTTTTTTTCTTTTGTACAGATACATAGTTGTGAGTTTCCTTTAAAGCAGACAGGAGAAAGCCAATTCGCATGAGTTAGCATGCCAAGGACCCCGAGGACAATACAGGTCAAACAGACTCCAAATTTACTTTAACTTACACCTTCTTCTGGCCTCCTGGCATAATGATTGCACCAATTTACAGTCCTTTATACATCAGCAGAATGAAAGCAAGTAAAAAAGATTCCAAGTGAGTTTAATGGGAAGGGCTCTAATTTAGAAGACCTTATGAATAATTTTTGGACTTTCCCCATAGAAATTAATGGTGTGGAATGTCTATTAATTCACCTATTCTATTCCCTACAGTACAATAAATCTACCCTTGCCTTATGTGGGTCTGTCTTAGAGGAGAAAATAATGAGAAGCTGTCTTAGAAAGCACCTACTTGGCCAATGATTTGGGAGAAATTTCTGACCACATAGGAGGGAAATATATGACAGATTAATTTAGACATATAACTCAAAAGTAATTTGCTGTTCAGGAATAAAATATACATAGCATTCAGAAAGCCGCCTGATCTGTCTAATTTTATTACGCCATTCATAACAGAGATTGCACACAAACTTTAGCCATGTACAATCATTTCTAATTTTCTAACAACCAGGTGCCACAGTGATTACACTTTGAAAATATTACTAAGATCTGTTCACTTCTTAAATGTTTTAGAACATGATATTTTATAAAGCAAGAAGTGGTCATTGTGATCATCTACCCTCCGAAATGTGGAATCTAGGAAGAGACTGAATTGTATAAGCTACTCCACCATTGCTGAATGTAGAGTGCAGTCCCAAAACCAACTCAGTATTGTCCTGCTTCTGTATGCAACATTCACACCAGTTCTTTCAGTTCAAGTGTCTTAAGGGAAGCTTAAACACAGCTGATGAACTCTACAAATAACTGAATCAATTCTTCTCCAGTCACATAGCTCTGAATATAATTTCTTATTTTCCAATTTATCCAGTGTGCCCACAGTTTGGGCTTGTTTCTAGTTTAGAAGCATCCATTTAACCTTCTAGTAAAAGTTATATGGATGGTTTATAGATTAGATCATTCTTTCCATTATTTAATACTTTCAGTTTCTTATCAGTCATGTTTTATTCTATATTGTAAAGGTACTGTGAGACAGATGCATGCAAAAATCAAAGACCGTATCTACACATCAGATGGCTAGGTGCAGATCTCCATTCTCCAAGCCAAGATTAACGCCAAGACTGCTTAAACATAGCTTCTTGTACAGCAGATTGGCTATATTCGCAGTCTGTGGTATCCCTCTGACCCCAAGGCATAACCACCATCACTACCTAGAGAAAAGAAAACCAGATAAGGTATCTGAAGTAATGTGAGAAATGTTTTGCACAGTCACTTGAGAAGGGGAATGGCTTAGTCAACAGCTGCACCCAGTTTGGTGGTCTTCTCCGACCTTCCAAACATACTAGTCATTATTGGGCGCTGCACTTTATTATTACATTTTAAAAAAGAAGCCAAGATCTACATTAGTTATGGTACACCACCCAAAAAACACTTCTACTTGCTATGTAAGCAGTCTGGTACCTTCTTTTCAAAGAGTACCTATTAAGATCATCATTGCATATATTTTTAATTGCAGCACAATCAGCAACTGTATCCATGTTTCTTCTAATTCCAGTCTATAGCTACTGCTTATTAGCAAGGAGATTTAAAAAACATTGACCATGTCTTCCAACGCTAAAAATTTACTGGAAGCTTTTAAAACTATCAGGTTTTTTGTAGCAAATGAAGTGTACTGCTTAGAGAAAGGTAAACGAAGCTAAACAGGTATTTGATATTAATTCAGTCTACAAAGCAGATGGCAACATGGATGCAAATAAAGTGCTTGTCCTTTTATTATTATTAGTTAATATTTACATCACTGGAATGCCCAGATGCCTCAGTCAGAAGCAGAGGCCCATTATGCTAGACACTACATAAATACACACCAGAACATTTTGTTCCAGTATCGTCTTTCTAATGCTGCACACTAAATTCATTGATGACTCATTTGTATTGCCCAGAGAGTCATTCAAGCATACAGAGGGTTGATTTCCTCCAGCTGCTCTGAAAACTTTATAACCTAAGCAGCAAAGGAAGGGAAGAAAACAAGCTTCCAAAACATAAAATTTCAAGTTTTTGCCTTGCATTTGTTCCAGCACAGATGTGTTGGAATACCCCTTCGCTTTCTTCTCAGATTCCCTCTTCAGTTTCCCACTGCTCCACTGTTCTACTCATTTTCTTAATCCTGTTTCCTTCCTTTTGCTGCATTCTCTATGCTTTTCCCCCACTGCTCTCATGGCATATACTTTTATCAGGACATCATCCTATATCCTCAAAGCCTAGTAACACACTAGGAGCTATATAAAAATAACGAAGTATACGGTGCATGGTATTCATTCGCTAACAAAGACATCTGTAATTACTAACTAAACTGGTGCATTTAATTTTCAAATTCAAAATGTTCCACTGTTTTCATGCAGAGTGCGATGTATTTTAATTATGGCAATTAATGTGTTGCTGTATTGTATATGATACAACTGATTATTATCATCATTTCTCCAAAGAAAAGCCTGTTTGGCAGTAAGTTTTTATCTGAGGACTATTTCTACCAGGTAACAGGAACAAGCACCCCAAATTCATCTTTGCCCTCAGCAGGTGCATCATTCTGTCTCTCACAATTAAGTCCTAGAATAGTTTGAAACTACATTTCAATCAACTAACTGCTCTCTGGTCGTGTGGATGGGTCTCAACTATATTGGTATACAAAGTTTTTTCATTCATCTTCTTGTGCTTTCTCACCTCTTGGAAAAATTGAAAGACTTTTTCAGAAGTCTACTACCTGTTTTGATATTGACGATTGAAACATGAACTCACTATTTAGCTCATTTCAAATATAGTAGAAATCCAACTACCTAAAAAAAATAGTTTTTAGGATTTTAAAATTGAAGAGAATCAGGCTTTGTATGGAAATTCTGTTGCAGCATAAACTACAATGTACTGTAGTTTACGATACAATAAATTTTTACTGTAAGTTAATTAGAAGTTTATGATATCATAAATCATGTTTTTTAGCTTACAAAAAATATCTTAAATGCAAAAAAGTATTCCTTTGCAAAATGAAAGCATTTAAAAATTCAATTAGTATTAAAGGAATATTATCAATATAATTTTGATGTCTTATAAGAAAATGATGAACTGTGGAAAAAAACTTAAGTATTGCTTAGCCCTAGTGTTAAGAATCTGTACTTCCCAAGGCAATTAAGTGTTCATTGCATTTGCAGTCAGTCATCATTAGGATTCAGAGTTAATACCCATAATGCTAACATATCTCTTCAAAAAAGTCACAGATGGTGATTTGTGCATACAGTGTCACAAAGCATTTATTTGATGAAATATTAATTAGTTTTATTGCTAGTAGCATCTTTCTTTAGTAACTGTTGTCGCTAAAAGTAAAACTATGACCAGTACAACTTAGTGTAAGACCAGTACAACTCCAAGATTAACTAAAAAACAGTAAGTATGTTTCTTTGGGAACTTTTGGCTAACATCAGGAAGCACTGAGGTCTGCTAACTGTTATTACTGAGGTGATCCTTTGACTCCTATTTTTGTAGAGAATAAGCCATTTTAGTAATATCAAACCTAGGGATAATTAATTACGCACAGTCTTCATCAGCTACTCTATGCAAGATTGGTAACACTGCCCCACTGTCCTACACTACTATTAATGTGCTGCACTATTACAGGAAATGAGAAGCACTACAATATTCCCACAGAGAAAAGAAGAATATGTTGTTCCATACAAATACTTCATTTGTACTGATACTACATTTTGTCAGGGGCTACTGCTTATAAAATATTTCTGGTAGGACTATTTAGTTAGCTGCATTTACTGCAAATCAAATAGAAACACTAGGTGAAGGTCTCACCTGGCAAATGGGACGGGGGGAAGTATTAACTGCCTATGTTTGATAAGTAGTAATTCCTGATTCTTTAGTAATAATTTTGATTTTTAAAAGAATGGGAAATAATGCAAAAATTAACCTAGAAGTTAAGATAATGGGAGGGGAAGGTTGATCTACAATGGAGTGGCAAATAATAGAACAATGTTATTTGTGAAAGTTCCCACCTACCTCAGGATGTTTTGATAACAGATACTGCCTCATGACTGTGAAGACATGTTGCTATTCAACCATTATCCATCAACTATCCTTCCTTCTATCTCCCACAGCTGATTGTCCAGTATTGGTAATACACATTTCGAACAAGAACACCTCTTGTCTGTCTGACACATGCTGCTCCAGAGGATCAAGCAAAATGATTATTGCTCTGTTTGGCAAGGTTGCCTACAGAGAGTTTTTTGGCTTCAAACAAAGCATTTCTAACTTATCTGAATATTGGCTTATAATACTGTCATCTTATTCAGGTCTAAAGACATTATAGTATCAAGTTGGAGACTGTAAATAGACACACAAGCAATACATGCCCTAATGAGCCAAATATTTCTCATTCATTATGGAATACAGCTTTGGATCAAATCCCACCAAGTAGCTCTAGTGGTACCAGTTACATGACTGGATTCTCTTTCCCAGTTCTTCAATTTTTCTTCAAGTTTGATGCAAGCAACAATTCTGGAATTCATTCCCAAGCCTTGATTTTTGTAATTAAACATGAATGTGGTGGTCTTGATGCACCAAAAATGCCTTAGAACATGTGCTGTGAACTACACATGTTCTCCAGAAGTCCCCAACACGAAAGCATTTTGGTATCACAGTGTGTTACAGTAATTACAACTCTACAGTCAGGAGCCTATTATCTATTTCAGAGGAATAATCTCAACTCTGTTCAGCTGGCATTTTTGGCAGTGGCACACGTCTTATCAGAAGTTCTTGCTCCCCAGCTCATGCCAACTATGGTAATGCCATAACCCCTCACCGACAGCCTTGATGACCTTCCTTTATAGGCAGTCCAATTGCACAAGGTAAAAAACGGGAATGACAAGAACGTTGTGTAAGGTCACAAATTCAGATACTAGCAGTAAATCATAGGCTTCAAATGCCAATAAAGCTAGAAATAATTGAATGCCACTGATAGCAATGAAAAAGTTATCTTTCATGTTTTTTGGAACAATTAAGTATGGTTTTAGAAAGTCAGACAAGCTTATTCATGTGATGCAGATAGCAGTAGCCTCTGCAGCAAGGAGGTCAGATTCTATTCTTGTTTATGTCAAGGACTCAAAACAGCATTCTAGGTTCACATTGGAGGCAAGGAAGAAAGAACATGATCCTTAAATGTCTCTATTAAAGACAGGACAATGAGTTTCTTGTCAAAGACAAGACTTATTTTCAACCTGTGTGTAGTTTAGCCTAATATTCTTATCATAGTTCTAGATTGCAGACATAAAAATACCACTCTTCTGAACTCCACTATGACTTATTTTAACTTTATTACAAACTATGTGTAATTAATGTTTATTTTACAGTACAGAAAAAGAACCTCAGATAATTTTTTGATGTATCTATCCTGTATTGAGCTTGATCTATAACACTGCTGGTTTTTTACCGACACCAATTCAAACAGATGAGTCACTCTTACTTTAGCCTAATCTATATAAAAGAACAAAGGTTCCAACAGTATGAAAAAGCAGATGTAAGGCAGACTTATGCTGCTAGTATGGGTTAGAGGAATTTTCTTACATATTTTGGCACTCCTTTTGCCAAAAAAAGTTTTAATATGTTTTGCTGCTGAAAAAGGGACGAAAGGCTATAGATTGTTTTCTGTTACGGTACTTTGTAAGCCACATATTTGCCATGTGTCACATTTGCCAAATAATGCTTATTAATCAAGACAGTCTTGAGATATTGGCTAATTCATCTGAAAATTCCTTAGCACCCACACATAATACAGCATTTCGTAAGCGCGAGCCATTCACTTAAACTAAGGATATGTTTATGGCAGTGTAAAACATTAATTAGTTATCAGTCTAAGAAGATTCCAGGAATGAATGTTCAAACTCCTTGAATTTTAACAGATGACAAAGATTAAGTCAAGTAATTAACCTTCATATGACAAAAAAATGTCAGAGAGAACAAGTCTTTAGTGTATCTGTTAAACAAAGAGAATGAGCATGTAATGCTGGCAAAAATCTAATCAGCAAAAAGAGATGCAGTTATTTCTACACAGAAATATATTTTACATTGGATGTCATCTGGGGTACTTCCAGCCTTCAGTCTATGATTCACATTGGTTGGGCAGCATGTGCCAATGCTGCAGCAAATTCATTCCTTAGATTATAGGCTGAAATAAAACAAATTTTATATTATGGTCATAGCTTACTAACCCATGTTAAGTAGTATGATGTAGTGACTCTGCATTGCCTTTCATTTTGATGACTGGCTTGTCCTTGGTTAAATAATGCCCTTGTAAAATTGCAAGGCAAAAAATAAACTGTTTTAACTAAACAGATAGCCTTGTGATGAGAAATTACTGAAAAGATGTGATTTGGGGAAATTACAGTTCCTTGCTTGGTATGTATTCTGCATGCCCTACAGCCTTCCCTAACCAGTACCTCCCAATTTCATTTAAATTGTAATGATTTCCTTTAAGGACAATTACGTTGCCTAAGAGCAATGCATGCATAATAATGCTGCTTTGGCATGGTTCGGTATAGAACAAGAGTAATAACTGTTTATTAATATGATAATTAACTGTTGATGCTTAGCAACCTAATTATATCTGTTAAATAACTTACATTTTTTAGCCAAATTCCAGCAAAAAGAATTCTATTAAAAATAATAAAAAGCTATGAATATTATAGCAAAGGCACAGTTACACTTTAAAGTGCTGGATTTTAACTTCATTTACATGAAACAAATTTTGAATTTCTACATACTGTGAACAAAAGTGGTTTTAAGGCCTTCCTTGTTCTAATAGGAAATAGCTCAATGCTAGATTTTTATGGTACTCATGGTTCATTGATGCACTCCCCGAAATAAGCCCCAAATTCTATGTAAAAAACTCTACAGAGTTACTAAAAGTTTAGAAAGGTAAGAACTCTTTTAGCAAGAGCTGCATATTTCTCCAGTGGTGATCTTTGTAAATTTTATTATTACTTTTCCTTTCTTTGGTGTAGCTAAAATAACTGCCTTGATAGTGAACAAACATATGGAGAAATACAGCCCTGGCAAGGTCATGGCTAGGAGCAATAGAATTTCAATGCCATACTTCAAAAACATGGATTAAGAGATCCCATTAGGAGTACTGTGTACAGTTCTCATGTCCCAACATAAGAAAGGCATCGAATTGTTGGGGCCACGAGGATAAGGGGGCTGAAGCACCTCCCATACAAAGGCAGGCTGAAAATCTAGGGGTTGTTCAGCCTGGAGAAGGCTGCATGGAGACCTCATATTAGCTTTCCAGTATCTGAAGAGGGCCTAAAAGGATACTAGAGAGGGACTCTTCATCAGGAATGCAGTGATAGGACAAGGGGTAATGGGCTTAAACTTCAACAGGGGAGATTTAGGTTAGATATAAGGAAGAAATTCTTTACAGTGAGGGTGGTGAGGCACTGGAACAGGCTGCCCAAGGAAGTTGTGAATGCCCCACCCCTGGAAGTGTTCAAGGCCAGGCTGGGCAGGGCTTTGAGCAACCTGGTCTACTGGAGGTGTCTTTTTCTCCAGAGCAGTATAATAGGGCTATCATTCCAAATTTACAAAATTTTAAGTAGTGGCCTATGAAGAGATTGTTTGCATTAATTTGGCCAATTGTTCTCTGAAGTACTATCACTGCACTTAAAATATCTGTGCCATTTGATTATCTCTCTTGCTATTCACTGCACGTGCAACCTGTGCAACAAAAGCTGCATTTTCACCTCTGTGGCTGTTAACTTTTTACAGTGTTCCTTCTCATTTCTTGACCATACAATGCTTAAAAACATGATGACTGCAACTTCCATTATCCCTGTTACATAGACTTTGGAATAAAATCTCAGGAAATAATTCACTTTGGAATATCTAGAAGCATGGATAAGAATGAATCTAGTTATCCCAAAGACAATGAAGTATCAGGGGATTCTGTTCTTTAGATAACCCATCCTGAAAACATTTGTTTTTGATGGAAGTGGAAATTCTCCACCTTACTTTGTTTCCTACAGCATCTTCTTTTGCCCCATAGTTTTGAGGACTATTATTTTTTCCCATGTGTAGGACTGACATGTAAAACAGATATTTGTCTCAACCATTGCTCTCCATGAACTTAGGACTGATACGTAAAACAGGTATTTCTCTCAACCATTGCTCTCTGTGAGGTATGAACTGTAGCGAGTGTGGCGAGACAGTTCACCCCTGAGAAAGTGACTTTATTGCTCTCTGAAACAATCTGTGCATTCGGCTCTATTGATTCAGCTGCTCGTCCCTGCACAGGGAGGAGGCTGAGATGTTTCAGTTCTGACAAGCGGACAGGAACATCCTGGCAAGAAACAAAAAGTGGACGGGAATGTCCTTGCAGGAACAAATTGTATGGTCAGCAGATAAAAAACCTGCTGAAACACGCTATTCACAGATGCAGCCCATGTCTGGTCACAGCTGTTGCACAATGATGGAGCAACGGCTATCCCACCAACATCCGGACACAATATGGTATAAAGGACCACATGACCACCGGGTAGTTGGAAGACTTCTCTCACCGATTTGGACGATGGGACGCCATACGACTCCGTGGTGGTAACTTAACTATTTGACTCTCTCTCTCTCTGCAAATCTGCTTCTGTCGGGTTTTTTGCTACTCTTCCTCTTTTCCTTCTTCTCTTTTATTCTCTTTTGGTTTATTTTTTACAATAGTTTTAGACAATAAATTGTATTATTTGGACATTTGACCTCGTTTGTGTCTTAACTTCACCCCGTGAGATCCGAATCCTCTTTGTACCGTCCACCTGGATGTGACCTTTTTTTTTTTTTTTTAAAATGTCCCACATTAAGCCTTCGTCCATAACTTTATATTATATTAAGCAGTCTTTTGGCAACCCTGACAAGCCCTAATAAAACTCAGTAAGAATTTTCCAGATGTTCCTTTCCCGAGCCCTTTTCTCTGCTCATCACTATTGAGTCAAAGAAGAATATAATGTAGAAAAGTTGTATGTGATCCTTTTGATCTCCTTTGGATAGGACTTTCATGGTTCTGAAACTGGTTTTACAACCTACCTCCTATCAGCTTCATTATCATAATCTGTAATTTCATTATTCAGGATAACAAAGCTGGATTCAGTATTTCAAATAAGTTCTCCCTGTGCGTGCAAACACAAGTCATTGAAGGTTTCAGTAATCAACAACAAGCATTTGAATTTAAATTTGTTCCAGAATTAAGACCAACTGTCATTTGCAGGATAGTGTCATACTAGCCAATGTCACATAGTTGGCAGATAGACACTTATTGAACCAGTACACTTTTTCTCTAGGCATCACTGGCATGCCAAGGTGACATGAACAGGCATGCTGAAGAATAAGAATGGTAGGTAATACAGGGACTGATTCAGAATCCACTGTAGTGATCCAGAAGTTTTATATTAACTCACTAGACACTAGATTGGGCTTTACAATATGGACATTAATAATGCAAAAAATAAAAATATATCTTAATAATGGTCATGTGAATCACAAAGATAATGGTAGGAGAACTGACTGACACAAAGTGTACTCTCAAATGTCTTATTAGCCCTAGAGAGTTTCATTTGTAAGAAATGAAGGATGCAATAAAGGAACACTGAAATTTGTGACCTTTCATCACAACTGGAATAAATCAACTCTAAAATGAAAGGGCATAACACTAGCACTCCGCATCCTCTACACTGAGGAGCCTCATCCATCTCTTAGAAGAGAAATGGATTCTTGGCAAACTGAGCTGGCTGACAGTGTTCTGACTTGTTTGAGCCAGCTATTTCAGGGTGATTCATTAAGATCTATTAACATAAAATTTAAGATCCCTGACTTTTCACTTTTTATTTCAGAATTAGAAATTCTGCTGCAGACAGGTCAATTAAACCCTGTATTATTACCAAGCTGAGAAAGTAAAAAAATACTTTTATTTTCCTTTAACTCATTTATGGATGGGGCAGGCCGATTACACTGAGTACTACAACTGTACTGCAGTAAGAATCGGGAAATTAGGGAATCACTGGACTTACGTCCATAGCTCTACAAAAAATACATACACAGAATATATATATGCATGAAATAACTATTATTAGCATGTATCACAGTACGATTTGAGTGTTTACCCCCTTCAGGGGAACTGTGCTTGTATCCCTTCAGTTCTTTGTGATACATCAAGAGAAAGAAGACAACAGTTGCTTAGAGGAATCTAAAGCACTTGATGCAGTTCTGGTTAGTGCCTATACAACATGATGACCTGACCCTACTCTGGGATGAGGTCTCACCTCATCCCAGAAACAGATACCTGGCCCTAACAGAGTGGCTCACAGACCCTAACTGAACCGTCTTCACAGACTATTTTGCAATTACTAGATATAGCCTGAGAAAGATGATCTACAAAAAAGTTCTGCATTTGTTAAAGTGCTGCGTAAAGCTAGTCAATAGGAAACACTCCATGCGTACTTCTGGATTCAGACTTCCCTTCTCAGAGACAAGAAGCCTCTGCTGATCCTGTTAAGTTCGGGGGTGTAACTGAGCAGGCTTATGTTCATTTAAGAGTAGTTATCAGCAGTGCTCTCTGACTGGATATGCTACCTTAGTGGCTAAGTGCTTTCACCCAAACAGTGAGGGACCTGTGCTGAGCTTGCAACTCGCCCTGCAATGCACATCTGCATTTTAGTCTGTGTGAATGAAACATTTGGCTTTCATGTGTAGCCAGATGACTGTGAAAAGGAATGCAGGACTCCTGGTGGCAGGTGGAGAAGAGGAGATGACTCAGCAATCAGGTTTTGAGTGTCTACTGCTTGGATGTGGAGGAAATAGCCTGCATTTCAGTGGAGCTGTCTATAGCTCTCCTCTCCAGAGAAGGTCCATACCCAGGGTGCGCTTGAGGAATCCTGCGAATACTGCTGTGGGGACAGGCTCACCCAAGGTGCCCATCTGTCACCAGTCCAGGTCATGATGGAGGTCAGTGCTGGTCACCTCACTCCCCAGGGGCCACTTCCACTGGGCACGTATGGGCACATATAAAACTTCACAGCTCAAAATTAAGGCATTAAACTAGAGTAAACGAGTGATTGTGTCCTTTTGGGATACATTTCCACATGTGCTGGGGTTTGTTTTCCTGGTGCTCACTCTTCCTGGTTTGCACCACATCAATAGCTTCTTAATCTCCAAGCATACAAAAAAAAAAAAAAAAAAAAAAAAAAAGCCACGGAAAAATCCAAACGGATAAAAGTGGCTCTCCCATCCTTCAGTCTCATTCTACCCAGAGGTCTAATGCTCTTCCTAACAAAACCAAGAAAAGATTTAATTGCATTATTCACAGATCACTGGTCACGTAATTTTTTTTGTAACCTGTCTGCAAAGCACCACTGGAGCGATATAAACAAGGAGAAAGTAAAAATGAAAATCACTCAGTGGTTGATATAACCCTTTCCACATTTTGTACCACTGAAAAACTTTTCTTGTCTCTCAGCAGTTTTTTTTTTCCTAAAAAATAGTACAACTGGAGAAAGCTTGGGCTGTCATATGTCAACCTCTCTAACAGACTTACTCAGTATCATTTAGTCAATCACACTGGACCCCACAAGTATCCCAGACAATATTCTCTCTTGTTATCTACCGTGTTGCTAAAGCCTGTATGCAGCAATGTGTAGATTACAAAATGCAAGGCTGCTTGGCACTCCTCAGCTGAGTGAGACAAAAATATCATCATATTCATAAATTAATACTAAAACACAAAAAAAGACATAGAAGTCCCAGCATAGAAAGAAAAAAAATAAAATCACTGCTTTATTTATTATTTTGCTCATAATGCTTTTCTGTCTTGACAAGAGTTTTCTTAGCACACAAAAATACTGACATGATTAAAATCATTGATGGCTTAAAAGGTGTAGGAATACAGGCATTGTGAAGGAGAAGACTATAACATGACCTGAAGAGATGGGGCAATAGGTTGCGGGAAAGGTACACAGAAGTAAAAGAAAATATATGGAAATGGAGGGTAAAATTACTTAAAGGCTTACAAAGTAAGATCCTTGCAAGAGACACATATTTATGTGGGGGGGGGGGGAATATGTACAGGAACTCCATGTAAACAGCAAAAATTAATACTGTGCCAATGTCCTCATCCATTTTATGCTGGTGAAGGATTTTAGAACAATAAAGCAGTATGTTCCTCAAATTTAGAAACAGTGCAATGTAACTACTGAGGCAGAATAAAGAGAAATCTATAGCTGGGGGGGGGGGGGGGGGGGGGGGAAGGGATTTCTTAGAGAAAGTACTTCCAGTCTGCAAAATGGCAGAGCAGACTGTTAAAAAAAAAAAAAAAAAAAAAGTTAAAATCAGTTAAATCCGTTTATAAATAAAAGTATTCATGATAATGTGTGGCTATATTAAAAATCTTGAGATGCTAACAAAATGTTCTCAGCATCTCATTGTTGTTAATTTTGTACCATCACTGTAAATTAGTTTTAAGCTCTTCTTAGAAAAAACAGTACCATAGGTAAGAGTGTGTGGAATAATTGTCTCTCCACAGCTGAAATTGACTTTATCATCGATCACTGTCACATTTTAGCCATAAATATTTGTACAATGTCACAGCTGTTATATGATGTCACAGCAACACATTACCATTATGAGAGCTGAGGGTCACCAAACAGTTTTGAGACTTTACATTTGCAGCACAACTTTTTGATCACTTGGGGCCATTTGGTACTATTTTCTCCTGATCCATCCATGAACAGAGAAATACATTTGGTAGCTGCACCTGAGCTAATCACACTCACTAGTCTTGCTTTAAAATCAGTGCAGAAACTTTCAGACCATCATTCATCTAATTTTAAAGTAAGCATCTAAAATAGGTCAGAAGTATTGTACCTTGAAAGGTCATATTTCTGTTCCTTGATTAGAAAGAGAGCCTACAAAGGCTACATCACATATAGATGTCTCCACTGTAGGTTTCTAAAGCTAAGTGAGATTAATTCCACTACTACATTTTAAATCTTTATTTTTGTGTCAAAAATTCTGGTTACATGTGTCCATACGTAAAGGTAAAGCTTCTGTGAGCACCAGCGCTCACTTTGCTTGTTTCACCAAGCCTCCCAAGATTCTGCCAAAGCAGCATATAATATTCCAAATATATGTACACTGCACCGTCTTTAACATTTTGGGTCTCAGTCAAAACGCTACTGTCTTCAAGGTAGTATTTTCTGAAGGGAATTAATTATTCATATCATCAGAAAATGTTATGATGAGGAAGAACAGCTTATGTCACTTAACTTCACACATCTAAAAGTTACAGATATAAGACTGAGCCAGTCACCCTAAGTTCCCTTGGCAGTCACTGGAAAGAAATCGGCACCTCCAAAGGGCAATCCATCTGACCTATCCTAGATACCACTCTTAGGATGAGATGAATCATTCCCTTGAGGTGCCCATTTCTCTTCATTGACTATAAAGAAAGAATAGGGTGAGTTACTTTTTTTTTTTTTTTTCTCCTTTTAATGCCTAAACTAGGGCAAAAATGTCAGGCTACTTTGTACAGAAAGTTCCTAAGAATGTAATGGGCCAAACTGAACTCTGTTCAAAACAGAGTTTTTACAGGCTAAATTTACCTGCACTCTCAGAGTAATAAATTAACTTTTCTGATACTGGTGTTATACCCATAGAAAAGATTAAAGCCAAAACCCACCCTGTACATAGGAGACTTTCAATAAAGAGACACAGGCTTAAAGCCAAACGCAGAACCTGATCTACAGTGAATGCAGATTTGGAAGCTAGTCAGGGTTGGGTGGAGAGGAATGGTAGGTTTGGAAGAAACTGACTGGAATATAAGAGGAATAACAATTTTTTGCTCAATTAATTCACGAGAACTATCCTATATCAATTAAATGTATATTTAAAACTTGTAATTGAAATTGTTCCTAAAATATGGAAATTGCTTGTAAAGTAGGAAAATTTATTTTGTCCTATCCTGAGTTTCCATTGCTCTAACTTGCCAAATTGGGCATGAAATGATTTAAAGCTTTTTGTCAGGGTTCTGTGGTTGTGGGGTTTTTTTAAATACTAGCTTAAAATATAAACATCACACCTTCATACAAAGTGCAAACAAAGCAAAAAAATCGTAGAACTTTTTTTTGTAACCACAGAAACAAAAAAAAGCCCTCCTCATATGATAATATTTAAAAATCTGTAATAAAGGCTAATGTATGGAGGAAAAAGAAGGAAGATTCCTCGCATTCTTCAGCTAGATACCGCATAAGGTCAGGCTGGAAGGGGCCCTGAGCAACCTCATCTAGCTGAAGATGTCCCTGCTCACTGCAGGAGGGACTGGACTAGACGATCTTTCAAGTTCCCTTCCAACCCAACCTATTCTATAATTCAATGATTTTCTAAGCTAGTATTTTCATAAATGTGTATGACTTTCTGTAGAACAAACATATCGAATAGCTGTCCTGAAGTCAGCAGCAACATTTCCAAAAAACTGGTTAGGGTCAGGCTTCCAAATGGCTTTGGGTGTATCGAGACTGTCTTTTACCCAGGCTATTGCACTACAGGTGTTCTCTTCCCTCACTCATTCTGTTCATTATAGTGACTCTCATTTGCGCAATGCAAATAGTGTATCTGACATTTTACTGGAGAAAGTCAAAACTTGCTTTGGCCAGGTGTCGGGCAGGAAAGAAGGGACATGCATGAGCACTAGGGATTGGGAGAGAATTAGGATAAAACCAAGGACAGATGAGTCTGTGCAAAGTAGCATCAACTGAAGTTTGTACATCAACTACAAGATTAGTATCATGAATACCTTGACATCTAAAAAACTTCGTTATCCCTGGTTTTAAAATACATTTGACTACATTTAGAATCATGATGCTGGGGAGGGACTCTTCATTAGGGACTGTAGTGGCAGGACAAGGGGTGACGGCTTCAAACTTAAACAGGGGAAGTTTAGATTAGATATAGGGAAGAAGTTCTTTACTGTGAGGTGGTGAGGCACTGGAATGGGTTGACCAAGGAAGTTGTGAATGCTCCATCCCTGGCGGTGTTCAAGGCCAGGTTGGACAGAGCCTTGGGTGACACGGTCTAGTGTGAGGTGTCCCTGCCCATGGCAGGGGGGTTGGAACCAGATGATCTTAAGGTCCTTTCCAACCCCAACTATTCTATTATTCTATGATTCTATGATATACCTGGGGTATCAACAACCTACACTGAAAAAAATATATTTTTTTTTTTTAATTCTGATTTTATAAACACATTTCTCTGATGGAAAGTTAATACTCTAAGTTGTTCTTGGAAATCTCATTAAATCATCTTTCTAAACTGTATTAGATAGGAACAACATCTACACTTCTCTCCTCCCTCCACCCCCCCACCCCCCCCCCCAGCAAAGTCAAGCTATCAAAAAATTTGTTTTTAAACCCTGGTGAACATAAGTACGCTTGCAAAAGGTTACCCAGAGTAAGAGTATATGGCCTGATGCATTGACAAAAGACACACAGAGAAGACTTTACCAAAACTTTGCATACAGAGACTAAAGCAAAGACAGCATTATACTATAATTCTGGGAGCACCACAGGGACACTGAACTATGTACAGTATGAAAGAGATGATGCAAGACTCTATTTTTTCACTTTAGAGTTTATCAAACATTATATCAATGCTAACTAAATGAGATTAGGAGTAAAATTTTCCATAGCAATAATCTTGTTTCATAATGGCTCTTTCTAAGTGTCCACAAGGGACACTAGAAGAAGGAGGCCAGGTCAGATAAGCCACAAGTCAGATACAATACAGTTATTTTAATGGTGTAATGAGGAAGACAAGAGATATGATCCAAAAGGTAGGAACTGAGCACAGAATTCCCATAGACCAGACTGGTGCAGGAGCTGAAAGAATAAGACAGAGAAAGCTGAAGGGAAAGAAGGATAAAGGATATATTTGGAAAACATTTCAACGTTAGACAGTTCAGCATTTAACTTTCAACACAGCACAGGTAGAGGCAAGTCCAGTCAGGAATATTTACCTACCTGAAAATACACACTTATATGCAAAATGTGCTTTTTTTTCTAACATCAGACTTAATGCAAGAATTCATCAACAGCATTAACACTTCCATTTTACAGATATCATTGCTTTCATGAATCTTTCTTTTACTTTTTACCTAAATACCGTATTCACAGAACTGTCCATGGTCTTTCATAATGCATAAGCACACAAAGGTCACAGACACAGGCTCCACACCCAGCTGAACGACTCCGCAGAAATGCAGCTGGACGTGGAAACCAGTTCTGTTAAATTCAGCAGGTGTCCCCCAAAGTCAGTAGCTGGGAACTACTTATTTGATGCAGACCAGTTTCTTTAATTTCATCCTTCCTGTGCACCACTGATTACAACAGGCCTCACAACCAACCTCCTATAACGGAGAAGGCTTAATGAGAAAATGAAGCCAATGTTCTGGATTAATGCCTTCCAAAGTCACAGGCTGTTAAGTAGATGCCCAGAACAATTTTCAGACACGTTCTGTAATCATCAAAAAGTCCTTAGTACCTAGGAAATAACCTCAAGCATGATTATATTAATGCTTATCATTAACTTATTGCTACTGCATCCAGGTTTTGAACAGAAAGTTGCTGCCAATCAGCCTTAAAATAAGCTTAAAAATTTTCCTACCTGTATGAATGTCAGTTAAACTGCTTATAATATTTGATGGCAGGTTTTGACTATGAAATTAGAAAAACATTGGATAATGATGTTCTAGTAAGCACAGGACATGATTATAATGATGGTATTTATTACCACAAATGCTAGGGTATACTATCAAACAGAAAAATTGAGGGCGAGAGCTTAAGAAGGAAAGATTTGAAGTATATTCTTTTCTTAAATAACATGCTTTCTTAAATGTAATACATGTTTCTCATGATCACTGTAGAGGAAGTTATTCTCTAAAGGAATCTGAATACATAAGAGCTGGTGGTTGAAGACTTGCTGACACTGGAGGAGATCTGAACACGAGGATTGGGTGGAAAAGAAGTAAGGAGAACAATAGAAGAAGGAATGAATTGGGTATGAAAGAGAAGCAAACTGGGGGCGATTAGTCTGGAACACTGCAGAGAGGCCACTGTTCCTGGCTAGGACATTTGCTGAGACTGCATATCACGTATTTATTTATTTCTGCTGATCTAGCCTTCTAAGTAATAAAGTGCTGCAAGGGCACAGACCAAGAACAGTAACATAATTCATCTGAAATTAAGTCACAGCAACCATCTCATAGATAAATAGATAAAGAGCTACATATTCTCCTGGCATAGATTAGATGCAACGTCATTGGAGTCAACGGAATTGTGTCATTTTACATCAGGAGAGAATTTGCTCTACAACACAGCAAGAGTTTTGGCAGTTATGTCCCATTTTCAGCAACACCAAAGCTACAGAAAAATCCCATTTGCAGCTTCTTGTTGATCTGTCTAGTAATTCTATCTAACAGCTGGAAAGGTCCCCCAAGAATTAAAAAAGAAATCAATTTCCCTGCTGGTGACATCTGAAGATAAAGTTATGGAATGAAATTCTGACACTATTTACACCTGGAAGTTTCACTGAGCTCAAAAGCACCATTTTATGACACAGAACTTTGGAACATTTTTTCCTATAGTTCTTTGTCATTTAAATGTCTGAATATTTGTGTAGCAATAAATACGATATCTGCACAAATGTAGATTCTTTGACACCTTTAGCACTGACATTTCCTCCACATAGAGCTTGATCAATAAAGGAGTTGGTACAACTTGTCCAGATTGAACATTTAAATAGGTTTATTCCTTAATGAAATTTCCATATTGTTTTTTTCTTTAAGCATTTAGAAATTATGTTGCAACTTGACAATAAAAATGCTTTATTTCACAAATGGCAGAATTTCACACAAATCCCAAAATGCTTCAAAAAATTAATTTAAATACTTTTCTCTGCTGAGGCACTGCAATTCTTTCTTGCTCATATTTTATGTGTTTGTTTCTTTCTTGTTATCATTTTTTGTTGTTGTTCATTCTGATGACTGGTCAAGTCTCTTATACTTGTGATCAGCATCACACAAAACGCTTTTATCCAGTAATTTAGTAGTCTCCTAGGACAGAGACTCTGAGAATTGAATCCTCACCTCTAACCTCAGCCTCCTTTGAAATAAGTACTCTATTACTACATTGAGAGTGGCTGGGACTTTTCTGTGGTCTTTCTTGTTCAGTTTTCATTTGCCAGGTTTTGGGTAGCAGTGTGTACAAGAGGTGTCTCAGGCTCTTACATAAGAGAATTCTTGTGTCAGAGAAATAACATCTTCCTGAGGAAGGGGTTGAGGTCCTACCCTTCAGTATTTTCAAAAAGCTTGACTATTTCATGTGAACACTCTTCAGCTTGCAAGTTTCTGTGACACCTCACTTTCCCCATGCACTGAAAAAGGAGAAAATACAGTTTGTCTGCAGAGCTCTCAGAAATTAGGTACTGCAGCACTTAGAATCTTCTGTGGATCCCTATCAATCTTTGATGACCTGGGAAAGAAGGAAAACATCCTGCATTTATATCCAGCACAGCATGTGAATTCCAACACATTACTATACTATAATTGCAGTTAGGTACACAGAGATGCAGATTCAAGATATCCATTTCTGATGTTCTTATATCCACACGAAGAGGTAATTGAAATGTCACAGCCGTGCAGAATATGCTTCCTCTTTATCAGTGACCAATATACAGTATTTTTAAGTATTAAAACATTTTATGTCCAGTCCTTCTCTAGGTAATGATGGTTTTCCAAGAATTTAATTCACCCTCTTTAAATGTGATAAAACCAGTGGAGTCTCACCAGGAATATATTTGATTTGTTAACAACCACAACAGCTTCTTTTATCTTTGTTTCATTAATATCAAAGAATCCAAACTCCTTTATAAACAAAGGAATGAGCTCAGATACTAATGAAATGCAATCATCCATAGGTGAAATGCAACAGATTTCCTCTAAAAAAAAAAAAAAAAAAAAAAAAAGAAAAAACAAACAAAAAAACCAGCAAAACAAAACTATTCAGCACTGGTAGTGGGAAAGAATCTCTGAGGTGAGAGAAATAGTCTTTAACTGATTTTTTCCTTTTTTTTTTTTTTTTTTTTTTTTTTTTAAACTCCCCTGAATACAGCAAAACAGCTTGTGAAGTTTCAGGTTGAACTACAGCCAGAGTTTTAGAAAAGAGGAAGGCTGAATTAGGCCCTTAACACAAACAAATGTATGAGAAAGATGACTTACAAACCACTGATCACTAACTGTCTCATCTATTTGAGAGATGCTCAATGAGCCACTTACTTGGGTAAGGACACATGACTTATTAACAGAAGTATATGTAAGGAAAGAAAAAGCATTCTCACAGTGGAAGGGTTTAAGATATAATATAAAGCACATTTACAGCAGTTACGTTAAGCAGTTAACTGTGATTCACAGTTCTAAAAGCAGAAGTCATTTAGCTTGCTAATTACAGTAACAGCTGCAAAATTGAAGTATTCTACAACTATTTATGAGGTACAAAGACAACGTGTGAAGATAAAGCATTAGAACATTTGAGATCTGACCATTAATGGTTTTCTACTAAAAGAGTCTCATCTGAGTCCAGCAGAGTCCCTCCAAAGGGACTTTAGAAGCATCTTCAGTCTTTCCTGCTTAGTCCCCATCTTGTATTACAATTTTAGATGCTGCTGGTCCTACAGTTGATTGCTTTAGCACATTGGCTGGGTGTTCAGCATGTGAGAGACCTCAACTGGATTTGTGAATTGAATTCTTATATGCCCGCAGAAAGTTTGATTCAGTGAAGTAACAAGTCGTTTTACAGGATGATCAGGCCACAAACCACAGATGTCTAAAATAATTCATCTGATCCCTGTGGCTTCTGACCCCTTCTTTTCTGCAGATATCACAACCATGAGAAAGTGGGCTATGACTTATACAGCAGCTCCTGGTGAACCATACCCAGGTCTATTTCTTCCTCCTTTCTTTTCTTCAATTCCCTCATTCTCTTCCATTTTCTCTACAGATATGATTCTGTTTTCAATCAGAATACATTCTACTATATAACCTAGAAGATAAACAGCCAGTTCTGTGGTGGCATAGATACATCTGGTCACGCCCCTACAAATACACCAGGAATGATCTGCACACAGTTTACGTTTATCAAGACTTTGAAAAATTCCTCATGTCTTTTCGCAGCAAGGGGGTTAAGGTTTCTTTCCAAGGAAACTTTAAAAGGGTCATTAATCTGTTTTTGAGGTACATCCAGATAGAAAAATTTAGGAAAGCTACCCTCTGCATAAGGAAGCAGCAGTTAAATACACAGTGAAGGAACTTGAAGACACTTTTACACAAAGCTGATCTGAGTCGATCTCACAGGATTACAAGTTATATTAAAAAGCAGTGCAGGGAAATGAAAGCCAAGGCACGATGTCCATCAAAGTAATGTAGCAAGGTATAGAAACAGCCCTTTGATAGCCATCAAGCACTGAACGACGCTGCAATGGCACTGGCACTAAACACAATAAAATCCTGTAGTGGTCATCCACAGTCATATGTTGGGCAGTTTCATGCTAAGTGGCATTGTGCATGCTGTGCTGTCCCTACGAAAATGAAATTAACTCTGGAGCCTTGTTCTTATTTCTCCTATGAAAAGTATTTCCAGGGGGAGCATATGATAGAAGCCACTCCTACAATTGTCTGGATAATACCTGAGAGTTACTCTTCTATGGAATAATTAAGGGAAAAGAAAGAGTTAGCTGGCAGATACTCCCTCTGTGCCTCCCAAGAGCACCTGGAAATCAGGTTTCACTCAATACATCTCCTGTTGCCTATCTGCCATCTTAGCATGTTTTTCTTAACAGCTATTACCTCTCATGCTTCCAGAATAAAGACTGTAATGAAATCCAACATCGGAAACAGTCCTTGTCCTTCCATTTTGCATCCTCATTGGTTAAACATTTTGGGGTAGGAAGGGCCCCTCTGAGTTCCTTTTCTGTCCACTGTCCATCTCTTTTCTGCCCACCTGCCAGTCTATCTACATGAGTAAAATCCACATTAAATATGCAATGGTGCTAGCAAAGATGTACTGGAGAACTTGCCACTAAGTAATGTCATTTAGCTAATTAAGTCAGACTGCTAACAAAGCTAATGATAGAAACAATAGTTTTGGCAACAAGAGCCAGGAACTGTGGAAGAGAAGGTGATTGCTACTTGGATCATATTCACCTTTTAAAGTGCCATTTTGATGTTCACAAAGCAAGCGCAGCTTGGTGGGAAAAGAGAGTGCTTTCAGAGCTGCACGGATCAGTAATAAGTACAGAATTGGGGGATTAAAAAGGCTGTTTAAGATTCTGGGTGTCTCTCACGCCAAGCTCTGCGTTCTCCAGAGAGTTCAGAAGCTTACAGTCGGCGTCTTCTGGAAATGTGTCACCTTCGGTTGCTATTGATCAGTAGCTACCTACTGTTGTGCTGGAGATTCAGCTCACCAGCAACAAAGTACTGCTGGCACCAAGGGTGCTACACAACAGTGCAGAGAGCCTTTTGATGACTGAAGTAAAGAAAAAGATACCTTTGAATAAGGTCAAAAATTACTCAGTGATAACATGTTTTCATGTTATCTGTGAAAGCATCACCACGGCTCAGTTGACAGAGGTGAGAGGCTTCTCCAAAACACTGAGAAACAATCACATAGGCTAACTTAGGGTTTTAATAGTGAAAAAAGGAGCTTCTTTCTCTTGTTTTTATCTTAACTTTTACCAAACGGAACCTGCACTATTTTACTTAATTTTTATGCACTAATAAGTTGTGAAAAGTGACTTAATATTTTCAAAAGGTGGTCTTTTTAAAGTACAAAAAAAAAAAAGTGCAGTAATTTCTATTAAAAAAATGAAGATTGTCTGATATGACTATAGATTAAAAAAGTTAAGCCTGAGCAAAAAAAGAACTAAAGATATGACAAATGAGATGCACACAAGTCACGAAAGTACACACCAGCACATCAGCTCAGTTTACAGTCTAGCCAACCTGTGGACTTTCTGCTCAACTCCTTCCCTGGAAACCTGGGGGCTGCAAGGTCCGGAGCTCGGCTGCAAGTGTCCGGCTGAAGGGGGAACTGATCTTTTACCACACTGTGTGGTTCGCAGAGAAGCCACGGGTCCTTCAGAGCTTGAAACATAAAACAACCATTAATTTTATTGTAAACTTCCCCAAAACTGCGTCAGCAGGAACAAAAGTCTTGGCAAGGCCTTATTCTTCGAAAAAATCAGAAGGAGAAAGGAAAGAAAACAAAGAAGCAGGCTCACCACTTCGTGGATCCAGCAACGTCGTCTTGGCCGTCGAGGTGAAACCCTTTCAGTGAGCTGAAATCCTTCCTGTTTCAGCCCGGACTCCCGCGGCGCAGGAGCTCGCACCACGCGGCTGCAGCGCAGCCGTTGCCCTTTCTACCGGGTCAGGCTCTGTCGGAGCCCTCCCGCAGCGCAGACTCATTCCCACGCCTGCACACGCGCCGCGAGTTGCTCTGGAACGTTCCAGGCGGTGCCGGGTCTGTGGAGAGCCCCGGGCCCGGTCACTCTGCCCTGAGGCGCAGGGCGGTGCCGGCAGCCGCGGGCTCTGTGCTGCTGGCGCCAGGCCTGTTGTTGCCGGGCGCGTTGATCTTCGCGGCCTCAGGGCAGACACCACAGGAAAACCATCCCCCACCTTCGTGGAGCCGATATGTGCTCTGCCCCTGACCAACAGCACGCTGCTCACCACCGGCAGGCGCCCAGCCTCCCTCAGCTCCTTCTGTCCTTTGAGTTGTTGAGACACACGCACAAGACAAGACACTATTATTTTTGTATCCTCAGAGGAGGGGAAAACCTGTGCAAGTTGCACCTCTCTATTCTTCTCTGCAGCTCCTAAGATCAGGCAAGGTTCTCGTCAGTCCTCTCGCGGGTGGTAGAAAAGGCCTTTTGAGACCATCAGTTACAATACTGAAGCAGAAGTCTGTCATGCTTTGAGTAATCGTGTCTTTTTTCCTTGAGGAATCCCTTACAAACCTATCACAGAGAGGCAAAGAGGAGGTTGTAGAAAAAGCAATGTTGAAGTCACAAGAGAAGACACCAGTGCTACTAGGTGCACACAGTAAAATGATGCATAGATACTTTATCTCAAGTCAGAATTGCAGTGGATTATTTTACGCATTGAATCATAGAATCACAGAATGGTTTGGGTTGGAAGGGACTTCAAAGCTCATGTACTTCCAACTCCCCTGCCTCAGGCAGGGACACCTACCTCTAAACCGGATTAGTGTGGACTTTTCTGAAGGATGTATCACCATGGATCCGATTATCTTTTGTCTAAGTTTCTGCAGTTATTTCCCATGTGTTTTACTCCAGCATTTACAGAAATCACATTCCAGTTAGGATAATGTTAGCATAGTCACTATCTAACTGGTTATACTTAACTTTGAGAGGGGCAAAGTTACTGAAAGGCAGTATTTTTCTTTCCTATAAGCCTCAGTTCTGTGACCAGCGACTGAAAGACTTCCTTTTACTTTTATAAGGGTATTTTCATGTTTATTCACTTTTCTAACTTTTCAATGGCAATTAGGAATGGTTGTATAAAATCTACATCAATGTCAGGCTATTAGTATGTAATTAGTAAAGGTGTTTGTGCTTAAAAGCACACATCTGTGGGAAACCAGGGAGTGAGGGGTAAGGTTCTTAAAGTCTGAGGTCCAGTCTTAAACATATGCTGTGTATTTAATGGGGGAAACACTGAATTATTTACAAAGCCTGGAAAGTTCTGCAGGCTGCTATTACAGGAGGCAATGTTTGCCAGTCTTAATAAAAAGATGTGCCCTTCAGACTGCTCTCAGTTTGTCCTATCATGTCTTTTTCTGTCTCCTGCCTTATAACATTTTCTATGCCTTGCAATCTGATAGGAATTCATTTCTCAGTGGTCATACACAGAGGTTAATAAGCTCCCAGCAACAGCTGACTTGGCACTAGAGAAGAAATACTCTCCCCTACATCCAGTTCAGAAGCATTACCTTCATATCCCCTTCCCTGTTTTGGGAAATAGTACTGACAGTAAGTCTTTTTCCACCTCAGTTCTTCTGGATATAGACGGGCAATGCAGTGAGCTTTTCCTCTTGTCCTGTAACTGAGAGACTGTTCATTGTCCGAATTGCTGGTCAGTATGATGTGACACTGAGTCAGCCAGAGCCATGAGGTAGGGGGTAGCGACATTATTCCCTATGTCAAACCACAAAATAGGGCTTTCAGTGTTAAAAATAATCGTTCATTAGGTCAAAGTGTAGGACAAATGTTACAATAGAGAAAAAGAAGATTTTGTAGGGGAAACACCTTAATTTAAACCGTTTAAACACCACCCTATCCACTGTGTCTGTCTTTCCTCATGACCTTGTTCTCCATCCAGCAGTTTTCACCTTGGCTTGCAGCAGACTCCTGTCTCAGAAAGTTTCCTTTCTGTGACCTCTGTCTGTGCTCTCTGCTTTCCCGCAGCTCGCACGCCAGCTGCAGGCTCCCTGCCTGCTCAGCCCTGCACTTGCCAAAGGTTTTCCAGCAAAGCCTCTAAGCTCACTCTCAGAGGTAACACCACCTCCCTCTCCCTTCAGAGGGTGCAAAATCCAGGACAAAACAAAGAGGCAGATTTTGACCTTGCTGCCCGGCACAGCCTTTCAACAAAACACGCTGCGCACAGAAACTGTGAACAAACAAATAACTCAGGCTGTGACAGGGTGGTGAACAGTAGGAAAGGCTAAAAGAATTTAAGGGATTATTGGAGGACAAGCAACTAATCCCATGTGTATTTCTTCCACATTTCTTACATCGTAAAATGTCATTCACTTCTGCAGGTAGGAAGCAGAGAGCTTGCTTGTTTAAGAAGAACAGACCAGGAAGGTACTGAGGATATTTATTACTCAGAAGGATTCCTTCTAAGGTGATAAAAGAACATAGTTATCTGTACTGGCACAAAAAGCAAGGCGTCTCTGCCTTGTAGTATTAGAGCCAAAATATGACACTTTCTGTGCCTTAAATTCCTTTCTTTTTTTTAATGCTCAGAAGACATGTACAAATCCCACCATAAAATAAATAGGGTTTTGCACTGAGTGCTGAGAATGTTAGAGGTTAAAAATATTTTCTACCTCCTGCCTCATCCATGCCCTGCCATCTCTATATATTTTCATACATATGCAAGTTTATGCTGTAAAATGTTCCTAGCAAGAGATTGCTGTTAAAAATGCTATGCATTATACCTGATAAAATGCTGAGATAAAATGGAATTACAAAAAGCTGTGAAATACACCTTGGACAGTGTACAATGCTGCACTGGGAATTGTACCTCACAGGAAACTACAAAACCTGTAACCTAAAGCATGGCACCAATCAAATCTATGAGGAAAACTAAAACGCGTGATGCCTGGGTTTCGTGTCCTCAGCAAGCATATTCACGTGATAAGGCTTTTTATCATTTCAGTATGCTGCACCAGAATGGAAAGAATAAAAAGTACACTTGTCACCAGTTTGGAATGAGGTCTGTAGCAGTCTGCTGGAAAGGAAGCAGACCATAAATGGGGGAGAGGGAGATGTCTAAATAGGCAAGGCTGTCTACGAAGAAAAACCAACACCTGGAAGAATGAAGACAATTGCTATAGATTATTCTTTTTGCTACATATTTTTTTAATTGTAATCCTCAAAAGATTCGGAGACAGTAATTAAGTAAATGTTGAAATGTCCTCAATTTACCTTCTTTTTATTTTTTTGCTCCTTGCAATTTGATACAATAATATGAGCAATGTTGATAAATTTTTTCCACCTTTTCCATTCTTCCAGATCCTTGGTTCCTTAAACAGTCATGAAAGCACCAAAAAAAATACTAAGCCCTGTAGTCTTTCTAGTCTGCCACTCTTCCAACACTCAATTTTTTTAAAGTTAAAGAATTCCTTCTTTCACTATTCTGAAGCTTTCATAGGTGCAAAGTTAAGAGTATAAAAATAAACCTTAACAGAAGTATAACTCAGTATATTGAAACAAATAGCAAAAATAGTGTAGGAAGACAAAGGACAAGTAAGGGAAGTAAAAAATAATAATAAAAAAAGTTAAAATACTTTTTTCAAATTAGCTGCTTTTAAAAATGCATATATATATGTATATTTTGCTTGTGTCCTTTCTTCTAGTTTGATCTTTATAGCACTGGAAGAACTGCAATACACCATTTATTTATGTTTTTGGCTTTGCACAAATGTTTCTTTGCTTTTCAATAAATTCTACTCATACCATGTAAATATCTGTGGCCAAGACTATCCCCCCGGAATGATACAGGATGCATTACTAAGCAACATTTTTTGAGTTTGCTTTGGTTTTGTCTTTTTGTTCTCTCTTGGAGTTCTTTTTGTTGTTTGCTGTTTACCATATGAATGCACAGGGAAGTTCCACCAGGGCTTTTCTGCACACAGGTATGCACACAGCTATGTAAAGACTTCAGATTTCAGATACCCCATGAAGAAGACCATGACATTTATTAACTAACTTTGAATCTGATGTTCAGAAGCAGAATCCCACCAGAATGTGGGAATAGAAATCTGGAATATTTCCACTCTATATTACCATTGCTCTCTAGATGGTTTGGTCTGCTGCAGGCTCACTCCACAGCATAAAATGATGAACTTCTTTTTCTTACTCAGCACTTTGCATTTTTTGAAACAGAAATCTGAGCACATAAACTAGAATGGAGCCACGAAGCACTCCAGCAAGATCCCTTAACTGGGTGATCAGCCATGACGACTTGAAGACATGCTAGATTATGCAGTCTTTGACCAACTCTTGGCACAATTTAAGCTTGTCTGAATCTCACGTAACTAAAGACAGAACACACATGCAACAGAGCTCCTCATATTATTGAAAAGCTAGTATGAGCCTGAAGGTCTAAAATGTGTATCTCTGTACTTAAAATGTTTGAAAACTATTAATGCACATATATGCTCTAAAATTACCAACTCAAACAGCAGAAATGTAAGCTCTCTTATGTTCATAGATCTGGATTGTACAAAGTGTTCCCAATACAGAGTACTCTGCCAAAAGCTAAAAAACGCAAAATCAAACTTTTTGGCAGTTTCCTTAAGGGGTGGGGAGAAGGGTACAAACTGCTTCTGAAGCTGCCATTTGAGGATATGAAGCTACTCAGTTTCTTAAATCATAACATATCTTCCTGCCTTGCTCTTTCATTGAGACCCACATTTTTGTTGATGCCAGTGTTAGGTATGACAGGGCATCGGTTTCAGATGGGTGTGCAATGGACCAGTAGCAATCAGAAAAGGTAAGTTTCCAGGTGTTTATGACAAAACGCATCTCTACAGACAAGGAAATCTTATATTGGTATGAGACCAGCAGCTCCAAGGCAACCTTGACATGAATTTTCAGCAAACATATTCCTGTCATTGCTAGCTGTGCTATCCTATCAATTCAGTGTGATTATCTAGTCCAATACCAGGAATCCACCTTTAATAGATGGTTCCAGCAGCAATCCTTTGACACCATCAGCTAAAGCTTGTTCTCACAATCTTCTTTACCCTCATCTTTATTGCTGTCTGCAAGACAGCTTCCCAGTTCCATGAATTGGTATGTAAGGGCAGGTATTTGCTTCATAAACTCCTGCTGTTTCTCAGCTGTTTGTTGCAATGGAAGATTTTCAGTACACCATGTAATTAACTATTACTGAGCAAGTAAAAACAGGAGTGAGAAGTGTTTGTTGTTGAAGTGTAGCAGAGAAAAATGTGATTTTTCAGGGTTGTTCTTTCCTACAGTTTTTAAATTGCACCATGTCTTTCCCAAAAACGAATTCGTGAAAGACTATGCTATTTTTACCAGTCATCTCTACTAGTGGAAATGGAAATGCCTGGCTGCCCTCCAGAACAATAAACTCTCTGTGAACAGAAACCACCCCCCAACACTGTAACAGGGCAGCAGTGCAGATGATTACAGGACACATAGGCATGGCAATAAACATGGACATCCCTACACATTTTAACACAAATATTCATTTGTAATGAGCTAGCAAAACTAATTTGGGACAAAAGTTACATTTTGGGAAGTAGTTACAATGTGAATTTTATTTTGAGGTTTCACACTTGGGGCAATTGTATCTCTGTGATCTTTTCAACTGAGCACAGAAACCCTTTTTGAGAGTGCTGAAGCTATTTGGTGGGGACGGTCTGAGACACTCTGGCAATGCCTTTCCCACTGAACTGTGTTGTCCTCTAAGGGCACCAGAGGTCAAGGCATTAGGCTACTGACAACTTGGTGACTGTACAACTTTACTGTGATACTATGAAATAACAGCATGTATTGCATGTAAATATTCATATTGAACTAGCAATTAAGCTTGAAAGTATGGTTGTATAATCACCAATTAAAAAATCTTGGTTTAATTATACTGAACTTACATAGATGCTGCTCTCTTTCTCTTTTTGTTTCCTAATTTATATCCTCTCTCATGGTGTTGCCTTTGTTTCTGCTTCATTCTTGGCCTTCCTGACTACAGCCTTTTCTTGTCAGAATACTCCCAACATCTTTTGCTACCTAGTGCTTCCTAAACGTCTATCATCTCTACAGCTAAACTGCATAAAGCATTACTTTGCTACCAAAAATATCTACTGTGAGGGATCTCATTTTGCTATTTGATGCTCCTATGGACCGTTTCCATTTCCCCAGCTATCTTGAGATAGGGAGACCAGCTGTTTGCTTTTTTCACTTCTTTCATTAGACTTCACACTTTACCTCTAGATACCCTGCTAGAGCAACTGTCTTCCTACACCAAAACCCTCTGGAGATGTAGAAACATTAGTGATCATGTTAGGAGTACTAACGTGCAGAAACTTACCCATATTGCATATGCTGCCTCTAGAGTTCTGCACAGGGAGCAGTCAGTCTCACAGTGCTCCTCCATCTGAAAATGAAAGAGTGGATGAAATAAGAAAGGTTCTGTGCAACTGCAGGAACATATTTGTTTTCTCCTTATAAACACATTTACCAGGCAGACATCCAAATCCAGCAGAGTTCTGCCTGACGAAGCACTCGTCTTTGCGGGGCCATGGTTGCTGTCTCTTCAGGAAGAAGCTTTGGATGCTTCTTCCCATCCACTTCTGTCCCTCCTAACTGGGTATGGTGTCAGCTCTGTGGTCTCTTCCTTACCTGAGAAATTAAGGTCTTTTGATTATGTAAATGTGAACTTTGATTACTGTTACTACTGTTACTTGATCACAAAGATTGTGGTCGTATCATCCTTGTCACCAAAGTTTGTGAGAGAGTCACTGAATAGAAAAAGCATCATCTGACACATATCCTCTTTCCTTTAGCTTCAACCCTGCGTTTGCAGCTTGTCTTGTCAGGCAATAAGGTGCTGGATGCAGTAGTGTTTTTAATTACTTCAGTCACCATTCTAATACTATCATTACTCCCATAATATGTACCCATATAAATGCAAGCTTACTGTTGAATGCGAGTGATGTCAACCTTCAAAATGGATGGTCTCTTTAATTATAACAGTATTATAAAAAGAAAATTGCTTTTTAGCCAATATTATCCTGTCAGAGATTTTATCTGTAACTAGTTAACTTGACAGCTTTACGGAAACTTTGTTATAATTAAATTTCTGTATCATGTAACTGTCTTGTTTGATTTTATTTCGTATTACAGTTTTTAATTCATTTAATTAACATTATAGCTTCATTAAGCAATGGTATGTTTTTAGTGCAGCTCATTTGTAAAACAGATATTAAGTTACATTGCAATGGACCCATGGCACTCAAGTTCTCTGCAGATTGCACCCTTGCCTGACCCATGACTGAAATTAGATACAGCCTGAGATATTTAAATTCCTGCAAAATAATATGAAACTGTGATAAGCAGGAGTGGATAACACTTGTAAGTCCTTCTTTGGCAAAGCAGGCATAGCAAAGAGTTGCAGGGTTTTTCTGTGGCCTAGTCAGATAAAAGTGCAACTCCCGTTAAGGCAAACAATAACACTTTTCCTAACAATTTGCTGCTTACATATATGTTTTTTGGTTGGTTGGTTAGTTGATAGTAGTTCTGGGGTTTTGGGGGTGTATTTTTTGGTTTTTGTTTGTTTGGGGTTTTTTTGGGGGGGGGGTGGGTGGTCGTGGGTTTTTTTGTTTGTTTGTTTGTCTTTGTTGTTGGATTTTGTTTTAATAAAGATTTTAGCCCAGAAAATGGCAGAACTGAAATATAAAAGAAGTGACAGGAAGACCTCTGTGACTCATCATCTGTTGATGGAAGGAGGCTTTGTTAATTGTTGCCACTCACTGCATCTAAAGTTGGAGATAGATACCTCATAGTAATGCCAAGTTGTCAATTTAAGATGACATTCAAAATGTGCCTCTCTTTTAAGCCCTTTCAAAGAGATTGTTTCCTACCATAGGTCCCATAGCATGGTTTGATGAGATAGATAAAAATTATTGTTTGTTGGGTTTAGTTAGGTTTTAGTAACATTTTTTATCAATTTCTTAGTGCAATTTGAATTACATTATATTAAGCAGTAAAGGCAATTATTTAAATATGTACTGGTCAAAACTACATGATAGTACACATTATTCCCTTATTTTCTCTTATGTTAATTTTATATAATAGATTGTTGCCTTAATTAAGCTAAAACAAAGATTCACAGTAATAGTGGATGTTAGCTTAATTCTTTACATGCCTATGATTAAATAAACAGCCTCTAGGAATCCAGGTATCTTCTTGTGACAGTGTATTAGTCTTTCTGGTGTCCTGAAAACAGAGTGCGTTCAATACTTCTTTTTTTAAATACAGAATTAGGAAAAAAAAAAAAAACCACACAAAAAAACCCCACCCAAAAAAAAGATAATTACTATCACAACTGTCTAGCTTCATCCTTTCTGTTTGCTTGTCAAAGTCTTCGTAGATGTTGTAGATGACATGCAGTACTTAAAAATATCCTCTAGATGACACTGTTTACTGCATTTAGAAGATGTGCAGGCGTTTTTAAGAAATAGCTGTAAATTGAACGAAATATATTTGACAAGTACTGTTTGAGCCTAAGCCTGCTCTCTTGACGTCTGTGGCCAAGATTTAAGCAGTTTCAGTGAAAACAAGAAGAGCGTCTATATTTATATATAAAACTAGACAAAAATCTTGTACTTTTCTTTCACAGAAAGGACTGCTCTTTAAAATACAATTAAAATAGTTTTCATTGCATCCTAAGCTATAAAATGTAACATAGAAATGCTTCCTAATTACTGAAACGTCTTCTTAGATACACATGGATACTTAATTATTCTTGATGGCTTTGTTTAAAAATGACACTGTATAAATATCAATCTTTTTTTCCAACTATTCTTTGTTCCATAATCTACATTCATTGTAGCACAGTAAATTTGAGTTCATTAGATCAGTTACTGCTATTTAGATGTAAATGTCTTCAAGGAGGATTAATTACTCTCTGATTCTGTTTTGGGTTTTGTTTTTTTTTTTTTTGGTTGGGTTTTTTTGGTTTTTTTTTAAAGTCAGGATAATGAAGACATTTTCTGACATTTCCCTGATTAAAAAAAAACCCAAAACAAAACAAAACCAAAAAACCAAAAACAAACCAAACAACTCCTCATCTACCTCCATATAATACAGTTCACAGTAGATAAAATTTTGGAAAGCATCTGTGTAATTTTTATGGTACTTGGCCTAGTAAATTAGGTTAGATTGATCTCTAGAAAGCCATTTAGTGGTTGAAATATCCATGCTCAAGTCGTGTGTTCCCCACAGGGGCACCTTGGTTGCCTCTACAACAGGTGAGAAGAGTGAAACATTCCAGAGTGCTGTCCTTCAAAAATGAATGAGGCCACTCTTTTCTTTAAACAAGTCAGAGAAGAAGGAACTGTGACACACATAGAGCATGTAGCTGTGCATGTTGCAGTAATATTTTGAAAAACTTTTCAATTTGCACATCTTTACAGATTCTCTTAAAGAACAAGAGAGCCCTGTTCAGAAAACGGAACGTATCTGTTAATAGGAATGCTTTTGAGCTACCTGTTATAGACCTTTTAGAAGTGGTAAATGAACAGCCAAGAGCTCTTGAGTCACAGGCTGGTAATTCCTGACAGTTCTTCAAGGAAGCACGAGAGCCAAGAGCTTTTTTCCCTCTGTCCTCTGTGATTCGAGCATGCACCACCCTTCCATTAGCAGAGTATCTTAACCTGCAACTCATTGCTTATTTGTGGAGGGTCAGGATTACTGACACTATACAGAGTTTTCTTAAATGATAGTTTCATGCAAGGGACATACACTTTCTATGGAGCAGGGAATGTAAGCCAAGACATTTGCTCCAGTCTTACCAACTATGCTCCAGAGTCAGCACATACACACACAGCCTGTCCCAGTAGGGCTTTAACCATCTTTTCAAAGGGCACAGCAGCATCAGGAGATGCAGCTAAGATGTTCCTCCAGAAATTAGGAATTGAGATACTGAGTCTATAAACACAGTAACTGATTAAGTGCCTTCTGGGCTAAAGAAATATTAAAACCATTTAAACACAAATTTCATGGTTAGGCTTAAAAATAAGGTAGAACAAAATGCATTATGTTTTACACAAAGATTGATTTTGTAAGCATGCACGGCTTTATCCAGTAAGAAGAGAAAAAGCATCTTATTCATAGGTCCTGGTAGGGCTTGATACATGTGTTGCTCAGACAGGCCAAGACTAAAAGGCTTTTGAACAGTCACAAAAGTACAAGTTTAGCTTCTCAGAAATTTTAACTATGTAAATTGAAGCAAGCTGTGGAGAAACTTCCTCCAGTTTGATGACATTTAAGTTCAGACTTTGAGGACTGTATTATGAGGCAGATGCCTATATACTGTCCATAATTTACTTCAGACAACTAAGATCTTTTAAAATCTGTTTTTTGAGTCTTTGCTTTTTTTACCACCTATCTTCTTAGTAGTCTTACAGTATTACGCAAGATTCACTTCACATCAGAACAAGCAGTATCAGTGTTAATAAGAACAGAATTTGTGCCACTATGCTCTAAATCAGAGCTGCCTTAGGCTATGTGGGAACACTGACATAATCATTTGTAATGGTAACTTAAAGAAAGAATGCAGTTAAAAAAAGAACTATGAAAATAAGCCTCATGTCTGTATTTTGTGGGTAGGAGCTGTGTTTTCAACATTACTTCCTCTTACTACTAGCAAGACATGCAGGTCCTGATATTGAAATGAGTTCCAAGCACCTTAAAACCCATGTTCAGGCACAGCACATTCCTGATCCAAGACCATTCCCCCCCAGCCTCCCATTTAGGAAAGCCGAAACATATGAGCTTCTGAAAGAGAACCAATTAGGTTCAATTTCTGTATTGAAACTGAATACTCGCATCTATTAAAAAAAAAAAAAAAGAAAGAAAGAAAAAAGAGAGAGATTAATCTTTAGCCATAGAATGCCAAGTTTTGCCAAAAGCTTTGATTTTTACCTTATAGCATTTTACATTAAATGCTTCCAAGTGACAGATGGGGCTGGCTGAAGAATACCTGGGTAGGTTTTCCATAGACAAAGTATGGGGCGCTGACCTACCACGGACCAAAGTGGGATAACAAACACTTTTATCAATGGAATGGGGGTTTTTATTCACATTGAAAGACTCAGATTCGAGACCAAATACTTAATGGGCAAGAAAATTGAAGGCTTACAACTCCACTGGTTCTCTTGTAGTAGCATAGGTATGTGTACAGAGAAAGATTCCTGCTATGCCATCTGTAAAAAATATGTATCTCTAGGGCTAGCAGAGACAGTCTCTTCATTCACTTAAATGTAATCATCTTAATAAGAATTTCATAGTTTCCAGATTAAAAAAATTCTTATTTCTGTCAGTAATGAACAGCATATTATTGTGCTGAATACAGCTGGCTACTCTCATTGTATATCCTGAAGTCCTCTGGCACTCACGCTGTAAGAAAAAAAATCCTCTTCAGTAAGACTCCCTACATTCCTCAGTTAAGGATCAGCTGAACAATAATGTAAATCAAGCAACAGCTGAAGTTCACCTCTGAAATGACTGGTGTTCAGAATATGAAGTTCAATAAATTGTGCAGGTGTTTTAGGGGATTGACAGCAGTGCAGCAGTGGGGGGAAAAAAAAAAGGCTTTGTAATTACTACTCCTCACTGGTATGGTAATAGCATGGGCAGGGTGGATCTGGTTTTATAGTGACTGACATACTTTGTAATGCCTGAGAGTAAACGAAATGAAATAAACTTACCATTTTTGTATTACACCTTCGTGTATCTTCTTCTAGCATCACATGCATTTCATCTGAGCGTTAAATCCAAGAAAATCTGTAGCTTTCTTTTTTTATTGCATAAACTTACTGTCTTTGGTGACAAACAGTTACATAGATATGTACCGTACAGAAAAAGATTGTCTAAACAGGACTTTGAATAAGCTTGAGCCACTGTTTTCCAAAATACTGTATCTTGGAAACAAGTATCCTCTCTTCATCACAGGCCTGAGGTTTGCAAGCACGGATATAAGCTAATCAGCCAGAAGGCCTTCAGTCTATCCGAGCTTTAAAAAGATAAAGGGGAAAGACAGAGATATGAAAGGGAATCTAAACAGTGATCCCCGTAAATCCATCTGAAAACAACAACTTTCTGGCCTATGACAGAACAAACTTTGCCAGGAAAAAATTATGGCACTTCCAAGTGATTCCTAATTTTGCATTTTTCCGATCCTAAGGCATCCTCCCTGGGTGGGAGGATTTTCACTGCTTATGCAACCTGAATCTGCCCAAGCCCAGTTGCTGCGCAGAGGAGATGGGTGCCTTGTTAGGCTTTGCTCTGGACCACTGTGGCACCCTCCTGCCTCTGTTAGGGCTAAAAGCAATCTAATCTACCTGTCTAGACAAGGCTTTGCTCTGGTCTGATCCCTCTACTTGGTGTTGCTTGTGACATCCAGAAATTTGACAAAGAAAGCAATTATTGATCAGTCTGAGGTGTGTTTTGCTGTGATAGTTGTCTAAGCATGACTGAGTGATGCCCTGGTAGATAGGTGCTTACTTATTTCCTGAGGCATGTTGTCCTCAAAGCAACAGAAACATTGATAAGGAAGAGGACAAAATTACTAACTTTGATGAAGTTTGCGTTGAAATATCTGCTGCTTGTCACCACAGGAGGCAGAGGCAGTGATTTATTAGTAATAAAAAAAGAAAACCGATGACACTCTCTTATTCTTCTCCTGAACTATTTTTCTGACTATGAATGCCCAGTGACCTCTCCTAAAGAGAAATTACTGCACCATTATTTGTGTATTTTTACTTTGCTTAAGTTATAACTTACCACATACATGATAACACATAGTTTACTTTAAGACTTTGAGTAACTTCTGCCTATTAAGGAACCTTGCCAGTAAAGTCACTGAACAGAACAGTGAATATCGATGGAAAAGTCAAATTGTGGTCATTTAGATTTGCTTTCTCTTGTTTAGAATCTAAATATTTTTAAGATACTGAACAGAATATAAATGAATGCAAAGATATTTGGTGACATTCCCTATTCCCTGAACCCATACCAAACACAGACCTTTAATTTGCCCTGCGGAGAAGGACTTGGGGGTGTTGGTTGATGAGAAATTTAACATGAGCCGGCAGTGTGCGCTCGCAACCCAGAAAGCCAACCGTATCCTGGGCTGCATCAAAAGAAGCGTGACTAGCAGGTCGAAGGAGGTGATCCTGCACCTCTACTCTGCTCTTGGGAGACCCCACTTGGAGTATTGTGTATAGTTCTGGTGTCCTCAATAAAAAAAGGACATGAAGCTGTTGGAGCAAGTCCAGAGAAGGGTCATGAGGATGATAAGGGAGCTGGAGCACCTCCTGTGTGAAGACAGGCTGAGGAAGTTGGGGCTGTTCAGCCTGGAGAAGAGAAGGCTGCATGGAGACCTCATGGCAGCCTTCCAGTACCTGAAGGGGGCCTACAAGAATGCCAGAGAGTGACTCTTCCTTAGGGACTGTAGTGATAGGACAAGGGGTAATGGGTTCAAACTTAAACAGGGGAAGTTTAGATTAGATATAAGGAAGAAGTTCTTTACAGTGAGGGTGGTGAGGCACTGGAATGGGTTGCCCAGGGAGGTTGTGGATGCTCCATCCCTGGCAGTGTTCAAGGCCAGGTTGGATGGAGTCTTGGGTGACGTGGTTTAGTGCGAGGTGTCCCTGCCCATGGCAGGGGGCTTGGAACTAGATGATCTCAAGGTCCTTTCCAACCCTAACTATTCTATGATTCTATGAATTTACCCCCATTGTTTTAATGAGAGTAATTTCATTTGGATTAATCCTTTTTTTCGGGCTCATCTCTGCATGGGCACTCTGCAGAATTCTGGCTTCCATATCAAAGGTGGCTCTAAGAGGAATTAGCCTCCAGAAAGCCAAAATGACATCAAAGTACTTCCCTAGAATATGGGGGCATGTACAGTGTTGGGGTACTGACACCTATAGGAGGAAGTCACACATCTTCTCTTTTACCGCTCTTGAGCCTTGAAGAACAAAGCTTCTTTAGAATCACAGCCATGCTACTGGGGCATGGAAGAGCGATGCAATTCATGAATCCATGCTCTTCCCTTCAGTGCATATGCATGGTAAATAGATGGGCATAATCTGATCTATGAAAGGGTGTCGCTCTTGACATATTTCTACCATGAGAACACAAAACATACCACCCCCAAAATACAAAACCTCAAAACCATCGATCCCTTGGTTTAACTGGAATCTTAAAAGCAGAAGTGGTAGAAATAAGAACCTATCATAACAGCACAATGCTTTTAAACAGAAATTAGTCATCTGTCTGCCTGCCTATCTGTAACTTAAAGAATGAAGCTATGTCTATGTCAAATGAGTATTTTTTTTCCCAGAGGACATAGAGTTTAATCAAGCTTCACTACCTTAGTAATCTTTTGTAAATGGTGAGGCATAACTGACTTCAGAGTAGGACTGAAAAACAGAAGATATTTAGGTTCAAATCTGGATGTAAAGATGTCAATCTCACTAACCCAAGTTAGTGTGGATATATATATTGATTTTAAATTGAGCATTTTCTATTTTCTGTGCAAGCAAGGAGCAGGTCAGAAGTTGAAAGCAGAAAAGCAAAGTAAATGCCTGAAGGAGGTCTCATTCCACGCTTTGGGTCTCATTCTGATCCTGTCAACATTTCATCAGCATAACTCCATCAGTCAGATTTACATTACCGTTTTGATGGAAATGAAAATGCTTCAGTAAAGCTTTCTTCAGACATTGTTTTGGTCTGAAAACCTTTAGACTTCCTTTCTTTTCCTGTCTTTTTCCTTCTCCCATTTTTAAACAATAAAGCATCAATAAGACATCAGGTTATTTGCAGGTCTTGGAATATTTTCACCTTACACAAAAGCACAGTGGTTGGAATCTGCCTCTATATTCTGATTCATCAGCTACTTCCATCATAATAAATAACATGAGGGTAGCAAAGAATGAAACATTTTTTTCTTTTTGTGCCACATGCAATTACACCTCTTTTAAGTGGTCCAATAATTGCATTTTAAATGGCACTTGTTTATTATTCTCTTTTTGCCATATCCAAATTGATTTTCATTGTTTTACTAAATACTAAAGCCCTGTGAGGGAGAAAAAAGCCCCACACAATTTCAAGCAAGCAATTCCAGTCTGTAAGTTAATCTGTACCTTTAAATAAACAGCAATAATTAATGGGTGTTCAGCACCTTGATGTACTGTGCAGTGACAGGGATTAAACACTGGCACTGCAAAAAAAACTTCAGTTTGTGCACTTGTAGACCCTTCAGACCATGAACTGACATCTGCAATCTTTGTCAGACCAAAAAAAAAAAAAAAAAAATGGAAAATCCTGTTAAATTTATTTCTGCCATTGAAATGGAATGAAGGTCATCACCTGCCCCTTCTGTGATCTGATTATCCAGGGACTGAGATTATTTTTCTAAAGAAAGACACAATAAAAGGGCCCGATTCTGCAACTGTTGCCCCATCTCAGCAGCTCTATTCGCTTAAATTATTCATCATTAACTGACTTAGCTATTGCTGTTTATTTAAGAGTGCAGATTAATATATAGTCCAGAACTGTTTGCTTAAGTGTTTTTCCTTTGCTAGAGCTCTCATAACCATTCTGAAAAACAATTAAATATATTTTGAAATTATAATAATGAGTATATTAAATAAATATAATTTATAATTCAATTACCTGGCTTTTTGAAATGCTGTAGTTATGTATGGTTTACATTACCCAAGATATTTTTATTGACTTCATTTAACTACTCATGTAAATAAAGACTCCAGGTTCAATCTCTACACCCAAGAGGAGAAGGAAACTCTGAAACAAGCTCCTGAAATCCAAACTATTAGGTGTATAAAGTCCGGACAAAAGCAGCATGCTTGTAAGGAGAAACATGCTTGTAAGGATATGCAGAAAACATGAGCTCCACAATCCTCTTTGTATGCTGATCCCACCTTTGTGACATTCTCATCTCTTGTATTCATAGACTCCCGAAGTTTTGGGGATAAAGAGGGTGATAAGCATCATTTTTTGGCCCAGTACTTCTTGTAAGTGGATTTTTCTGAGGTTACCCTGAGACTGAATTGTGGCAGGAGCCTGAGTCAAGGACAGAGCAACGCCAGTGCTAGTCTGAGCAGAGCAAATGTCTGTCTTGGGGAAGTGGACTACTTCGTGGATTAAATACTAGCCATAACAGGGGGAGTCCTCACTTTTTACCTGCCGCGCTGAACTCCAAAACTCCTCTCTTCACGGGGACAGTAACATCAGGAACAACCTGAAAGATCTCAGCAGAACTGGCAATTTGGCCTTGAGTATTTCCTACAGGAGATGGGACCAAGGCTGTATTTGCTAATGATTTAAGCAACATTTGAGACACAAGGCCTCCAGGGATAATATTAAGGATTGCTAAATAGCTAGCACATACCTCTATTTGAACACATAAGCAAATGTTTATAATGCATTTTTTCACTGTGCTGGACTGAAAGGTACATGCTATAGGTGCACCATAGGTCAGGTTCCAGCATTGCTGTGCGATGGCATGAAGTAAAAGAGCTCATTCATTAGCATATGAATCAGCTCTCCATAGAAAGTGGTAAAACTGCAGGAGAGGAAAAGCGATTTTGCTTTAATAATAACAGCCTGTAAGAGGCAATCCCAGGTACAAAATGATCAAGTGACCAGAGCCAGTTCAGTGAAGAATGACAGCATTTTATGCTCAACACTTCAAGATTAAAGTCTTTAGTTAGCTAAGCATAATGTGAATCAGTTTCATGTATAATGTATTGTGTGAGCCTGTAGCCAGTATGATACAATGTAAGCAATTCCATTTAGTGCAATTTGACTGTAGCTAGTACAGAATAATTGGAGTCAGTTTCTAGCATGCTAGAATTTGAATCAAATATGATATGGAAAAGAATTTGATACATAATAATATGGAGGCGAAGATAACAAGCAATGATGTGGATGAATAGTTAATATGCTATAATACAGAAGTCCTTTTAATAGGTTATGATGTGATTAGGAGTCCAGTGTTCTTATATGCAGGTGAAAGCCTAATACCTCATGGTAAAGAAAGGAGACTATTAAGGAACAGTATAAATAATGGTACATAGTTGCATTTGAAGAAAGCGCAACATCAAATACTGCAGTTTTCTCAAATGTAGAAGCGAGGGAGTAAATATTTACTGGAGGATAAAACATGGCTACTCAAGTGAACACGGGAAATGTTTCAGAGCAGTTCCTCACATTTCAGGGGCAGCGTAATGCGGCACTGGGTCATTCCAACTCCTGCTCAAAAACCTGGCCCTTTCTGTTCATTTTCTCCCATTATCAGAAGCAGTTCTGAGAGTGGTAACCCCTTTAATACTCTGGGCCTCTATTTTGCAGTCTGCTGTGCAAATACTACAGTCTAAAGACCTGATTCTTCCATGAGGTTAATAACATATGAGTAGTTAAAGAACTACAGCGCTTCATAGCAAGTACATAAACATTAACATGGCAGATCCACATGTAAATATCGTTAGCTTTCTAAAACAACTTCAGAAAAATGCAAAAAATATGCTGCTGTTTTGACTGTGTTGGGCTTAAATCCAACAGCCACTAGTTCGTTGAAATTTTACTTTTTTTCCCTCTTCCTAACTTTTCATGAGGCTAACCCTGTGTACATGGGAAGGGCTCATTTGTAAGCATGTGCTAATCAGTTCTGACTACAAGTTAAAGTCATCCCTGAGCAAACAGAAAACTATTCAGCTTAGCAATAAAGTTAAATAATTATTACCAGGCTATGTGATGTGACTACAATGTGACATTGAAATGACTATGGTGTGATTAGAATAAGAATGTTATATGTCTGGGATGTTACTAGAATGAGGCTATAAAATGTCTGTGATGCCATACTGCTGTGATATGACTAGTGTCAGGAAAAATGTGTGCATTATTAATGCATACATAAACATGCCATATTTCAGAAGCAGTCTGCATTACACAGAATGCTAGTAGTTCTAATTATCTTCGTTATTAATGGCTGTTCTGCTTTGGATTTTAAAAGACAAAAAGAATTGCATGCTTAATTCATTCACAGAATTCTTTGCCTAAGTGGTTTGGCAGTAAGGTTGCTCCTTCATGTCACTTGCTTGACTTTCAATGCTGGGGCTCTAGCCATCCTTCCTGTATTACATAATGAACATTTTTCTTGAACTATTATTAGATTCAGTTCCGTTTGCTACCATTACTTGATGTCATCAAAACCAGGATCAATTTTTCTATGTGTATCTGTAACAGGAATCTTTTGGACACAAATACAAAGCACAGCAGAACTGAGAGTGTTTAATCTTTACACATTGTGGGATTACAGGATGTGCAATGTTTTGCACATACAGCATCTGCATCTGCTCGACTAGCGAGAACACGTACATTTATCAGTATGTACCTCACAATACCAAGCCATGCAAATTACTGATCTCTGACAGATAACAAGCAGCTTCCACCATCAGTTAACAGTGTGTCATATGTGCAGACTCATATAGGAGCCTGAAGGTAGGAGCCTGCATCTGAAAACGTAAAATCTTGCAGGTAGAAACTCAGATCTTTACCTGGCCAATGTGATGGGCTGAAAATTAGTAAATTATCTGGATATAGTGCCACATACAGAAAAAGTCAAATGCCGATCTTATCTTTGTTTTTTGTATGCATGTATATTTGAAAGCAGCAAACAGAAGAAGCAACCAGCATGGCCATGTACCTGGGCATACTGAATTGGGTAAGTACTGTGTCACGCGGCTTGGAAGTTCAAGCTGAGAAAAGCTAGCAATAAAAGCACAATCAAACGAAGGTTCATTCATGCTTCAGAAAATATTGAAAAAGGCACTACATATAATGCACTAGATATAATGCACTATAATCATCATCTTCTTGTCACACTTTCGAGGTCACTCATATTGCAATACATTGGCATTTTATTACACTGTCTTCCAGACATGTGATGCTTCTTTGTAGCTAGCTGGGCAATTTACCTGTGTCATTTATGGGGAAGGCGAAACGATCACTTTTATTATTTATCAAACCGGAGAGAGGAAGGTTTCCCCGTTCATCGTTTAAGCAGACAAAACCCAAACCAGCAGAGCAGCTCTCCCCCTTCTTCGGCGCGCATATCGGCTGACCCTTCGGGAAGGGGAAGGAGGAAGGTGTGCGGCCGTAAATGGGAGCCGAGACGGGGCTGGAGTCAGAGCACTGTGAATTATAGATGAAAAGCCATGTATAAAACATAAACTCGCACCGCGCGGAGGAGGGCCGAGGCACGGTGCATCCTCCGGCCCTGCGCGGCGCCGGGCGGCGGACCCGCGCCAGGCCGCGGAGGATGCGCGGACACCAGAGCTCCGCGACGGACCTGCTTCCGCGCGCAAGGGGGACCCAGCACGCTCCAGATCACACGCACGCTCCCCCAAAACCCCCACCACCAACCCCAACCCGCATCGAACCCTTATTTCCAGGATCCCCCCGGGAGTACTCGCAAGCCCGACGACCCTTTGCGCCCACCGGGGTGGCACCGGACCCTGCGGCGCTCCCCTTTCAGTCTCCCCTCGCGGTCCGCGGCGCTGCGCCCCCGAGCGCGGAGCGCCCTCCCGCCGCGACACCAGCGCCGCGCCCGCCCCCGCGTACTCCCGTTTCCCTCCATTCCCTCCCTCCCCCCCCAGTTTCCGCGGCACGGCACCGCACGGCACCGCGCGGCACCGCGCACCTCCCCGCACCCTTCCGCGCGTCGCGGAGCCGCTGCGCCACCCGGCAGCCCCCCGCCGCCCGGCCGGCCCGGGGAGCGACGTGTCCTGCGGCCAATGGCAAGGCCGCGCTCCGCCTATGCCCCGCCCCGGACGGAGCGGACCAATGGAGCGCGGCGGGAGGGGAGGTCTGGCGCCTCTCACACCCTCCCTCTGGGCTTATTGAGAGTTATATCAAGAATTTCGGCTCAGAGAGAGGCGAGCGTGTTGTAGGGAGGGAGGGAGAGAGGCTGAGAGGCTGAGAGGGAGGAGGAGGAGGAAGAAGAGGAGGCGGCGGCGGGGGGAGAGCGCCTCGCTTCCTCCCGTCACTAGAGCAACAACCTATTAGGATTTCATTTTTTTTTTTTTTTTTTTTTTTTCTGAATTCGTGGGCAACTATCGCCCCAGAGATAAAGAGGGAGAAGAGAACCACCGCCAGACCAACTCTTGTCATTTCCAGTAAGAAGTTGCAGACTTCACGTAGCTGCCTCTTGCTCTGCTGAGAAGGGCATGGGAATTGCGTGCAGTGCAGAGTGGAAAATACCCCCGGTCTGAAGAAGTGCACGGGATTCTTTTTTTTCCTTCTTCCTCTCGCTGTTTGTTTGGGTTGTTGCGTTAAACACCCAAAGGATCGCCGCTTAACGGGAATGAAACGTGGGGAGGATGACTAACGACAGAACTGAGAATTTGTTCCCTGGAGTTGCTGCTTTGCCACCCCGAAGCAACACATACCTCGAGGAGGAAGCGTTTGGCTGCTGCTGATTTCTCCAAAACTGGTGGTTTACCAGATGCATTGTGCTGTATCTGCTGGAACAGATCACTGCTTAGCTGCAGCAGATCCTCAAAGGTAGACGACCAACGTAAGTGCAAAGTTACCCATACACCGTGCTGCATTTCATTTTAAGAAAGAGAAAAAAGAGAAAAAGCCACCATGCAGTATATTTATCTAGAGAAAGAATCAGTGTTTCGGATTCAGTTGAGGTTGGTGGTAAATGCTCACCTACTCGCTGTCTGCATCCCTGCCTGCATCACTCTGCTGGAAGTAATCACGGGCATCAGCTACTGTGCAGCTTAATGCAGATAAGATTAGCGCTTAGGGGCTGCCCCGTTCCGCCGAGCTGTAGGTGCTGGCAGCCTTGCACCCGGATAATTCGTGGTTAGCAGAGCATGCAAGCACAAGTCTGTCTGTCGCTTTCTCTTTTTTTTTTTTTCTTCTTTTTTTTTTTCTTTCCTTCACCTGCATTATTAGTCTGCAGTATTTATGTGTGGCAGCTGCTAATAACATCCTGAAGGGAGATCAGTGTCAATGGGGGAAGGCTGCACCTTTTTCTTCCTCTCATCATCAGAAAAGATAGTCCCCCCCGATCTGTAAACATGCTGACTGCTTCTAAGTTACATTTGGAATTTCCAGCCTCCAGATTTAGACTATGTTTAAAAACAACCAAATGAAGTTTAAGGTTATTAATCAGGGAGAGAAGTATCCAACATCTGGAGGGGAAACATTGAGCTGAGAGTGTAAGAAACTGTAAGTCCTGTTATTGTCTCATCAGTTAACAGGGATATGAAGTAGCCAGTGACGACTGCTGCAGCAGCAGCATGTCCGGGTGGTTATTTCCCAGTACGATAGCTATAGAGAGGCATGCAAGGCACAAGGAGCAGAGAAAAATCTGGTTAGCAAGAGCTAAAAAATACGTGTGGAAGCAAACAACAAATTACATTTGGCAGCTGACATAGCAGTTAAAATCCAGAAGTAGTGCGAGAAGATTTTTCACTTGCACCAAATGACTGGGTGGAGGAGGGTGGAGGGGGAATGCATGTTATGGATTACACGGTGTGCCAAGAAATTATTCAGAAAGTACGTGTCGAAACGGTAGCTACCCTTAAACCTGCAAGTAGTCATTTCCATCCTCACTCTGTGCAAATACAGCCGACAGGATATTGGTGCATTTGTCTGGAGGGATTGCTTGTAAAAGGGAGCAGTAGGAAAATGTACTGCTGCCAGTGTGCATTGCAAAAACAAGTAGTAGTTTGAGATTGTGGATTTGTCGTGCCTAAAAAAAACCAATAATGCTGTTCTGTGTGGTTGTGTTGACAGTGCTGTCTCCAAATAAGAAATGAGATGTAATGCATCCTGCAGTCCATGCATGCCTCCTCTTGCAAATCGCGCATCATTCCTCTCTGGAAACCTTTAAGTCCTAAAATCCGGGAAAAGAGAATAAAAACATTATCATGGACCTGAGGGATTTTTACCTGTTGGCCGCTTTGATTGCCTGTTTGAGGCTGGATTCTGCTATAGCTCAAGAACTTATTTACACTATTAGAGAGGAGCTGCCTGAAAACATACCCATAGGGAACATACCAAAGGACCTGAACATTTCTCATATCAATGCTGCCACGGGGACCAGTGCCAGCCTTGTCTACAGACTGGTGTCTAAAGCAGGGGATGCACCTCTGGTCAAAGTGTCCAGTAACACTGGGGAAATCTTTACAACATCTAACAGAATAGACAGAGAAAAACTCTGTGCTGGAGCTTCGTATGCAGAAGAAAATGAGTGTTTCTTTGAACTTGAAGTGGTGATTCTCCCCAATGACTTTTTTAGGCTGATCAAAATAAAAATCATTGTAAAGGATACTAATGACAATGCACCTATGTTTCCATCCCCTGTCATCAATATTTCCATCCCAGAAAACACTCTGATCAACAGTCGCTTTCCAATCCCATCAGCAACAGATCCTGACACAGGTTTCAATGGTGTGCAGCACTATGAGTTGTTAAACGGGCAGAGTGTCTTTGGACTGGATATTGTAGAAACTCCAGAAGGAGAGAAATGGCCTCAGCTGATCGTGCAGCAGAACTTGGACAGAGAGCAAAAGGACACCTATGTGATGAAAATCAAAGTGGAGGATGGAGGTACCCCCCAGAAATCCAGCACAGCCATCCTGCAAGTCACAGTAAGTGATGTCAATGATAACAGGCCAGTGTTTAAAGAGAGTCAAGTAGAGGTTCATATACCAGAGAATGCCCCTGTAGGCACCTCTGTAATTCAGCTTCATGCTACTGATGCAGATATAGGAAGCAATGCAGAAATCAGATACATTTTTGGTGCCCAAGTCGCCCCTGCAACCAAAAGATTTTTTGCTTTAAACAACACCACAGGGCTGATTACAGTTCAGAGGTCCTTAGATCGAGAAGAGACTGCTATTCACAAAGTGACAGTGCTCGCTAGCGATGGTAGCTCTACACCTGCCCGGGCCACTGTTACCATCAATGTCACTGATGTAAACGATAACCCTCCTAACATAGACCTCAGGTACATAATAAGTCCCATCAATGGCACAGTGTACTTATCTGAGAAAGATCCCATCAATACAAAGATTGCTCTAATTACAGTTTCAGATAAGGACACTGATGTGAATGGCAAAGTGATCTGTTTCATTGAGAGAGAGGTCCCCTTCCACTTGAAGGCGGTTTACGACAACCAGTACTTGTTAGAGACCTCTTCTTTGTTGGACTATGAGGGCACCAAAGAATTCAGCTTTAAAATTGTTGCTTCTGATTCTGGCAAGCCCAGTTTGAACCAGACTGCCTTGGTAAGAGTTAAACTGGAGGATGAAAATGACAACCCTCCGATTTTCAGCCAGCCTGTAATTGAGCTGTCAGTTTCTGAAAACAACCAGCGTGGTCTATACTTAACAACTATTAGTGCCACAGATGAAGACAGTGGGAAAAATGCAGACATTGTGTATCAGCTTGGCCCTAATGCCTCCTTTTTTGATCTGGATCGAAAGACAGGAGTTTTGACAGCCTCCAGAGTTTTTGACAGAGAAGAGCAGGAGCGTTTCATTTTCACTGTTACAGCCCGAGACAATGGCACCCCTCCTTTGCAGAGTCAAGCAGCCGTAATTGTTACTGTGTTGGACGAAAATGACAACAGTCCCAAATTTACTCATAACCACTTCCAGTTTTTCGTATCAGAGAACTTACCAAAATATAGCACAGTGGGGGTGATCACGGTGACTGATGCGGATGCTGGGGAAAATAAAGCAGTGACTCTTTCCATCCTGAATGACAATGAAAACTTTGTGCTGGATCCATACTCTGGAGTTATAAAGTCCAATGTTTCCTTTGATCGAGAACAGCAGAGCTCCTACACTTTTGATGTTAAGGCAGTGGATGGAGGGCAACCACCTCGCTCTTCTACGGCGAAAGTAACCATAAACATCATGGATGTTAACGATAACAGCCCTGTTGTCATCTACCCACCTTCTAACACTTCTTTTAAGCTAGTGCCACTCTCAGCAATTCCAGGATCTGTGGTAGCCGAAGTCTTTGCTGTAGATATAGACACTGGCATGAACGCTGAGCTTAAATACACAATCGTAAGTGGAAATAACAAGGGTCTGTTTCGGATTGATCCGGTGACAGGTAATATCACTCTGGAAGAAAAACCGACTCCTAATGATGTGGGGCTGCATCGCTTAGTTGTCAACATAAGTGATTTGGGTTATCCCAAATCCCTGCATACTCTTGTGCTTGTGTTTTTGTATGTAAATGATACTGCTGGAAATGCCTCTTATATTTATGACTTGATACGCAGGACTATGGAAACACCTTTGGACCGGAACATAGGAGACAGTAGCCAACCCTACCAAAATGAGGACTATCTCACGATCATGATCGCTATCGTGGCGGGTGCCATGGTTGTCATAGTGGTGATATTTGTCACTGTTCTCGTTCGCTGTCGCCATGCATCCAGATTCAAAGCCTCTCAGAGGAGCAAGCAAGGTGCTGAGTGGATGTCTCCCAATCAGGAGAACAAGCAAAACAAGAAAAAGAAAAGGAAGAAAAGGAAATCTCCGAAGAGCTCTCTTTTGAACTTTGTGACCATTGAGGAGTCCAAACCTGATGATGCAGTACATGAACCTATCAACGGGACAATAAGCCTTCCAGCGGAGCTGGAGGAGCAAAGTATAGGAAGATTTGATTGGGGCACAGCACCACCAACAACCTTTAAGCCTAACAGTCCTGATCTTGCCAAGCATTACAAATCTGCCTCTCCGCAGTCTGCTTTTCATCTCAAACCTGACACTCCAGTTTCAGTGAAAAAGCACCATGTGATTCAGGAACTCCCATTGGACAACACCTTTGTTGGTGGTTGTGACACCCTTTCCAAACGCTCTTCCACTAGTTCAGATCACTTCAGTGCCTCAGAGTGCAGTTCCCAAGGAGGCTTCAAGACAAAGGGCCCCTTACACACCAGACAGGTAAACGAGCACTTTTACTGGTCTATAAGTACTGCATACAAGTGCCCAGTCAACCAGTATTAAAAGTGCCACTGTGTTGTGGTTTGGTTTTTGTTTGTTTCAGTCTAATTTAACTTAGTTACATTGTGGGGGGAACAAAAAAGTCCAACAAAATAAAACCAAACAACCAAGCAAAATTGGCTCCTTTATCGTTTACCTGGGGCTTAACCATGCGTTTGTGAAATGCCTCTGATACCTTGGGTTTCGAAGAATACTGATCGTTAAAGGACTATTATGCGTCCATGCATGTGCACATAACATGTGCTTATGCAAAACTGAAAAATAAAAAGACTTTTTTTTTCTCCCCAGTATTTGTCCAAATGTAAAAGCTATTGAAGAAGAAAAACTGTTTCCTTATATGCTAAATTTCAGTCAGGAAATCTGACTATTTCAAGATTGAAGGGATATGTACCTTCAGTTTCAAATTTCAAAGTGAGTTGGCTTGAGTTTCTTTTACAGTCCAAGCTGATTTGGAACCTTGCTGAGTTAGTGTTACTAAAGGGGTTAAATTCCCCCCCCCCTCAATAAAGACAGCCAAATCTCCAAGCTACTTCATCTGTGAAGCACGTGGTTTGTTGGTAGAATATAACTAAGCCATACAGAAGTCTTCCTCTGTTCTGAGTTCAAAATGATTTTGTTGTAACAGGTGAAAGTTGGTATCGCATAGACAGTTTGTTGCATATTTTAAAAAATGGCCAAAGCATACTTTTGAAAGGAGCGCGTTCTCTGAATACATCTGAATTATGCAGGAAAAAAAAAAAGTTAGCCCATTGTAAATATTTTCTCATCTTAGTAATGCATAAGCAGTCTGTCATAGCTCATTTTAAACTGTGAAATGCACCATATGAAGAGGGATTAGGAGGCTGAGAAACTCATATTTCAACCAAATCCAGCATTAGGTGTCTTTTTCTTTTTTTTCCCTTCTCCTTAGTCTAATAATTCCTTGCTAATAAAGATTTAAACGCGGTGCTGTCTAATTTATTTTGTTGGTGCTTGTCTCTTGGCGCTGGGTCGTGGTGTCCGCTCAGCCTGTAGATGGCGCTGAGGTACCACGTCGCCAGCGCTGGCCCGGTGCCAGCCGTGCAGTAGCTGGGGAAGGGGGGTCGTAGGGGGAAGGGAAAGGAAAAGAAAGGAAGGATCAAGCCGATATTGCAGCCAAAGAACCTTTTATTTAATGAGAGTTGCACTGGAGCGGCCAGTAGTTAAGTTTGTGTGTTTGTAAGGCAGCATCCTCAGCGCTTCGCTTTGGCTTGCACCGACTTTGTAGGTGTTTGGAGCCGCGTTCATATTCCCACTGGTGCCGTACCCTCCAAGTGATGGTGATTTGTCTGAATTTATTAGCGATATGAATCCTAGAGAATCAAGTGAGACACATTTAGGCTTGTCTTTGCAAAAGGATTTTGACAGTAGCTAAGTTTAGGATAAAGTCATCCTCTTGCTGTTGCATTAGCCTTATCTGAGATGAATGTGACGTTCCCGGAACTGTCTCTTGACTTTGGGTTGTCTGTAAGGTGTCACACTAACAAGATGCTAAGAATGAAACAAGCACTTTTAAGGCAGTTCTCCTAAAGTAACTGCTCTAAAACAACTCGTACTTACAGTGAGACAGTGAAAACTTGCAGTAGATTCTCATGAAACCTTAACCTTTCTAAAGATTTTAAGGGTAGACTCTCTCAGCTGTTTTCAGGCTGTTACACAGCATCATACACATACAGTCAGCATAAGTTAAAAAAGAAGAACCAATTTAGAAAGATAATCCCAAAATTTGTAGAAGAGCTCTGCATAACCTGTGGATAATAGGCTGAAGCTTTCTCCCCAGTTTTACTTACAAAATGTTAACACCCTCAACCCACACTTCCCTTTTCTGTTCTTAAAGCTTAAATTAGGTTTCCAAGCTATATTAGGAATCTCAAACTTAATCCCCCACAACATCTACAGGCAGTTGAGACCCAAAAAATTATTTACCTGGCAGAATGTATAAACTCCACACAGTGCAATTGAATATGGGGGGGAGAAGGGGAGGGGAAAGCCAAACAAAAAATACTGAGAGTATTTTCAGATTTACCTGTGTTAATTACATTAACATGTACATGGTTTCAGTTTAATAATAGTGTCAGTCATCATACCTGTGTATGGACCTGATTCAAATTCCACTGAAGTCTTATAGAATCCCTTTTGAAGTCAGCAGATACTCATACAATTTAGATCACTCCCTGCAAAAACTTACTGAAAATATAACTCTTTCTTAGGTAGACACTTATCTAAACTGAGCTGCTGTATTTTTATTCTGTAGGGAAAGGAGATAGTGTCCTTATGTTACAGTACATAACATTTTTCTGCCCTCCTGTCACTTTTGGCTGGAGGAGTATAGCCAGCAATGGTAGCAGTCATTAGCAGCCTTCCTATTATTGCCTGTAATTCCTGAAATTAGGATGCATTTTAGTTAATATTCAGTTAGCAGAGGAGTTAAATATGCTTTCATAGGTGCTTTTGGGTTAGATTTGTGATAGAGTATGGCTTTAAGCAAAGTATTCAGACTTAAAAATCTTACTGAATAGTAGTGTGTGCTAATAACGTAATGTCTGAAAAACATTTTTAAAATTTCTTTAGGAAGAGCTGCTTAGTCCTGTGCCACTGTACTGTTTTCTTGAGATTTAATATAATTGATTTCTCTGTATCTAATGTTAGAAGTTGAACTAAGTTGCCTATATATTCAACAAGTTTTCTTTATGTGTTTTGCAAAGGGTGCAGGAATTGTGAAGGATGTTAAGATAGGGAAAGAAGAAACATAGGATTAATATATATCTAAGAAATACTAGCATCCTCCATTTTTGCTTAGTTTCTTTCAGTCCAAGGTAAATACACATGCAATGTATCTATTTTCCAGATACATTAATACTAATAGAGAGCTGAGACCTAAGTGAACACTTGGACTTCATTCAAGCAAAATCCCCTTACTTTTAATGGGAGATTGGCCCTAGAAATCTGTTAAAACTGGGTCTTAAGTCAAAAAGCTGTTAGAATTCACAAATAAATACTTCAATACAGATTTCTTAGTTGCTATTTGGAGGGGTTTTTTGGTTTGGGTTTTTGTGGGTTGGTTTTTTTGTTTTTGTTTGGTTTTGTTTTTGTTTTTGCTGGGCAATTTCTGTGCAATCATCAAATTTAGTGGAAATTCTATGGTTAAGTCTTCATATGTCACTTTGAATTGCACAGGCTGATGTTTCACAAGTACCCAGCATAAAAACCAAAGCCGCCTTCAAGTGCCTATCTTGCAGTAAACCTGGTGGATGCTCTGAAAAGAGCATTTTTGAATACTTGAACTTGGGATTGTTCTAAATGCTAATTCACATAATTAGGAGTATGGAAAGGATGTTGAACACCACCAGCTTTTATAGCTCAGTTTCCAAAATCAGTGTTATGACTCATAAAGAATACTGAAATCTATGCAGGCTTCTCAATCAGTGTTCTTTTCAGTATTTGATTGAATTTTAAAATGCATTTCAAATTAGTAAGTCACTACACCAAACAGCTACATAGAAATACAGTAGAAGACAACATGTTGTAGTCTTCTCTGTGAAAGACCTCTCTCTTATAAAAAGCAAATAAACAGGCAAAAAACTCTGACTCAGTGTCATTAGATTAACAATGGATTAAATGATAGAAGAAATTAGGCCCAATTTACTGTGGTTATCCCCATGTTAAATTTTAACAACTTCATTTAATCAGATTCAAAGTACAGCAGCGAACAAATAACACACACACACATGAAGTATCAGTATGAGTTATGAGCAAAACCTTCAGTCTTCATTCCGAATCAAATAGCATTTAGGCACGTGCTTAACTTTCATTTAAAGTGGTGGGACTGAAGCAGATCCTTAAAGTCCAAATGACTTCAGATGTTGTCTTCAAGAAAGACAGCCATAAGCACACTCTTAAGCACTTTTCTGAATCAAGATGATAGTTTATAAATTTGGGAAATGTGCACAGTTCTAGTAGGTTCAGGAAAGCTAAATATATGTTAACAGTGTCCTCTTATTTCTGTGCTCTGATGTCACAAATTAAGGATTTGGGGCTTGACTGACACATTAAATGTATTCCATACTAAGGTATATTTTTAATCATATAGTCAATAACATAACCTCTGTGGAGCTTGCTTTACTCCTTTTTCAGTCAGTGGACTTCTTGCTTGATCAAGGAACGAGTAGCCGGCTTCCCCTGATCAATGCACATCACTTAAGCTTTCTGTGGCAAATGTAATTGATGTTGTCCTACTCTGTAGTTTTCAAATTTATAACTTTGGGGTTTATGTAAGAGAAAAGACAAGCTGAAAACATTAATGACTCTTAATTTGATACACTTAGAGTGGCAATTTCAAAGTGCGTAAGTTGATGGAAATCTGCATTGGAACAGCAATGCAGAGCCTACGCCACCTGCAAATATTAAAATTCTGTAACCATAGCATTCCATAATTCTGTGTGTGGTATTATTTTTAGTGGCCTTGTTTTAACACTTAGTATATTAAGAAAGAGAAGATTCTGTTGTTTCTTTTTTATGCTTAATTTGTTTTATGTGTTAGCATGGATATTAGTCTTGGGTGAGGACTAGTCACCCAGAAAAACCTCTGCATGTGAAATTCAATTGTTTTCTAGTTCTGTATATTTATATATCTATATCTATACTAAAATATTAGAAATTGTGAAAATGTACAGTGTATTTTTCTATCCTTGTGTAGCTGAAAAATAGGTTAGCATATTTTGCTCAACTGTCTAAAGAAATTCATCTTTGAGTTGAGACCAAGCATGGAAAATTTCAGCTGAAAAGAAGAATTTTTCAGAAAGTTAAGAGCATGTGAAAACTGGGGGTTATAATGGAAATCTGAACATAACCTTAAGATATAATTCCGTTTTCAATAGTGACAGTAGAAATGCTAAACTACAGTAGGGAACATTTTGTGTATACAGATACAGACAGTAAAAGCTTAGCATGCTTCATTTCTCTTTAAATGTTTCCCATGCAAAAGATTTTTAGCAGAATCACTGGGGTCTCATCTGTCCTGAATGTGCAAAGCCAAAGTTTCACAAATGCTAATAAATTTGTGCCACACACAGGAGTGAGAAATGGATCTTGAGAGTTTAAGGCTATTGGAATTTTGTGATAATGTTCTTTTGTATATAGAAACAAGGGAGGATCTTTTTAGCTTCCATTTCAGATTTTCACTTCCAAAGAATCTGTTCTTCTAGCACAGCAAAACTGTATCAGCCACACTTTATTGACAGCAATTTTATTGTAGCTAGAGGCTTACAGTAAGCTGTTTATTGTTGTTCCCTAACTCAGTTGACAGCAATTTTCTTGCCCCTGGTGTGCTTTCTTGGGTATAAACAACAGATGTTAAAGATACAAAAACTGTGACCCATTTGCATTCAGCAACTCTTTACGGGCACAGTCTACCTGTCTGAAATGCAGGTTTCAAGTCGTAAGTAAGAGTGCTTCATCAGTTCTGGGATTCTCGGTTTTGCAGTAGAACTGCTCATTTATACATATTCTGCACAAGGGCAGATGCATAATACCTAATGGACCAATCTTCATCTAGGCAAATTCAGTTTAAGAATAGCTGAGTTCAAGTCTCATTTATTTCAGGAGATGCTGTATCTTCTTGCTCTACCATTTAATTGCACTGAGCATACAGAATATAACTAACAAAATGGACATACCATGTCCTGAAAGATCTAACAGGAATTACAGGTGGTATCTGAATTTTTGTTATCACTTCTCCCACGAAATATCATGGTTGTCTCTAAAATCTATACTTAAAAGTTTTCTCAGTTGCTACTGAAGTACAGCCATCTCACATGCGTTCTGTAGCGTCCGTGTCTTTGCTGAAGGAAAACCAAACAAACACATACAAAGTCATGTGTTACTTTTTTCTTTTATTACTGCGTTGACTTTCCAGCCTGTGGTGTAAGGTATGTAAAGCGATTTATCCCAATAGACTGATGTGGACATTTAATCAGTTCATTTCTGGTTTACATGAGATAACATTCCATTGACTGAAAAAAGATTTCCCAGGCTGTAGATAAGAAATAAATGGATCCTATAATAATTTAGTGAAGTATGGGGTGAGAGGGCATCTTCTATTCATTTCCATTGGTGTCTTTTAGCAAGACATTTAAAACATAAGGGGCTTTAGCTTCTTACCTAACTGAGATTTTAAAGGCCTGTCTAGATGCAAAATAAGTATCATCTTAACTGTTCCTTTAAAGTATCATACAAAAAAAGTTCCTTCTAAAATATTTGCAATAAATTTGTTGTAATGGATTGTGTTCTACTGAGCTATAAACACTCTCTGGAAACAGAACTAGCCATAACTGACAAAAGACACCTTAAATTGGTACTACTGCACTATTACATTGGTCCTGCAATTATGAAAACTTCAAATAAATGAATAAATGAGATGATTGTTTTGCATAGCAACACTGTTGTAGCCATACAAAATCATGTGTAGATTATTCCTCGTACTGAAGGATTCAGATAATTTTGATATTAAAGTCATATTCATCTTACTAAAAAAATCTGGACTTTCAAATCTTTGAAAGATTTGGCCTGCGTTATCAATTTAGTTTTCAGTTCTTGTTAGTATCATGAATCATGCATGATAATGCAGAGAAAGGTGATTAAATATCTGATTTGTAGACATACTAAGGTGTCTAAATTGTACCAGTCTCAAAAGTTGCCCATTCTTTGTTTCTTCTTGTTTCTTTTGCGGCTAGTGAGTTGCAAGGAGATTTGTTTTAAGGTCTTGGCATGGGTTGTCCTGCATCTTCTGTTGCACAGACGGAAAATTATGTAATTCAGTATTTGTCAGGATTTGTTGGTGTGTAGAATTCGTAGTTTTCTATGAGCTGATGTGTAGTTTTGCCATTTCTTTTGTGAAATGCCACACTGATTTTTTATCAGAAATATTAATATTATTACTTAAAAGTTGTTTTGGAATATGCACACTTCTTGCTACAAGAGAAATATAAGGAGCCCTTTTTTAGAGTAGTATTTGAAGCTAAATCCAAACCATGGTAAATCTGATTTGCACCATATGCAGCTCTTCCTGATGTTAACTTCTTCGTAAGAGCAATAGGATGATGTTGAGATAGTATTTCCAAAATCTAAAAATACATAAAATTAATTTGGAGTCAAGTGAATTAAAAATAATGTTATTCTGAGATGAATTAGGTAAAATGCGGAGGATCAGCTGTCAGATTTTTCTTCTTTCCTTGTTTCTTCTCCCAGGTTTGCAGAATCAAGATCTAGGTAGCATTTTAAAACAGCAACCTCTCCCCACTCCAAAAAAATTAAATCAGATATTCTCATTGGCTGATAGCTGAAAGAGGATTGCTATTGATATTGATTTGTAAAATACTTAGTAGCCTCAAACTGATACTCATCCATTCTCCCTCATTCCTTCCAGCCAAATTCTTAGATACAACTACTTTTATTTGTAATTTTGTAGGATATTCTTAATACCTCCTAGGCTTTCATGTGTTACTAGTAAGAAAACTCTGTGATTGGTTTTCTCAGTTGGTAAAAATTGTTAAATAACTGCCTATACAATATTTTTGATCAAATGAGCTACTTTAGCCTATGCCTTATATGGTCATATAGCCTTTAAAACATGGGGGGTGGGGGGGTGGGGGGTGGGAAGTAAGAGGAAGACCATGTTTCATTTGTTGAATGATATTTGCCAATGTTATAGCCTCTTGTTGATTGGTAGCTAGCAGAAATCTCTCTTAAATGGCTAAACCCGATAAATGTAAATTTCTGTCTCATAATGTGTGCTCCTTCAAAACACATAAGGTTATGGAGGAAATTATGTTTCTGGTATAAGGGCATCTATAGGATACATATGTTTCTATATGTGACCTATATGTCAGGTTATTATAGGGATTATTCACTCAGATTCCTTAAGAGAAATAAAGGATTTGCTATTGAACTTCATGGCGAAATACTTTAAACACTGAGGTTTATGTGGGTCTCTATCTTCTCCTACCAGTATTTTTTGGAAGAAAGTTTTAACAAAAGTTTGGTTTTACAGGAAGGGAGCCAGGAGCTCCAGAAAAGGGTGCGGACTCATGAATTTCGATTTAAGAGATCACGTCCTTCCTGCATAGAATAAGATGCAAAGCCTGAGAGGAAGTGATATTTAACATCTGGTTTTAGTAACTTTCCATTCAGTGGGGTAGGTGTTAGCAATACTGTTGTTATGCCAGTCCCTCTCCTTGTAGCACATAATGAATATACCTGAACATTATGGTTGCTTCAGGTGCCCAACTTCTGATTGAGGATCCAGTCTAATTTCTGGAAATGATGTTCACAAAGAGTGTAATTTGTATAATTTCCAACAGCATACTTAGCTGGTAGCACCTGTGCACAGAATACCTGATTTTGCTTCTCTTCACATTAGGGTGGTATTCATCTTGTGAGTTCTAATCTGCTTCACTGGGTTCATGATTTACTGCACCCTAAAGAAAATACGCTGGTTTAAACTGGTTGCCAAAGCTGATGGGTACAGTTGGGTGAGATGCATCCCACACCAGTGAAGAGTCTGATCCAGTGTGATCCATAATCTTCACTTTACCAGTGAAGAGCGTGATCCAGCCCAGTTTTCTCACTGAGGTCAAGAGAAGGGTTTTAAGAGTATGTATTTCTTTAAATAAAGGTGCTATTTGAATAGTGTATATGCACACAAAAATGTATAATGTGCACAGTTGCCTTTTGGAAAGTCTTTAGGTTATGGCTCAAATTCAAAAGCTCCTGAATCAGCAGAAAGACTCTTACTGACTTTCTAATAAATCATTATCTGTCCATTTGTACAGCTGTCTATTTTAGAAAGATGGTGCAATGAAAAACCAGGTTTTTTGTTTTGGTACTGTTCCGAGTATTTCTGGTTTTCCTCAGTGCTGCATGCTCCTTGGTACCTCATTCTGTGAAAGTGAATAGGGAAAAAAGGAAATTGTAAACTTTTGATCTCTACCCTCCGTCATATCTGGCCATTCGCATTATAGTGTAAAAGTGCTTCTTTTACCTCTCTGGTTTAGATATGTGTCTCTAGCAGTATGAATTTGCAGTCACTTGTCAGATTATTTTACTTTCACCATTTCAAAAATACAGGTCAAAATATCAGTGAAGTGCTAGTGTTACCAGTAAGAGAATTTGAAATTGCCTTCAGCTTGTGACAAGTGTCCTGAAATACAAATCACACTGAAGTCTCTGGCATTCAGAGCAGCAGGAGGTAGACTGTGCACCAATAGCAAAGCCCTAGTCGTCATCCATATTTTTAACAACTGCCAGATAAATTAAAAAAAAAAAAAAAAAAAAGAAATCTGCATCTGTCTAAGGACAGTAAACCTTGCCTGTTGAAATTTAATGTCTCCCCTGTACAGGAGATGGACTTTCCTACTTGAAATTTCATCAGTTTTGTTTCAGAAAGCTGTTACATCTGTCAAACATTTCGGTTTGAAATGAACGCCTGGTTTTTTTGCCTTTGTATGCTACAAGAGCACCAGGTTGTCAATCAGGAGAAATACAAAATAAGATAGGTGATCCACTACTGTGATTGGCATTTTATTTTTATTTTACAACATCTTTTTTCTTCCTCAAACTGCAGTGACTTAAAAATGGCAATGCTTGTCTATACTGTGGAATTGGATGAGAAACATGGATATAGTGAAGGGAAGCTACCCTTGGTACACCTCGATTCTGTTTGTTTTGACTTCTGATGGCCATCCTTTTGAGGGTACTGGTACAGTCCAGGTGGACAATGAAGCTGTAGGTGACTACTGGTATGAATTGTATGAATGTCAATCTCATGTAAATGAGATGAAAATATATTGTATGAATGAGATTTAAATAAATACACTTAGTTTTGCTTTCTTCTTAGCTATGGAATTAATACATTGCAACAAACCTCATGCAGTTTGTAATACTTAACAGGTAGAGTGGGACCACTTTTGGGTGGGCTGTGTAGGCTTTCAGAGTGCCTCCAGGCAAAGGAGTGGTCCAGAACCTCCAGCAAGTAATTTGTATCACCTAATATTTTTGTGGGGTGTTGTTTTTTGGGGTTTTCCTTCCCCCTTTTTTTTCCTTTTTAATCTGCTTCCCCTGATTACAAGTCAGAACTTTTGTTTCTTAATAGGATTTTTCAAATTCTGGACAAAGAAATTGTCAAACGATAGGCATTTTTCAAGAGTTTTAAGAAACTGATACACTTCTGTGGTTCTGTGACGTGTCTATTGATAGCATACGTGCTGAACGTCCCTGGAGTTCTCTACTACTCATCTTTGCTCAAATCTAGGCTTTGGCCACCTTCTATGCTTTAACAGTTGATTAAGAAATATTCTAATCCATCACAGAGTACCAAGAAACTAATGGTTTGTGGAGCATTTTAGTCGTCAAGCTTCCACTATAAATTATATGAAAAATCATAGTTACTTGGCTGATGCTTAAACATCTCTTTCTTTTATGAGAAATTGTCATTGTCCTTTCTTATTTCTCTTTTTAATCTCATCTTTCATTCTTTGAGCACATTCTTGTATGCACATATTAGAAATCTGAGATTTCACCTCAAATGAATACTACCACAGTAGAGAAGTGGCACATTTTGTGTATGATCTGCTGTAGCACACCAAACTCATAACCACACATTGCTGTAGGTAAGGACTTATAATGAACCAACTGGCTTCATTAAGATTCAAAGATCTGAAGCATTTGGAAGCATGTCTGGATAGAAGCATAATATTGGAAGTAAAACACATCTAAACTAGATAGGTACTTGCTTTGACTTATTCCAGCAGATTTAAAAGAATCAAATTAGAATGAATTATAGTTATTAATACAAATCTGAGAAGAAAATCCATTCCTGCAATGTGTAACACACATTTGCCCTCTGTATCTCAGTGGCATACTACATTTGAGTTGCAAAACTGAGCTGAAAGTTTGGCAGAGGAGAAACTAGGGCCTAACTTCATCACTGTGGATTTGCAGAGATGTTGGCTGGGACAGCTTCTTCTGGTTGTAACTAGAACTGAGGGAGTCAATGTATCTGGCCCTAAGCTGTACAGATATACAGCATGTCAGTGATCCTGGAGTCTGCTTTTTTAAAGCAGCATGCTGAGCACTTTTCAACAGAGTAGTTTTCATAGATGGTGCAGATCAGGTGCAGACAAAGTACTTCTTGTTGCCATTTATGATTTTTATCTGTCATAAATATGTCACAGAAGTAATTCTTCATTTCAGAACTTTCCTTCTTTGGATCAGTGGTGACCACATTAAAAAATATTCTGTATTTGCTAGCTTGCACTTGGTATTTTTTAACATTTTCATGTCCTAGTGCTGAATAGACAAGCCTAGCTGGTATTCAGTGTTGTTGAAGTTCATTTTGGGAAGCCTCTAGCTACTGTAGAGTGTTGTATCTATCTTACTTTCTTCTGTCCTCAGTAAAGATAGCTGGGGATCAGGATAGCCCTCTGCACTGTGTGCTACTTCTTGCTACTACTCATAACATTTGGAGTCTGACAGGGATGCTGTGATAGCACCTTCAATTAAAAGCCACAGGCCACGTAACAAAGAGAATCTTTAAGACTGCTTAGCATTATGCCATTGCCTTGACTAGAACAAAACCAGCACACGAGTAAATTTGCTATGTTAGTTTACCTAGGTGCTGCCCATGAGACCTTAGACCTGGCAGAAAACTCTAGATGGAATATGAAGGGGCTTTTTCTGAGATTGCTTAAATAGCGTATTTCTGTTAGAAAACACTAACACAATTCTATTCCAGTTTTAAAGCCTTAAGCTTTTGCTACCTGTTTTGGGTTTTCATTACTTTTACATGTATACAGTTACACAGATAATGACGAACTTACAAAATCTGCATATCACTGCATGTAACAACGCTTTGCAACTATTTACCACCTCGTTAGTTTTTTTGATAGCAAAGATAAGTTAGCATTCTGTCATGAAATTTGAACTGCCATCACATCCAGCTGAAGCTTATTATCACGGCATAATAACTTTCACAAAGTGCATTAAGTCTTGCACCAGAAGATGCAATCTTGCAAACACACACAAAAAAATTCATATGACTTTTTCTATATGTGAAGCAAATTTGTATGGCATTTTCTCCTGTAAATTTTTCTGCTCTTAGAAATCTTTTAAAACACAAAAGGAGAAATTTAGGTTTTGTGTTATTCTGCACAACTCAATTGGCTGAGCTGGACGATCTCATTTACATTTGGACTGTGCTGTGCACACATTACTTTTTAAACACGTGCCTTTTCTCATTTTTGTTAAGGCTCTATCCTCACTAAAAAAAAAATAAAAAATAAGAGGTGTGTTTTACATCAAGATTACTATGGTGAGGTATCTGTCTAAATGTAAAATCCTTGTGGAGACAAGAAGCAGGTATTACATACCTTGATGTAGCTGGTTGAGGTCAGTCCTGAACAATACACCTGGGTTTCATCTCAGCTGGCTGTGTACAGGTGAAACTACAATATCTTATCATTAGCAGGATTTTATACTGCACTACCTACTTCAGTGTAAAATCATGTTATACTACCTTGCAACGTAAAGATGCCTTTGAGGATATGAATTACATGTGTACTTATTCTAGGTCCTTTGACACTTCTAAAATGATGCAAAGTGAATCTCTGCCCTACTGCCTGGCAAAACCATACAATTTGGTCCCACGGCTGAATTAAAGTCCTTGCTAGACTTTTACATATATCCCTGGTGATCCTAGCAGTGATAACCCTAGTAGTTCCTGCCAGTAACGCAGTTCCTTGTGTTACTATCTGGTATAGTTCCAATGCATTTTCATACTTTCTTCAATGTTGGTGCTTCTGTTTTGCAAACTATGCATGATAGCATCAATGCAGCTGCATACAGTGGTTATAACTGTCATCCCCCAAAAGTGGAGGAATATGAAGCATCAAAAATCAAACATTAATTCAACATAGGCCATTAAGTTATGGTGGTGATAGTACAGATGTGCCTGTATTCAATTTTTACTTCAGTAAACCATAGCATTGTGGAGAAAACATGATCAAAATAAAACATTTAATTCACAGTCTACTCTATGTTGACAATAAATGAGTAGAATAGGATCAAATACCACTTCCTTTGTGAGCAAGGTGAGCAGTCCTGATCATGAGTTGCCTTCTCCATTTTTTTTTGTGCTGTAATTTGAGTCTGGCCACTCTTGAGAATGCACTTTTCAGTCTATGTGTCCCACGTTTGTTAGAGCATCTCTTGAAATTATCCATTGGTGCGTCAACTGAAGTGTTACCATTCCTTTAAAGCCACATTTAAGATGTGCTGTTTATTTTAGGTAAGCGATCTGGATAAACAGTTGTTTTACACCTCTTACAATGTTCCTCATATTCTGCAGAGATGCTTCACCTATCTAAGGATCCTCTCATTTTCAATATTCTTCTTGTTTCTTCTTATTTTCCCCTACAAACCTACCTGCAAGACCACATATTTGGTTCAGTCAGTAGTTACTCAGTGGGAGACATTTCCCATTCACATGTGATACCTCCTGGCTGCTGCTTCCAATTATGCCATATGCTGTAAAGCTGAGCTGTTGAAGTATTGGAGTTAATGTTACAATCAAACTAGTTAAGAGGGTAGCAGTGTGTCTCATGAAGGGTTCTGGACAATATCTGATTTCTGCCATAAGCAAAATACTGACACATCCTGCTTTGTTTTGCTGCTTTTTCAGGTGGTAAAGAGCTAGACATACATTCATTATATTGTGAAATCACAACCTTCGAGATCTTGCTGAATCTGCCCTACAGCTATTTATCACATGATTGCAGGGAATGAAAATAACATTTTTCCTTCTGCTAGGAATGTGTTGCTAACCTTGAGGCAAGATAGTGCATAATTTTATGTGTGCCTAGTCTTGCTGTTATATATAGAGCGTTTGGGGATGAAACAGTGTTATCGTTTCCCAGAATTTAGCACTCATGCTTTACCAGAGCCAAGGAGATTTCATATACTTAGGCTCTTGGCTGCAACAGTGACCAGGAATCCCAAGTCTGAGTCACATTTACACTAATACCATTTTATAGTCATGGAAAAAGGCCAAGAAGATGATAATATCATTTACTTCCAAGTTAAATTTTTATTGTTGATGTTAGAGTTGCATGTAGTAAGCTGCTCTGAGTAAAGGCTACCGGAGCCCAATTCTGATTTCACATCCCTTGATTTTGTATTTGTGAAATTGCAGCTATTTCACTGATGTTTTTGCTTGTAATCAAGAGTCGAATCTGTCTCCTCATGTCTGTGCGATAATCCTTCTTTCTTCCTCCCACAGCAACAGTCAGCAGGAGACTCAGAGATTTCTAAGACCTTTTTTTTTTCCCCTTCTAGAGGCACCAATCCTTCTCTTGCAGCTTCTTGAGTAATCTCTGTGGTTTTTTAGTACGAAGCATTAATTCACTTTAAATAGCAAGAATTAGGGAAACTGGAGCTTAGTCCCTCTCCACTGTTACCAGTTTAACCATCAAGTTGGCTGTGTGATGCTTTTATGGGCATAGCTCTACTGTAGCTGTGTACCTAGCACATAGCTCTGACTTCTTGGTTTACTTTGTCCGCAGAGTGACCTGCAGCAAGTAGTTTTAAGCACATTGAAATAATTTCTGATACTACATGGACACTTTCTGTCATGGCCCACTTCTGAGCTACTTATGCATGTAGACAGCATTTTTTTAGGTATTATCTAAAGATCAACATTTCTGGAATGCAATTTCCAAGATTTATAAATTGTGTTTCAGTTTCTAATACCTGTGATACTTTAACATCTGAAGAACAGCAGGGCATCATTAAATTAAATTTATAGAAAGAAAATTGAGGCATATGCTGATGAAAACAGTTGCATATGTAAATCAGGTGACATTCACAGTTTTAAGGAATAAAATACTTCTAATTGTTAGGATTGTCTGTGACCTTAACAGGAACTTGTACAGTTATAAAATAGATGTCATTATTTTCTAAGCACAGGGCACAAAAGAATCACATTTCTAGTTCATGGATCTGTGGTATTTTGAGGTAGCTTAACACAACAGTGAGATTCATTATACATAAACCAAACCCACTGGAGCTTCAGATTATGCTGTTCCAACTTGCTGTCTGAGTTTTCTTTAGGGAATTTCTAGTTGATAAGACTAGAAGGCTTGATAAGGCTTGATAAAAACAAACATCAGAAAGGGAGAAGTTTGTTTTTACTCTGTTCTGGATCGGGGTAACTGTCCAAAAATTTAGGTATGAAAGCAGCAATCCTCTTTTGCAGCCTAAACTGAGGCAAAAATATAATGGTAAATTCTGCAGAACATGGGCAAAATGCCTGTTTGTTTTATTGAGAATTTTGCCTGATTAAGACCTGTTTTCCCCTTATCTCTGAGTTTCTTGGACAAACTGTGTTGACTCTGATCCAGTAAAGCAGAACAAGCTTCTTAATCTGGCACATTAAATAAAAGCTCAGCTGGGAAAGGAATGGCGTATTTAGTCTTTGCATTTCAATTGAGTTGAAACTTCTCATTTTAAGCTTAGGCTATGAGAATCACCTCCGAGCAATGTAACATCATTTACAAAGTCAGGTGATAGACATTTGAACTGAATACAAGTATATGATGGGACACCTCTCTCCTGTTAATAAACACAAAAATAAATAAATGCAGCATTCAGTTCTTTGAAGCAGCTCCATTCTGACTTTGGCATCCCTGCTGTGGCAAGTCATGGACCTTTATTTTAACATGGACAGAGTATTATGCTAATCTGCATGCTGGGCAAAAGCCCAGTTGAGAGTAGCTGAAAGTCTAAAAGAGGTTTCACTTTTGACCACATCCCTGTTTTGAACCAAGATTGCTAATGTAGAAAGGCTTGCTACCTCTAGAGGTGTGGAGAGGGTCTTGCACCTCTTTCTTAAAACTCTGGTGTCCTTTTTTTGTTTCCTTTTTTTTTTTTCCTTTTCTCTGGGGAAATTACTCTTTATTTTGCCAGTGCAATAACAAAAAGAGTTGCACTGTTTATTTCTAAAGCAAACAAGCATTTTTTCCCCACTCTTACTGAGACTTTAATCTCTGCCAAAAACCTGAAAAGAAATCACCAACTGTTCTGTAACTCTTCAAGAAATTACCATTGTATACACACACTATGGTTTAAAATGCAGCAAGTACATAAAACTTCAGCAACCAAAATCTAGCATAGTCATAAACAAGTAACTGATGCAAGTACTAACATAAGTATTTTTGATGTTAATACATAAATTATGAAATACATGTACTTTGTCAGTAATCCCATGAGTGGTTTAGTGTATCATCTTATCATATGGTGAATGAGGGGAGGCTGCATTTACACTGAATGCTTGTAACGTACTTTATCTCCCAGGAATACTGAAAATACTGAGTTTAATAGCAGAAGTATTTGTTAAGAAGCTTACCAAAACAATATGGTAGGCCTAGACGAAGATCATACCAGAAGGTCCATCCTTCAGTTCTCTGAATCATAAGAAGTAACAGATTGTGTCAAATGGGAAGTGAGAAATAACATAATCTAACCAATCTGCACTTTGGCAGAGTCACTGTGGGTTAGCTGAGGTGTCTTGCCTCTTCTCAGTTTATGTGGGTATTTAACACAATACTGGAGAACTGACCATTTTAATTGTGAATGTGCTTTGCTCCAAAGCAAAAGTCTTAGGTTCGGAGGAGTCTTTCGCATTGGGCTAATTGCATAGTGCTTCTCAGGGTCAACCAGCAGGGTGAACCAGTTGGTTGCATCAGTACTGGCACTAACTCCCATTTGGGAACTGCAGTAGTTCCCAGAGAGAGAGACCAGGAAGAAATAGATACTTGCTTCCTTCACAGTTTTTACTGCTTCCCCTGAAGCCTCCTGTTCATGATTCCTGTTGATCTTTGAAGTCCACGAAATTTTCTTCTGGGGCTTGGGAACTATCACTGTTTAGAACTTTGTTGATGAAAGTTTTGTAAGTCCTGCTCTATTTTTCCTGAGGCTGCAGACTTAAATTTCCATCTCTTTAAGACACTTTGGCTTCTCTTCCTGTTGGCTAACCAAAGGTAACAAGAGTATTCTTACTTTTTAATCTCTCTCTTGCCCTGACTGCAGGCTTACTGTTTTTCACCGTTGCTTTATTTCACAGGAGAGTGAGCAGATATTCCCACAGAGTAACCGTTATTATGAAGTGAATCATATATCCTTTGCATGTTATTGGCTTGTGCTGTTCTAGCAACAGTTAGTATTAACTATGTAGGCTTAATTAACATATTTCATTTAAGAATCTTAAACTATAGAGCTTTCCTGTTTGGTAAAACAATCCATTTAATTCTGTATGAATGCCAGCTACTTAAACAGAACAGGCCAAAATACTTACATGGCATATAATGATGCATAGCTCCTAAAATAAAGAAATTTGTTTATATAAATGTAAATGTTCTAGACTAGAGAAATATCATTATTGCTATTTCAGTAGAGGGTAAACTGAGGTATAGAGAAACCATATCTTAAAGGCGACACTTATTTTCAAAGCCAAGAATAGAACATAAATTAAAGACTGTGTACATTACATGCAGTGGCCCTTATGCAGAATAGTTGTTGAATTAGATATTAAATTTTGATGTTTTCATGGAGGACAACATAACAGTTTTAGAAAGCTGAGAATGCCAGTACAACGTCAGCAGTTATTTGCATAGTATTGTCAGGGACAACTATTCTGGAGACAATTCAGTGAATTAGAGCTGTTCGATTAATCAAATCAAATCTCTATTGTAGCAATGCAAAGAGGTTATGTCTGCTGGCAGTCTGATTTGAAATCAAATGTTTATAGGTTAATGAACACAAGACAATTGCTTCTAAGCCTCTTTTCAAGCAAAATCTTAGGTCTTTAGAAATGTGGTTAAGTAGGGAATGATTAGCTGGGTCTGACAGCACAAGTGAGTATTTATCCCCTTGAACATACACTCTTTACAATTAAAGAAAATCCAAGCAATTAAAAGCAGCCAAAATAAAGCAAAGAACAAAATTTACAACTTGTGTTTGTTATTTTATTAACATATGGTAATGTAAGCAAATTGTAATCATAGTTACATTACATTCTAATTGAATGATAAACTTAACAGAGCTATATCATTTCATATCAACTAAGAGTGTGTCCCACAATCTGCTTTTTAAAAAGCAGTCCAGGCCTCATCTTCAGATGGCCGTTGCACTTTAATGTGTTGAAAAAAAAAATAAAATCATTCTTTCTTAGGAGTTGTTGTTCATTATATTATCTTTAAAAACTGTGAATAATGGGCATATTATAAAAGGCAACGTGTAATCCATTTGAGCATGAAAGAAAGTTCTTCTGCTTTTATAAGTATTGACTTAGAAATAATTCAGGTACAATTTTGTGTTCCTTTTGGTCTCTTTCTTCACTGAGAAGGCTCTCTGCTTTGGTTTAATACTAAATTAGTTCTATCAAATGCCGCCTTTATTTCTGCCCCCCCACTGAGCTTAACAGTTAATTTTCCAAGCTAGAATAAAGAAATCCTTGATTTCGTATTTTATCCCATCCCCATGGTGCAAGTACACCAATAAGAACCATATAGTTCTTACTGAGCTAAGAGAATAGGAGCACTTCTCTGAAGAAAATTGGCTGGCTTTCACATGCTGCATAAAAAAATCATCAATTAAAAACAGAAACAGCTGGAAATTAACATTTTCCTCTTGTTGAAGGTGAATATTAAACTGCTCCCTGATTTGACTTTCCCTTTATTTGTTTTAAGATGACCATCACTGTTGTGCAACAACTCTCTTACTTGCTAATATAACAGCAGTAGCATTATCTGCTTGAGCTTGTTTTTGGAAACCTTGACTGTGCATAACATTTGATCTACAAGTAGCTGTGCTGGCTTCTGTGCACAAGGTAGTGGAATCCTAAGCTCATAGGGGGATGAAATTTTTATCAGAACAGTTTAAGTTTAGCAAAAGACTCGCATTAAAATCTGTGGGAATTTTACAATTGATACTAAGTGCTTTTGAAAAGCCTACTGTTTTGCCTCATGTTAAACTCATGAGGTTCACAGAACTAAATCCTAAGGGTGTTGCCTGCTACTTCACCTGAGAGGTGATCTAATTTGGAGGTTAGAACATTTTAAATGGAAACATTAGTGATGACAGTAGTTAATCTGAGAAAAAAAAAAAAATAGCAAGACATCAGCCACACTGTCTTAAAACTGTAACAGGTAGGTGCTGTTTTTTACAAGGAGAAACTCCATGAACTGGCGACTTTACTCAAGTTTCATAGTATACATCCTCATCCCAGGGTCATGATTCTCTTAGTGTGTAATAGTGATTCATATTTTTTAGCTGCTTATTTTAGTTCTATCAATTTTGCTTGTTTGTTTTCGTTACTTTAGTTAGTTTAGTTTAGTTGCATTAGTTTAGCAAGGCCTAAAATAATTCAGTCAAGGAGAATATGATGTCACTTATCAAGTTGCCTTGTCAGTATGCATCAGCATGCATAGATATGTGTACAGATATACATGTACTTGTTTGTACAGGATTGTATATACTTACTGCAATATACTGAGGATTCTTCCTTAAAGAAAAGACACAATGCTAGCCAAAGGTAAATTATTCATGTTGCCTAAAGAACATGCACTGGTATATAGTTAATAGCTAAAGAGTCATAGGAAGGAAGTTCAAAGTAGTTTTCAACACTTCCAGAACTGCTTTGCATTTTTGAGTTGAGAAGTGAACAGAGTCTTCAGGTAGTAGTGTTTATGAAAACAGCTGAGGATCTAATTTAATGACCTGAAGATTTATTTTACAGGATAAAAACAGATGCCAATCATTACAGTGAACCATCTGAAAATCTAGTGCAGTTGAAGTCCAAATCATTGTGAATCTTATCCCAGATACCTATGGCATATAAACGTCAGAGGTGAATATATTCTGTAGGAGTGTCTTTAGACAAAAGCATGATAGAAGCCAGAAGAGATGAACAGTTTGTAACTGCCAGGCTCTTCCTTAGCAAGCACTTCCATGACTCTATCCCTTCTACGTACAGTCTGAATGAGAATTAAGCCAGCTAGGGTTTGTCATTAAGGCATCATCTAGCATGTGATTTTACTATTTGTTTCTTGATGTGAAAGTCTTGAGGATTGCAGCTGTATTGGTTCTGTACGAGCTGGGCAGATATTTTCAAAAATTCAGTCAGGGAAACACATGCTGGTACCAAGAGTGAGCTGTCAGGTATCACAGTTTCCATATGTGGGGCTGTAGCTCTCTTGCACTGTGCTAGAAGACAAAATTGTTGTCATCAGCATGGCTTCTGTGGTTGGTGGCATGGTTAGGTGCTGCCCGTGCTGATAAGAAGGCCTGTCCTGAACTTCTTCTTAGGCAAAGTCCATGTGTAAATGTAGTTTGGGCTAATGTTGGGCAGCAGTGCAGACTGGTGTGTCTTGTTTTGAAGTACATGGTAACTGCTGCTACTGGTATGACCTTTAGAGAGCTGATAGGGTAAGAATTAGACACCCAAACCTTCTTTTTCAGTCAGATTTCTCTATCAGATATTGAATGTGTATCATTGCTCAGCATGCATTAAGATCTCTTAAACTAATTGCATTGAGCCTTTTATTTTCATGTAAGAAATTGAATTTTGCTAAGTAAGTGTTTTACTGTAAGAGTATCCTGCTGTCTTGAACAGTGTTGCAAGGACACATGGCTGGTATTACTGGCAGATCATTTCTGATTATATTTAGTATTGTAAATGTTGAAATTCAATAGTGAAATCTCAACTATTTTTAAAACTAGTTATAGAAAATAATTCCAGTTAGCCTTTCAGTATAGAATGTGTTAAGCTTGGATTAGGCTTCAGTAGTCCCATCAAGCTTAAGTATGATTCTTCTGCACATATTTTCTATGTGCTATACTCTGTGTATATCAAAACAAACAAAACTAGCACAGTGATCTGGAAGCAGAATACACTGCATCCATGGGTGAGTAAGTCTGATTCATGTAACAGCTAAGAAACATAAGTGGTGTGTGGCAAGCATGTAGATCATGTAATCACACTCAGGACTGCTAGTCTATTAGATCTTGCTGGATTTCTGAAAGATGAGATAGTAGTGAAAGTACTTTGGAAGTACAATTCTTCCAAAAGATGAATCAGATCTGAGAAATAAAATGTTACAACTTTTAATATCTGAGATAACTAAGAAGAGATTTATTTTAAAATTTCCTCTATTTTGTGGATGATTGTGAAGCTTTGGCTGGTTTGTTTTTGTTTTTTGGTGATTTATTTGCTTGTTTATTTCCCTATTTTTTTTTTCAGAATTAAAATATCTAAATATTTAGTCAGCATTATTCTTAATTGAAGAGTGTTGTTGGATATGTCACTGAATACAGACCTTAGCACAACTAATAAGTAAACAAGCTTTTTTGCAGAGGCCTCACCAGATAATCAATCACAAATCCTGACTGGGAGCTTGTAGCTGTTGCTTTTTCATGTCAGTAGAATTCAACCAAGTTTACAGGTTTAAATTAATCAAGCTGATGAAAGACTGGGTTTTGATTATTTGTTTTCAAAACAAAACCAAAATGCTGAATTTGACTTCTGCCTATATAGGGAAAAGAGGAAAGATAGGGATACTCATACTTGGGATAGAAACCCTGCGTGTGTGCACATGTGCGTTTGTGCACTTTCATGTGAGAGAGAGAGAAGATCCAGATAAACAAATTACTTTGCAGTGTAAAATGTTGAATTAAAAAGAGAAATGCTGGTGTTTATAGAGAATCTTGTTTTTAGCAAGAGCAGCCCTGGAAAGAAATGCTCCCAGCAATCTCTCTTTAACTGACTAAAGTGGAAGAAAGCCAAGTTGTTCTGTTGCACAATAGTTGCAATCATGTGGGAGAGTTCCCAGTTGGGAGTTGAAAACTGAAAACCTGACATGCATAAGTGAATGAAGCTCCCCTACGTGATGTGTTGATTTAAGATTTTTTTCTTCCTCCTTAAAAATACAGCTGTGCTTCTGCCTTTGTCTGGGTACCGAGAAGGCAACACTGTGAGACACAAAATTAGTTTAAAATTGACATTTGGATGTCAGTGATAATTTGTCCTGACGTTATGTCTACTGGTTGTGATTGTGACAAGCAGGCTTGATCCAAGCGGGCACTGTAAGAGCCAAATTTGATAGACGACCATTGTGATTTTCTGCCTTGTGGATGGCAGAGACTTTCCAATGTTCCTTCCTCACAATAATCAGGGATTACTAAATAACAAGTCCACAGGATTGGGGGAGGATTGAAAGGATTAATGGAGTATGACAAAATTGCACCTGAGGAGGAAAATCTGTAGCGGTTTTTGTATGGTGATGTGGTACATCAGGCAAATTGGCAATTGCTACTGATCTTTACACATGCATGTCTTCAAATAAACTGTGTGAAAGTCAAGCAGATGCAACTATGTGGCTAAGGCTGTCATAAACATTCATATCATCAACTGCATAAATCACTTAATACTATCGTTTTAAGTATTTCGATGATCAACTATATTAAGCATCAGTGGATTGTAGGCACTGTACTAAATCATTTTCTTACTCCACTATAACCTCTTATCCTGCTAAACTAAATCCTAAAAAAAGATTAAAAATGGTGGTTAGTCCAACCTTTCTCTTCAAAGATAATTAAGGAATACAGTTCCTGTTTAGAAAGAGTGTTTCCAAGTTTTAGAACTTAAAAAAAAAAAAAAAAAAAAAAAAAAAAAGAGTGTGTGTGTGTATATCTATATATATAGATAGGTTTGCAGTCTGCATTTTTGTGCTGACCTGATGTTAAATGAACCCCCTCTATCCCTTTGGTAAATACCCATTTCAAAACAATAATAACAATCTTAGCCCCAAGTTCTTATGGGATATTAACAAGTTTTTAGTAAACTGTTTACCACTATGAAACATTAGCAGCTTGTTAACAGGTACATAGTTTCTTTTCACACTGGTTTAAACCAAGAATCCCACCACTGACGGCAGTGGATTTACATGAAACAGAAACAAGGAGAAGCCATAAGGGAGCTATTCAGCTTTATTTTTAAAACTCTAACTTTTCTTTGAAAAGAAAAACTTGGGAGTATTTTATTTACTTAAGTGGAAGTTTCAGATTTATGTTGTATTCATGATGATAGCTGAACTTAACCTTTACAGCAAAATACTTTTCCTTTCTTCCCAGTTTGGTATAAACACTTAGTCATGAGGGAAAATAGCAGCTGGTGCAAATGGCTAAACTTTTCTCTATAGTTCTGCAGAAGAGAGAGAAAATTAAAGAGGAAAAATCACAAACACATTTATAAGTTGCTCTCTGGGGTCATCTCTCATGTATTGTGAATTGTTTAACGAAACGCTTCTTCAGCAGCGTTAACTGAAGGTCCTGTTGTTATTTAGACTTTTGACTAGTGGAACAGCAAACGATTCATTAATTCCATTAGCCATTCTTTCTGCACACTGAGAAAAGCAAATGTAATTGTTAACTATTCCTACTGTATACTTAAGCTGTCAAGGATCCTGGAAGGCTTCAGTTATCCTCTTTGAAGGTATGGAAGGGGTGGGCTATTTTGTGTCTTTAAAACAGAAATAGGGAAAAAATGTGCCACATAATGTAAGCTAAAAGATTTCTTTTTAACCTAAAATGGCACTCTAATACAGAAACATTGGGCAAGTTTCTGACTGGTAAAGCTTCTGGTTATCATTAACTTTTTTTTTTTAAAGAAGTCTTAAACTACAGCCTGTCAGCATGCCATTAGTGTTGTCTCTAAACTTGTCTGCAGGAGCCACACCAGGGACTTCTCATTTCCCTTCCCTTTACGTTCCCAAGGCAATCCATAGGTCTCACCCTGCATGATGCTGCATGTGGTGGGCAGGCGAGTGTAGCATGACCAAAGTCAGTGGGCATGCTGCACTCTTCTTCCACAGACATTAGGCAAAATTGGGATACATATTTTTATAGCTTTTCACCATGAATGTACTAGTGGGTTAATGGACAGCAAAAATGAAAAACATCAGGTGGATGGGCAAAATTATTAGCATTTCTTCCTGCTGTTAGCAGGGATGACAGCTGAAAGCTTAGTCTACTACATTTAGCATGAAAAAGCAAAGAGGTTCCAAAAAAGCCAAAAGTGGATTACATGTGAATTAGAGTGTCTGCCCTCTAAGTGATCACTGCTGTTAGGTAGTTTTTTCAGAGAGACAGTAAAATTTTTCACCATAGAAGAGGCAGTTATATTGAAAAGTAAGTGGGGCTCTTTGTTGCAAGAGGCTTCATTTTAACTATGGTGAAGAAATCCAGCAAACATAGGTAAGCAAATCCATGTACAGGGGATTTATGTCCACCCTACCTGTGTGCTTAAAAGAAATAGCATGCTCTGTTCTGCAAATCTTAATGATGTCCCAGACATCCTTGGTGGTGGTTAAAAATCCACCATCGGTTATTACACACTTTAGAATATTCCTTTTATTTAGGCAATAATGAATGCAAAGCTGTCTTGTCCCTTGCAATGCTTTGAGCTGTTCAGATAACACATTGCAGAGTGGTTGGACACAAATCACATAACCCTACTGTGCTCTGTTTGAAAGGAAAGTACAAGTTTTAATTCATTATTGGCTAGCTAATTTTCTGGTATGATTTTCCCACAGTTTTGAGTGACAGTCCTACACCCCCAATATATGGTTTGTTTAATTGAGGTGCTGAAAACTTGAACTTTCTTTTTAAAGATATAATTTTACATCCTGATTGTAAAATAATTAATAGTTTGCTGCTTACTCTTCGATCCTGAAAAAGGAAGCACATTCTGCATACTTCGCAAGATATAACTTTGTCACTGTGTGATGATTTTTCTCTAAAATATGAAGAACTGTGGAAAAGGAGGTCCATCTGTTGGGAAAAGTTTTGCTCTATGTGTGATGTAATGAGTAATCATAAATGTAAAACATTTGTTGTGACAATTTCCTATATAATGATTATGCAATAGTTAATAGCCACAGTATACTATATTACTCCTGTTACGTATTTTAGAGGTGGACGCTATGGATTCATAATATGGTTTAACTTGTATAAGTAGTATCAGTCCATCTGAGGGATACTTTTCCCCTAGGTTGAGAATTATGAATTTACAGTGTTGATTTTTTGAATCTTATGAGCCACTACAGAGTGGAAAATATTTAAAGATAGCAGTGTATGTACTTTATATGTTACTGAGTGTTAAAATAAGCAATTGATTGTTGAATAAACTAATATATATATAATGCATTATATTTATGCAAAGAATAGCTGCAAAAATCAGGTGAAGTGTTTCACTTTTATTGTAGTAATAGGCACCATTGCTATGTATTTATCTATGCATAGTTTAGGAGAGAAGAAGATGCTGTCAATGATTCTGTAATATTTTCTTCATGTAGTGGCCATTGAGTTGAATAAGAGTTCACTGATATGTATAGTAACGAATCTTTAAAACTACCATTTCTAATCAGTGTTGGACACTGCAAACAAACAGCTGTCCTTTAAAAAATGGACCTTTGTACACTTTGAGTAAAGAACTACCTGAAAAGTATATAAAGTAGTTGTACATTCAAAATGTATTAAATTCAATTTTTTCCTTTGCTATATTTTGTAAAACATTTTCCTTGTAAACAGTATGCCTCTTATACATGTCAAATCAAAACTCTTTATTTTAAAAATATATACTTAATGTAATTGGAAGCTTATTGCACTCTCATGCAATGTATAAATTGTGACTTCAAAAAGTCTGTACTGAACTTTGCTTAAACTACTAGTATGTGGATTTCTTTCAAATTTATTTTAATAATGATATTAAGGATAAGATCCTTTCTAAAATGTACTTTAAAATTCACAATAAAGTTTCAGAAGTTGTTTTGTACAATGTTGAGGCTTTGTTGTTGAATTTTCTGTTTGAAATCTTTTTTAAAACTGGTATCTTGAATAAGTTCCACATTCCTCCAAGTATGTGTAAATCTGTGTTTAATATCATCCATGGTTTAAATCAGGTGTGCCATATCACAAAATACAATATCTCCACTTACTTAAGAGCTATCTTCATTAAATTAGGGATTGCTGCTTCATTGAACACAGCGTCTCCTGGAACTTCTGTAATATCTGCTGGCAATTCAGCCTAGATTCAAGAAACTCTCTGTATTGGACTGGAAGGGTGAGATAAAATGTATGCTCTATTTTGTGTGTCAGCTCAATCCAGGAGACAGTACAAAATGAGTTGGATGAAACTGTAGGGTAAACATAGAGAAAAACATGTTTATTTTAGAATATCTGAAAATCTGGTTTATAGCTCCCAATGGAAACAAAAAAAAAACTATGACAATATTGGAGAAAGATGCAGCAGTACAGTATACAGTCAAATCTATTGCAAGCTTTCATTTTTATTCTCTATGTCTTTTGGTTTTAATACTATTTTATTATTGGGTGATTCAGTAGTTACTGAGGTAAAAATGTTTGTGGCCTTAATGGGGAATTTGCCTAAGTAAATAGGTAATCAAGCTCTGTAGAGCTTGGAATAACAATTATTTTTCATGTCTGTCCTTCCCCATCTGGGAAAAAAGCGACAATTGTTTTGCCCAGAAATGGAAGTTTCTATTTAGCTATATGTTTAGCAATGACTGAAAAGGTTAAACAAGGGGATGGCATAATTTTTCTTTTGAGGATAAAAATAGTCTATTCCTCATGAAACTCACTACCACTTAGCTGTTTATTTAACCGGGAGAGGATTAGGCTTTTAATGTTACGAAGAAATTCAAAAAATTGAGCCTTGTCCTGTAGATGTCACTATAAAAATTGCTGGTGCAACAGTTATAGTTCATTTATATACGTTTGACAACCTGATATGGCATACCTGTATTATCATGAATTGTAGTTTTCCAAGATGCTTTCATTGGAACCGTAGATATGACAACATATATAGCTTGATAGTTCCCATTCAGAAATCCCAATATAGCTCCTTAAACCTATGGCTAGCTAGATTTTTGCACATTAAAAATGTTATTCTGATGTCAAGCAAATCTGAATTTGAGAATGAAACTACAAATCTATATGTCTTTCAAAAATCCCTTATTTAACTTGTCTGTTTAAATAGGTAAAACTCTTCCAGAAATTACTTCCCACTGCAGAGCTTCAACTAAGGTCCAAGGCAAAATTAGACCTAATTATCTCAATGGCAGATAATATCTCAGCTGAAACACTTTACTTAAGAAATGTCTTAAATTTAATGGTGCTATTCCTACAGAAAAACAGATCTTTCTTTCTGAGTGACTCCTTTCATAAAAGACTGAGGAACAGTTTTGAATTGCCTTCGGAAAAAAGAATTCTGAAATTCGGGCCTCTAAAAGAGAGCCCTCAGACTCTAAAGAGATTGATAGTATTCACCATACTGTGCTATTTTTTTTTCAGTCTTTAATAACATTTATCTTATTAAAGTTATCTGCAAATAAGGCTAACTCAACACTCAATTATGGTGAAGCACTGATACTTCAACGAGAGAACCATTTTCACTCTTAATTCTGGAAATGGAATGGATGTTCAAGTATTCTCATGTGAGGAACACTGAATGACCAAAAGGAGGTAGGATCATGTATTTTTTCTTGCAAATATAGCCAGAGACCAGAACAGTACACCAACATGATTGCACAACAGAATAAACAGAACACTCTCGTAGCCATCAGGAATGGAAGTCGGTGCATTGTCTCTTGCCTGGTTTGATGCTAGTCATCGCCTGCTCGGCTTGCTGGCATTTGAGACTCAATTGTCTCTTGATGTATGACTTTCTGTCTTTTTGCTAAGGTTCACATCTTCACCTTCTCCCATTATGAATTGTGGTTTGTTTTTTTTTTTACTGCAATACTAATGCCAAAGTTAAATGATTAGACTAAATTTAGAACCTGATTGTGTAACCCAGGCTCATGTTAACTGGCAGCTAAATCTGCAAGGGGCCCTGTTAGTTTCAGTATTGCACAGTGCACTCTTGCAATATTTCGCTCGTGCAAAAAACCCCTCGGCATGCCAGGGGTGGTGTCATCCAGTGCTGAATAGGTGGATTACCCTGAGCAGAATCTGACTTTAGCCAAGGTTGAGGGCCCCTTGCATTTATTTTTAACAATTTTATCTCCGTGACAGAAAAATTATTCCTGGTGCCCATAAGCAGAAGTCCCATCCTGAATTTCATTTTTAAATAGTTTTATAATACTGCAATATCTTGGTAAAATGGTGGTAAAACAAAAAGTGTAGTCAAATTAGGGTATGTTAACTTTCCTCAGGTAGACTTCTTGTATTTTTTTGTAAGATTTTTTGTAAGAAAGATCTACCTGTGAGACTGACAAGCACCAGTTTCTATGCAGTTATTCATACTGTATACTATACACCAACATAAACCTTGTCTAGCTTAATAAGATCCAGCTTCTGGAAAAAAAAAACCAAACAAAAAACAGATGGGAGCCATCTGTAGCAGGAAGTGGGGTAAGATGAACTAAAATCTCTTCCACTGATAGCCATCATCAAAGGAAAAAGAAAAACATAGTTTATTATGAACCCAGGGGAACAATTTAGTTTAGTTTTTGAACATAGATAAACTTGAAAACAATACCCTACAGAAAGAGCTCTAAATTAAATGTTATTTTGATCTTATGAACATTACATTTTTTTAGTGGTTGCAGGCTTTTATATATCAAGTGATATGACCAGTCCATGAAGTTAGCTATTAAAAGGCATTTAGCAGTCCGTCTCAGCCAGTTATTTCTATAGGCATGTATTTATTTCAATTTTATTTTCTTAATAGGAGTAATTATTTTGATGATGAAGTTTCAGGAAGTGCTCCAACATTTTTACTTTGCAGCTTTCTTGAAGAAAGCCAGTGTTGAAATATCTGATAAGAGTCTGCTTCATAAGAAATGGAGTAAAATGTTCTTGTCTGAAAAACTCTTCATCTCTATTTTTGATGGGGAGCAGATTTGCTGGAAGAACTTGTTCAATTTCCTTTCTGCATATTCACCTTGCATTAATACAAAATGTTTTCTTGCTTGCAACATGAAGCAGGATCTTGTCACTGCAACTGCAGAGGAAAATATGTAGTGGGCTTGGCATTCCCCTGACAATATGCTTTCATTAGAACTTTAAAAATGTAAATGTTGGAGGACACAGGTCATATCCCATCACAGAGTTTCACAGCTATTGCATTCATTGCCACTAGTATGTGGCAGAGTTGTTCTTCTTTTTATAGCTTGCTTCCCTTGTAAATGTAACTTATACAGTGAGTTATATTTGGGAGTGAATGTTTTGCCAACCTTAGCTAATCAATAGGAGTCTTAGTTCCAGCTCCATTAGATCATCAGCAGTTCAAATTAGTAACGAATGGTTAACAGATTTTTAACACCGCAATTTTTCTCCCCCCAAGTTCTTTCTCAAACTTCTTTGCAGCACTATTTTCAGGTCACCACTCAATGTCTTATCAAAAGGAGTGGGTGGATTAGAATTCAGATACATGAGAAATGTTAAATGGAAATTGCTCAGTACTGCTTTGACTATGGCCAGAAATATGTTAATTAAAAACAGTAGAGAACATAATCCTTTTCTGAATCCAAATGGCTATGACAGTTCCTACAGTTAGGAGGCATGGGACATGCTTTCACCAGTTACAAAGCTATTTAGATGGATAGAAAATATAATGTAGAAAGATTATACAAGTGAATCTAATTCCAGAAGTGTCACATCATCCCTCCTTTTGCTTTTAGTTTCTTATTTTAATGTTAACACTTGAAACATGATCTATCATTTGGAACATAATTTTAATTGCAGAATAACGTAAGAGCTCATTTTTCTGTCAGAAACATTACTTTTTGGTCTGATAGTACAGAGCAGTATGCTCAACAATTGCATTATCAGTGTTTTGGAAAGCTTATTTTGCTCCAGATTCTTTCAAACTAGCCCTTTCCAAAGGCATGTTCAGAGATCACAGAGACAAATCTTTTTCATCGCCAGAAAATCATACGTTCCTTAGTAAGAGAGGGTGACCATGGAGGCCAGTAGCAGAGCCTGTCTTTTAGGATATGTTTTTTTTTTGCAAACAGGAATGTCACTGCTCTGTCCTTTGTGGGCGATAGCAGTGGAAGGAGTTGGAGTTTTGTGTGTTTCAATGGCAGGGCTAGGAGACATCATTTTTGCAGCCAGTACACTTGGTGTTTATCTCCATGTGTACTTCTTAAACCATGGTTCCAAACTAATTATTTTTGCAATTTATGTGCTTCTTTTTATAGAAGTCTCTGATAGGAGACTTACAGCTCTGTGGTGCATACCTGCATACCATAGGGGTACAGTGAGAAAGCTTTGACAGGTTAAGTCTCCATGCTTCTTTGTGTTTTTATGCTTTATTTTAAAAAGTATTTGACATGGCTTTTTGTGGGCTTGTTTTGTTGGTTTGTTTTTTGGTTTTGGTTTGTTGTTCTTTTTTTTTTCCTTTATCTCTTCTCTTCTGCTAGCCTAGTCTTTCCAGACTTGCAAAATTATTGATTTTTTTTTCTTCTAATTAATATTCTTATTCAGACAGTTTCTTTTGCTGATATAGCTATTTTTTCAGGATGACAGAGTATTGTCTTCTTAGAGGCAAACCTAAAGATATACCTTTAAAAATGAAAATAGTATATTACTTTTCTGATCCTAATCACTATAAAAATACCATTGTAACATCTTTGCTATAGACCATGACAAGAATTAGGTACTCTGTCTTTGTAAGTGTGACAAGAATGTCAAGCTACAGTAGAAATAAATGGGAAATCAGAATTATTTAAGAGAAAAAATAACTCACTCTCATATCCAACAATAAGTGGTTGCGAAAGCAATATTTCACTTAGGGCTTTGAGCCTTCTTTAAACAGAGCTATTTTAAGGATTTTAAGAAAAACAACAAAATATTTAGATTTATCAATAAAATTACAAACTTCAATAAAATAATTTTAAAACCCTCTTTAAATATTTTCTCTAAAGAACTGGTGGCACAAAATGCTATGTAATAGGAATGGTTTCTGAGAAATAAATGCTGTCCTCTAGTATTATCAGCTTCTTGCTTCTGCAATTATCTTGGATTAAATTCCTCTGACTGAACAATCGAATCACCTAGACAGTGTTTATAGTTAGTGGAGAGAAACAAACAATTTGGAATTTGATTGATCTCATTTCATCCTGAAGTAGGTTCCCAAAATCAGTCCTGTGAATTTAACCCTAAATGCTAAGTAGCTCATGTGTAGACATGAACTCTGTAGAGATTTAAAGCTAGATGAGATCAGGTTTTTTCAGACCTCCTCTTTCTTTGAGTGTTCTGTCTGAGTATTTCCAATCTCAATATTTCTTTGTCCATGGCTGTGAGCTCAATATATAGAATAAAAGTCCTTACTTGCAATGAACTTCATTTAGAAATGTGTAAGGAATAGAATTAAATGAAGCTGAACGTTTTCAGTGATGCCAGGCTGAAGCCTCGATAGTCATTGTGATTGCAGTACCTTAACAAAAGCATAAGTGATGATCCTAGAATTTCAGTTATTCTTTTAAAAGTAATGTAAAGTAATATTTTATGCCAGCTTAATTACAAGTGATTTATGACAAGTGATTTATATGTTGGTCATTATGTCCTTTGAAGTGGGTGAAGGAGTTAATTCTTAGGCCATTTCTAAGACCAAGCCCTCTAACCACCAACTGCTTCTTTGACCTAACTTTTAGTTAAAGAAAAAAAAATGCTGAAAAGCATCTCTTTTAGCTTTGTCACCTGCAATCATTGTCTTGCAATGACAAGTCTGACTCGAGTCTAGCTTACTCCTATAAATTGGTATTTTTCTAATGGCCAGACCAGAAAACAGATCTGAATGATGGGCTAGAATTCTTTATTTCTTATGCATCATCACCAATTACATATGAGTCAGACTAAATTGCTCAATCAGGTTTATGTGTTTTTCTTATTCTCTGAGGAATTTGTGCCTCTGTAAGGCTTTCCTCACAGATTTCTTTTGTTTACTTTTTCTGAACTGGCGAGATTGGCTTCATCATTAAACCCTAGATACTGCGACTGGGATGGATGAAGCTTTATTGAAATAGTTCTGGAGTTTTCTTCCAAATTTCACCTTACTGGCACATTGCTCCACAGGGTATGGATTTTTATCTGTGAACCTCAATGGCAGCGCAGTCCTGCCCAAGCCCCATCTCTGTAACATCTTAAGGCACTTTACACCTTAGGCCTAGCTGGGTTTCTCTAGGTGTCAGGGATGCTTGGGACAGGGCTACCTTGGTTCTTGTATTGTTCTCAGCATTACAGCTTCAAATCCACTGCTTCCACTCTTTTTGTCTCCAGGGTGAAGAAGAGGATTTTAGCTTTTGATGACAGCAATAACCATAATGATAAAAGAAAAAAAAGAAAAAAGGAAGAGAAAACCAATTTCAAGCATAAATTATGAGAGATCATCAAGCTTATGGATATGTAATTTCAAAGACCTATAGATTTTCAATAAATGCACTAGCAAAATATTTACTTCACAGTAGGATATGATCAACAGCTTGGAATTTATAAGAGACTCTGAGCTCTCAATCCATTCTTTTTTTCCAGCTGTTCTGCTTTTGGGAGCAGTGGAGCAGTCTGGAAAAGACTGCAACAGATGAATCCAGAGAATCCTTTAGGAATGTAGCAATGAACAAAATATATCAGCATTTCTCTACTGACAATATGCAGTAGGTGATCTTTTTCAAAACTCTGTTACTCACACAGTATTAAAAAGACATTAAAAAGCTTAGTGTGCCCATGGGGCTTGGGAGTCAGATTATTTCTCTCAGTGAGTTCGCATCCGTAAGTTAAGGACTGTATTCTGGATGTTAGCTTTGTTGGTATAATAAAGTCTCATAGAAGAGAAATATATAAAACTAGATCCATTACCATGGAAATAGTGAAAGGTCATTTCCATGGAAACCATGGGAAACTCTCATACTATAATTTTGAAGAAGCCTGTCTTTGAAGCTACAATGCATTTATACGATGAGCCTTGTTTTAAATTAAATTAAATCTATACATGTAAAGTGATAGACATTTTGAAAATTCTAACTTAGTACAGCCATTTGCTGGAAAGGGAATGAATATCAAAGCCAGACATGTTACTCATTTTGGCTATGGGGAAGCTGTTTGGTATCTTTTTGTTCTCGTGTTGTAAATACCTGGGCTTTCTTACTGAGAACAGTAACCTTTTAGAATTCAGGACTCAGGTTTCTGTTTTCCATGGTTTAGTTTTCTGTCTAAGCCTGATGTCAAACTTCAGCCTCAGGTATATATACATATGTACTTTCCAGTATATATGTATATATTTGTAATTTGAGAACTCATTTAGGCACAGTGGTAAGACGATTTGCAAGGACCTGACTTTATGAAGATACTCTATAAAATTAGTAAAAAGAGCAGGGTTCTGTAGAAGTGTCTGTGAAATACTCTGTGAGCTAATTTACCCCAATTTTTTGTTCCTTATCATCCATAAGGTCCTTTCCAACCCTAACTATTCTATGATTCTATGATTACCACAATATGTTTAGATTTTTCTTTATACAGTTCTGTAGGTAGTCCTTTTCAGAGACTTTTGAATAACATTTCATAACAATTAAATAGACAATCAGTCTATAGATGTTTAAAAAAAACCTTGTATGAATAAGTAATCCTTCAATAATTCTGATTTTTTTTTTATAGTGAAAAAGAATTTACTGTTTCTCTAATTTAAGTATGGAAAGGTAGATGGAAAAAGAAGAACACTAGGGTTTTTAAAGGTTTTTTTTAGGATACTGGAACACACATATGCTTGCCTTCAGAGTGGATTTCCAAGCAAATACAAAGTTTGTGAAACCTTTGAAGGTTTGCTAAGCTAGCTTTTTATTTAAAAAAGTAATTCAACTTCAGTATCCTCGAGCACTGGAGGTTAAGAATCTTTACTTAAAATAATTTACATAAAAACATAATGAAGGTTGGAGCCAGACTACTTTCTTTTTCTCTTATCTCATCAGAATCACTGAAGCAAAAGTCAGGGCATCTACTTTTACATACCTGCTTTAGATTTGAGACAGTGGTAAGCTTTCAGACATCCTACTCCCCTGGGTTGCCTATGAAGTCAACGGAAAGAGTTAGTGATATCTAATGTTAAGGTAGGCTCTCCACTGCAGGTCCTGCCCACAGAAGTATTTAGGAGTCTATGCCCCATTAAAATCTTTGGAGTGCAGTCACTTAAATGCCTCCCCCAATCAGACTATGCAGTTACTTGATTAGAGAGGAAACCCAGTGCTGCAGCCTGAGAGGGCCACCTGAATCTCCCTTTATCTTAGAAATAATAGCAGTTATAGGGCTGTGACTGCACTTTTCTAGAAGAGCCTCTGGATATTATCCATACTTTCTTTCTTGTCAGGATTTCAAAATGCTTTCCAAACATTAAAACTTTTATCTTTCTATGTCTGAGGGAGTTAAGGATCAAAAGTGTAAGGCCAGCATTTCTAAGTTTCCACTAATTTGATGAAGATTTATTAGCACTCATTTTGAATAAGCTTTGGCCTGACTTCAGTCTAAGAGTCTAGGAGTCTAGGACAGGGCGTTCTTGCTCAAAATAGTGTCTGCTAGCATCTACATTAACTGAAAATCAATTTAAGTTGTTTATCAAAAGTTTTTTATCATTTACAAGTGGGAAGGAAGAAGTGATGTATGGATTTGATGCACTGGTCACTATGAAAAAGGTTTTCCTGATTTGACATCCTGACTTTCAAGGTGCTGTTAAACTGAAAGAGATAAATGAAAACTTTGTGAGTTTTCTGCATTATCTGTCATGTCAAGGGGAGAACCTTGGTTGGGGTCGCCATACAGTTTGTCACAAAATGTAGCACAGCCGTACACTTCAGACTTTGAAATCGGAGATTTCTCAATCAAAACATTTACATTTTTTAAAATTCATATTCAGTGAGGCAATTGCAATGCCAGATCTTGCCAGGAACCAGCTGGTGCCATTAAATACTCCAAATGCATAGAACATTTTTTTTTTTTTTTTTTTTGGTCATTGTATACATGTATGTAACTCCATCTGGGAAAGCAAATACTTGAACTCATTCAGAGCATGTGTTTAATTTATATTTATTCAGTTCAGTGATACTCTCCAGGATACCTCATCTTTTTGGCCAGTCCCAGATTGGCCAGATGAAAAGTTGTGGATGCTGTTATGTAGAAAGTCCACTTTGCTCCTTGATTGGCTGAAGGAGGTTTCTAAACATTGGAATAGTGTGGTTTTTTTCTTATTCTTCCTCACTGCTGCTAATTCTTCCTCACTTGCTGAGCAAAGATACAGATCTTGATAGCAGAAGATTCTTTTGACGTGAGACCACCACAGTCTCTCTGCTGAGTGACATTTAGGTTGGGAACGTTAAAAAGTTCTACTCACATCTCATCTTTATTCACTTGTCTTAGTTTAATGTATGATATAGAAGTCTCCTTTCATTTTTTTAATTAGTTGAGTTGTCACTATCATCCTATGGCATCTATCAGAAAGTGTCCTGCTCTACAAATTTTCTGGAAATCAAAAAAAATATTTTAAGAAGTAAGTCAGCAGCAAGTAAAAATCAGTCTATCTTTTTGTCCTAACTTTGGCTGGCATAGTGTTAATTTTCTTCCTAGCAGCTGGTGCAGTGCTGTGTTTTCAACTTTAGCCTGAGGACAATGCTGATAGCACACTGATGTTTTAATTGTTGCTCAGTAGTGCTTACCCTGATCAAGGACTCTTCAGTTTCCCATGCTCTGCCAGTGAGGAGGGGCGCAAGAAGCCGGGAGGAAGCAGAGACAGGACACCTGACCCAAACTAGCCAAAGGGGTATTCCATACCAGAGCACGTCATGCCCAGTATATAAACTGGGGGAGTTACCCAGAAGGGCAGATCGCTGCTCAAGTCGGGCTATGTATTGGTCAGTGGGTAGTAAGCAATTGTATAGTGCATTACTTGTGGGTTTTTTTTGAGGTTGCACTTTATTCCTTCCTACGCCTCTCTAGTATTATTATTGCTATTATTATTATCATCATCATCATGACCACCGCCATCATCATCATCATATTTTACTTTTATTTCTATGATTAAACTGTTCTTATCTCAACCCATGTTTTTTTACATTTTTTCTGATTCTCCTCCCCATCCCACTGGGGAGTGGGGGGCAGTGAGTGAGCAGTTGCATGATACTTAGTTGCCAGCTGGCAACTACAACACTTTTCTATCCAAGATCTTTTGCCTTAAGTCTTGCTTCTCCAGTTGTCCCCACTGGGAAGTTATGTTCAAAGTTCTAATTTTTTGGCAAGAAAGTTCCAAACTGCATGTAACAGAAAATGCATGTATGCTTTTAAATTATTTTATTTCATTTAACCATGTACTGTTGCCAAGGAATTCTAGTTATCTAGTATGTTTTCTTCACATTTGGCCAGATCCAGAGTAGAGTCAAGGGAAGACTTGGAGAAGTTTCGGTGGGCTTTGGAAGAAACTTGTTTCATTTGTATACCACTAGAAATATCATAAAGTAGTATTTGTCAGGGTTTCCACTGACATGAATCAATCCTAAGGTGAATATTGCAGTTAGAGCATTTCAGTTCATATTTGTTGCCTGTGAAAATAGCTTTGAAGTAAATTGAGGTGTAGTAAGTAGATGGGAAAAGACACACCAATGAGCATTTGTACAGGATTCCCTTTGTGTCCATGAACCAGCTTTTAAATATGTAGATGACTTTCTTATTTTGTGTAAATTATTATTATGCTACATCACAATTTGGCTACTTTAAACCTTCCCCACTTCCCCTCCCCCCATTTTTTTTTTCTCCAATTAGCTTTTTGAAAGACTAAATTTAGTACAGTGGGTCACCAGATAGATAGCAATGGTCAGTTGGCCCAAGCCTCCCCTGGCTTTTACAATTTCCACTGCTGTAAAAGTAGTATTCTTACATATTTCCCAGCCATTCAAATAAGGAATGAAGCAGAACCTGATTCACTTTGTCTAACTTTCTGGGCCCAATCCAAATCTTCTGCAGATTTTCTCAGTGACAATATTAATAGCATGATACACTTTTCAACTTTTGCATTTGGAAGTCCAAGATCTGGTCCTTTGTTTATTAATTTTTTAAAGCATATTATTAATAAACGCATAAAAATGGCTCTGCATTTCTAAAATAATCATTTGCATCAAAGGAAGTAGGATAAGTCATTTGATATCATTATAACTGATGGTATTTAATTGACATTTTTGAGATTAAAAGAAAAGGAAAATAGTTTTAAATTATTAAAATGGGTCAAATGGTAATTTGGTGTCTTTAGCTGAAGAATAAGAACCAGAACAGTATTTCTTCATGTATTTCCTACTCTTGATGATTTGAAAGTGGGAAATTGGAAAATATAAGTTTGATTTCTTTAGAGGATATTTATCTGCTGAAAGGTCAAACAAAAGGTTATCCTGAGATGACATTTTTGAGCATTATATGAAAAGAGGGATGATAAAGATTGTAGAAGGAGATGCAAAGAGTGAAGAAGCTTTATAAAAAGCATCAAAAGAGAAATTATCCACCATTTCAAATTTCCAAGAGAATATATGCTAAAATGTCAGAAGACGAATGTTTATTTTAATTATCAATTTATCAGTAAAAGAGATGACATACACCATCACCCATGATTATTATTGTCTGATTTAGTATTTTGATTACAGACACTGTTTATATAGACAATAACTTCAAAAGCATATTGTCACAGTCAGATCCCATGTGCCTTGCAGAATATCTTACAGCACTGATGCCAATTCTACAGACAATCACTTTTAGCAAATTAAAGAAAGTTGTGTGTATATGTGTTCCAAGATCAAGTCCCCAGTTGAGAAGTAACTCAGACAACCAGAGACAGAATTTTGAGTATGTCAGGTAATAAAAAAACAGTAGGAAGACACAGCTGGCAGAGAATTTTAGACTAAAAACTGCCCTCAGTCTGTTTTGTATATCGTATGAATGTCAAAAATTCTATAATTAGGGTGGAGATCAGAGAAGATTGGCCTTGAAACACAGAAGTTTATCGATGTTTTTGAGTTGAGGGCATAATAAAAACAACGAAACTATAGTCATGCCAACAGAAATGAAATCTAGCCTCATCCACTCTAATTTAATGTAATTTATCAATTGTGTTCATAATTTTTTTCCTGGTAAGAATAAATAAATATAAGTTGGGTGCATTTAAAGGCTAGCAGATGTGAAAACCAATATTCTATTCACAAAGAGCCAAAGAATCCCAAACAATTTTCTCCAGCTCAAAATGTGACACTGGTCTCCTGCTAGGTGTAGGAGAAGGGCAGAAGTGGGAGCACTCAACAGTAGAGGCCTCCATTCATCCTGGGCTTATGAAAAGCAAAGTGGCATGAATTTGAGCTGCCTACTATGCAGCTGAGGGGGCTGAGATCAAGGGACCAGGAACTTGTTTCTCATCACCTATCATATCTTCACAGGGCACAGGGAAGGATCAAAACCAAAGAGATTGTTTATTAGTACATGTAGTTACTGGCACTAGGCAGACCAACATTTATCTTTACCCAGTTCTCCTCTGACATAGTCTACTGCCCAGAGGTCTGACTGAAGTATAAACATGTATGCAAAATAAAAATCTACCAGCATTTCAAAGTTACCTATTAGCAGACAGTCATAGCATTGTCTGTGAAGATACATTTCTTGTTGCACTGCCAGTGCTAAAGGAAGTGTTATTAAGCATAAGACCATCATATCCTCAAGATATAAGGCCCACTTCTTCCATCACTGAAAAATCTGCTGAAGTTGATAAAACCATGCCTAGGTAAATTTGGCTTCTCTTGTCCTTTCACAATATGTAAATACTGGATACACAATGAGGTGTTACAGGATCCTAAGGATAAACTTCTGCCAAAGATCACTTTCATGTCTTTTATAAGTCACTAGCATTGCTGTGCATGAACTGTACAGTGCAGAATTTATTTTATTTAATGTTTGGTATAGTTTAGTTCTTCCTTTAATATATAATAACCAGAATAAGAACCATTTGAAAGTTTGTTTTGTGTGGTATCCCCTAATCTTTATATCTATTTCCACTTTAAGGGTTTTTTTAAAGTCTTTTTGTTTTTTAAATTCCTGTAATAATCCATTCATTTACAAGGTTTTATAGTTTTGGCATTACTAGCAAAGTGACTAAACATGGAGGAAATTAGAAATCCATATCTTATTTTTACATCATATATCCTTGTGTATAACAACCTTATGTATAACAACACCCTTTTAAAATCTGTGTGGGTGTGTGTGCATGTATTTTATAATTTAAGTAAGGTGATATATTTGGTTTGGCTTTACATTTTCCCCATCCAGGTAAGTAATTTACCTACCTTTTTGTTTCAAAAAATTGTTACGCAGTTTTGTGCGACCTCCTCTCATAAGGTTCCAGCTCATCTGAATGACCTTGCAGTTTTTGTTGTGCAGGCATTATCTCTATTTTATAAATACCAAAGACTTTAAACCCACTTTTTTTCCTGTTGTTTTTATTTGCAAAATGAAGTAACAACTGTCATGTTCCCACTGATAGTAATAGGGATTTTGTAAATGATTGCTGTGGGATCTGGCATACTGGTGTAACACATTTATCTATATCATCCAAATGGCATTCAGAATCCTGCCAGAGTTTGTTGCATCCATGTCCAATCCAAATTACACAGTGCAATCAGATGGTTATAACTACCTACGCTGGAGTCACTAAATTTGTGGAGCACTGACCTGATAAGTGCACCAAGAGCTAACATATCTTTGTAAATAAGCATTAGAATTACTGTGTTGAGGATATTTTACATCCTTCTGGATATTGGTTGTCATTTCCATCACTCCAAGTTGTACACAAATATTTTAGAGAGATAAGATTGCTGGTAATATGATCAGAAAAATGACTCTGAAAAACCTGTGAAGTCCTGTACTTCCTCTCAATGACTTTCCTATCAGTGCAGGTAGGAAGTCAAAAATGGCTTTTCTAATTGCCAGCTCTGCGAATACTATATCTGAAAATCCATGATTCTGACTTTCACATTTAGCTTACTAATAAAAATTCTGCAGTTCGGATTTAGATAAACAATTTTGCTGATGATGCATAAGAGAGAACATGAGAGATGCATAAGAGAGAACAGAAAGTCTGTCACTTGTAAATGAGGTCTAATTCTGATAGTAGTAAAAACTGGGTATTTATTGTTAAAGGAGACTTGCATGATTTTTAGAATGGCTGGGCTGATAGATCCTTATGAGGGGGAAGGGCAAGAATTTGTCAAACAGTGACATTCTTGAGTTTACTTTTGAATAGTGAATGTGAAAGACCTGACCTTCAGCCTACTGAAAAGACCCTCTCTAATTTTAGCAGGCTTTGAGTGTTGGACTGATTACAGATTATACATCACTTATTTCTTGGTTCTTGTAAATGCATTTATGAGAGTTTGTAAGGTTGTGCATGTACAATATGTATCATCTTAATACCCTGCTGAGACCAGACACTTTGAAGCTGTCCTCCATCATCCTGATTCTGACTATGCAGATGTGAGGCCCGGTTACCACCTGGCCTTGCCTTTTTCAACTTTAGAAACATCTTTATCATATTTTAGACTTAATATTTTATTATTCTGTGAGAAAATACTTTTTGAAATTAAATTTGCTAATTAAAGCACAAGATTTTTTCATGCCCTCAAGGAGTGGAACTTTGAATTGAGTGTACAAGGAAGGTATGAAAGGCAAAATACTCTTTATAAATAAACATCTGTGCTTCAAAAATAGTTTGATGGAATCAAACACTTCTTTGAAATAAAGCTCGAATATGCGTTTGATACAACAATTTCTAACGGCCAGAGTCCATGGGTGTCATGAGACCTTCCTTTTCCCACTTCTTGGCAGTTTATAGCAACTGATCCTGTGTAAGTCAAATCCATCAGAGGACACCTTTATCTGTCCTGCTGTTGCAGAGCTCCCTAGGGTCTTTAGAGAGACACGAGGAGAGATGCTTATTATGGGCTTTATTTATTGAAGAAAACAGCTCTTGCATTTAGTGGGAGGATCACAGAGACGCAGTGAAACTCAGAGAAGTCCCTCAGTTCTAGATTTTAAATCTTCCAAGCTTGTTTGTTCTTTTATTTGTCTGTCATTGTGCACAGAACAGCATGACCACTGTTTGCCTCCTGAGTCACAGCTGCCAGTGGGGGATAAGCAAGAGGCTCAGCACAGCAGAGGGGAGGCTGTTTATACAGACCCAGCCTGCCTGAAGTTTATGCAGGAGGAACTGCTATTGGAGATGTATAAAAATGTTAAAAGGGAGGATAGCTTGTCATCTAACATGGAACTTCCTTAACCTCTGCCTTGCTGTCCTTCTGCCTTGCAGGGCGAGGGATTCTCCACCCTCCTCCAGCTCCGCTGAATTTTCTTTAGGTGAAGCTGAACTGATGGGGAATCTGGTTAAGTGTTAAAACAAGCCAGGTCTGTGTTCCATTGGGCAGCTGAAGAGCTTTCTGCTCAGCATGGGCAGTGAGGGCTCATACTGCTCAGTTGCAGTCTCTCCCCACCCCTTCAGTAGTCTCTCCTCGGCCTTGTTTCTCCACCGGTGTTCAGGCTTCTCTGAAAATGCACCCCCCCCCCCACTCCTTTATCCCCTCTGTAGCTGCCGTTCCTTCATCACTGATGGTCACTACAGATTTTGCAGCAGTTACTAGCATGCAGCCTTCACACTGTGCACTTCAGTTTCTTGGGAGTGGCACACCTTTGAATACACATCCCAGGAGCCTGCGGGACACAGTGTCAGTCTCCAGAAAGGTGTAGTTCACTTCTCCTTAGTCACTCAGCAACTGCAGTGGGCTCTTATCATCCCTCCTGGACACCCAGCGGTGTAAATAAACAGCAATCTCTTTGCTCCCCTGCGATACTCTGATTACTGCCGTGGGTGCGCAAGGAAGAGGGAAAACCCTGCATGTGATCTCATGAGTGCTTCAGCTGCAGCTTAGCCTTTTGCTTCTTCAGATAACCGAACAGTATATGTATAATACATTTGTATTTTTTCTCTAATATGCTAATTTATGTAAGCATGCAAAATTCTACTCAGAGATTGTATCACCTGTTTATCGCCCCACCATGTTCAGGGTAGGCTTCATCCCAGCTAACCCCAATTGTCTACAACTTAGATATTGTATCTGAGCCCTGTATATATTTGTAAAGAAACAGGAAATAGCGTGTCTCATACTTGTTGTTTTTAGCATCACAATATGACCTACAATTCCTTATTTTGCTCCACTGCCTAAGCATACTAATGCTGTAGCATACTAATATTTCTTGCAGGATCAGATTATTTGGGTTTGATCTGTTTGATCAGAGAAGGGCGTGGTTCAGTGTAACACATGTATGTCATAACACATTCCCTGAGGGAATATTAATTGCATTTCTAAAAACAAGTTTAAAGTTGGTTTGGTGGTTTTTTTTAAAAGGTGTTTGTAATCTAGAGCAGCTATGTTGTATGGATACATTTTCATTTATGGCATGCATGATATTTAAAACTATGCTACTACAGTGGTTTTATAACCAAGCACAAGCTTTTCCTCAAATTGAATCACTTTTTTGTCTCCATTTCAAGCATGTTTATCTTTCATGCCAGTGTATTTTACTTGCCTATGGTTTCTTTCTCACTATTTTATCTGCCAGTCTAATCTGTCTAACCTATTTTAGGCCTTTATAGCGGGCTTATCACTACATGATCTAGGCATTAAATGCTTCAATGCGTTTCTGAAGGCTTTCATTTTACTTAAATGCATTTGAACACACTTAGGAAGTGTTATTAATTAGGATCAGCAGCCCAGTATAAATTCAGGTACTAATTAGACATTGCCCTTCCATAAATTTTTTAGAACTTTCCTACATACACAAGGTTTTAGCTAACTCAGTAATTTGGAGATGGAGAAAACTACTGTATGTGCTTTTGTCAATCTATACTGCATACACAAAGGATATGACCTGCATAGATTAGAGCTTTTTCATAGCAAGCAAACATAAATCTTAAAAATAAAGAAGTTTTGTGTTTCCAATTTGGATTCCTTCATGGGGGATTTAATGAAGACAGTGAACTTTAAAAGCAGTCATCCAATGACAGTTTAATTCGAACATTTTGTTTCCTTTTATGTTTGGTTTGATTTAAAGGGTTTGTTTGTTTATCTATCTCTTTTACCTCATAGAATTAACATTTAATCAACATTTCCTTCTTCAGAACAGTATGACTGTATTTATACAAGTCCTGTAATTTTCAAGCTGAAAACTCAATAGTGGAATGGTAAATATAATGTCCAACCTTAATGTGAGTATGACAAATTGTTCCATTCTTGGGTATTATGTCAGTGTTCCTAGCACAAAGCCCGGTTAGTAAAAGTTGAAATGCTTTAAACATCTCAGAAAAGATCTTACTGGGTATTGAAAGCTAGGCTACCACTGGGAACTAACTGAAGCTGTCGTTACTTCATTGGAAAGCAAAACTTCCTTTGCGCTGCTACAGCAGGTAGAGCTACAGAGCTTGGATGTGCCTTTTGCCACTCAGGGTCTGTATGAGTTACTGGCAGCGTAATGCTGTTGGACAAGTTTGCCTTACTCTTATTCTCACCTCTTGAGCTATATCTGAATCCTTTCCCCAGAGGTTCAGTGTCAGGGTTGTTACTAGTGATCCACTAGCTGTAATCACACTTTGCTGGCCTTCTCACCAAGATAAGGAATGGATAATAGTTTCTCCTGGTTGTGTTTGAATAAAAAAAGAAGTCAACTGTGAGAGACTTCAGTTACATGCATAAATGCTTTCCTTGGCATTTTTTTAATGTGGTGCAAGTACTTGCAGGACACTTCAACAGATCATGTGCAGTTAAGAAAATAAATTGGCCTAGTGTTATAAACTCAGTGGGGAAAAATACAATACATGTGATCTGCTTTAGGTCAGATTCCACACTAATGGGCTGGAAGAATAATTCCTCTGTCTTTTGTGCTGTAAATTTTGAATGCATTTTTTTAATTTTGAAATTGTTATGTTAGGAATGAAAATTGGATGTTAGGTGGAGTAAATGTGAGGCTGTTTATGACATGAGGCTAGAATAGATTTGCTTAACTGAAACAATAATCTTTTATTTGCACTGCATTAATCTTTACACCAGAACTCTATTTCTGCCTTGCTTATTTCTTTTCTGATATGAGCACTCAATATTGTTTCCCCCAAATAATTGTGTGAAAACCTGAGCCAGCTTGCTACATTTGGACATCATTCAGTTTCTTACGACCCATTTTTAAGACTTTTTTTTTTTTTTTTTAATAGGCCCTGTACTCCATGTACCTCATGAAGTCAGACAAAAGTGAGTTTATTCTATGATTAAATTTGCAGCTGGTATAGTTCAGCCTCTTGACACAAGTTTAAAATGAACAAGTTTTTAAAATTATTTTATTTTCCATTACTTAAGGAACAGAACAAGTAGATGTGCTCAGCTTATTCTCTTTCATGTATCAGCATTACAGTGAGGGATATCCCAGTGTTCAAGCTGAAGCAAAAAAATCCTTTCTAACAGTAGCACTTACTGGTCTTGAAAATCAAAGGAGATTCTTCCTACTATGTTCACTATGAAGAGTTCAAGAAATAAGCTTGCAAGACATTTACACTTTAATTAGATTTTGGCTAGAAATTCAGCACCAGCATTTGTCAAGGATGGACCCACAGTGTCTGCAGAGGCCAGACCAAATCATTGCCTTTGTTAAAACCATGCTTAAAATTGCATCTCTATAATACTTGAAATTAATTTATGAATCTCTGAGGAAAATGGTAGTGCACTTGAACACAACTGCAGAGCAACATGTCAGTTCTAAAGATGACTCTCTCCAGAAAGTTTTGTCTCAGCAGGCTGACTTCTTTACCTGAAAATAAAAGAATCATAGAAAGGCAGCACAGTGATTTATGAAATAAAACAGGAGCTGAACCTCAGATCTCAGAAATCTCCACATAACCTCTGCATGTCTACAGCTATTCCTGAAGTCATGATGCTGAATCCTAAAGAGCTAGGAAAGAAAGCAAGCTTTTGTCAGAAGCGGAGCCTTTGCAGTTCTTCAGGAAGGAAGCTTTTGTTCAGCTCAGTGCAGTGAGTTGCAGCTCAGCAGAACTTTTTGTACTTTTTTTTTTGGCTGACATTGGACTTCAGCTGTGATACAGATACCTTTTCAATGGATCTTTGCTGAACAAAATGGAGGTTGAGACAGGGCAAATACTTTTATGAGGTCCTCGGGGAAGTAGGATCCCTGGAGGAAAAGAAGTGATGATCATAAATCCACGTAGTAATCTGACATTCACAGTTCACCTGAAATCTGAACTTTAAACTGAAGGACATATAGGTCACATTTAGTACATGGAGTGTCATGACCACAGCATCTCTCTTCTCATTACTTCCAGTACAGCATACCATGTACACAGCAATTTAAGTGAATCACAGCTCCTTAGTCAGATTCTTATGAAATAGCTGCTCTTCTCCTAAATCATATCAGAATGAATTCTCTTGTCAGCAGACCACCAGCTTTACACTGTCATTCATACACGGAGACTTACATGAAGTAGTGATCTACAAGTCTGAACTGGGCATGTATCAGCCATTGTACAATGCATTGTGTGTGCTTCCAGTTGTGGTGTTTGACACCAAAGCACATATTACTTCTTCTGATGCTCAGAATACATACCAGTGCACAAAGAAATGCTGTTTGTGTCAATGTATACATTTAATGTATTTTGGTATGTATGTATGGTGTATATTTTGGTATGTATGCCTACATTTCTGATAAAATTCAACATTGTGGCTATGCTTTAAGAATGAATGTAAATTAGCTATACAAAATGAAAAAATCATCACATTATATAAACTGTAAACTTAGAAATACCCAACACATTTCCAGAAGAATACAGTTGTATGTGTTTTTTAAATACATGGAAACTTCTCTCACTTTACTGAAAAGTAGTGTTGGCTAACGACAACAGACATACAATGCAATCTGGGGAAAATTAGTTCTCTGGGGGTGAAAATTATGTGTCTAATCGGTAAGAAACTTCTCTTTCTTAAAATTGATTGCTTTATTTATTCAGTTTAGTAGAGCAAGTCTTTTTTGTGCAAATTGCATGCAAGTTGTTTGTTATGCCCTTTTTTATTCCGCACAGATTTCTCTTGGTTTTTAGCAGAAAAGACATTTTCGAAAGAAAAAAAAAAAGGAAAAGAAAAGTAATTCTACATTTAATCTGTTCCACCATAGTAGAGTAGTTTCTCTTGAGTGGAACTTTGAGTTTGGGTTGAAAGAATAAACCTTCCTTCATTTAAGAAAGCCATTTCAATTTTTAAGACGGATAATGTGAAAAATAGTTTTACAGGTCAATCAACATGCATCTCAGCATTGCAGGGTTGCTTTCCTTCGAGTGTGGATGAAATTCATTAGATTTTAATGGCAAATATGTTAGAAATGTAGGGGTTCAGTGACCTGTGCTTTGTTCAGGGCAAGTTACTTTTTTCCAGATCTCACAGGGATCAGTGAGAAGGATAACATGGATAAGCATTCTTTCAGAAACATACATTTTTATCCTCTCCATTCTGACTACTTTGCTCCTGGGTGTTGTAGTCCTTGTAAACAGATGTTTGCAAAATTTGAGATGAACATGACTGAGAAAGATTCCCTTTCTTCTCTGTGTAATAAATACCAGAAATTCCTACCAAAAGAATGTTTTTGTATTTCCTGTAGGCCTAGGTGACCACTGGTGTAATAGATATATCATTACTTAGGAAAAAGGGAACTTTCACCCTCTTCTGGTTTTTTTTCTTTAAAATTGTTTAAAAGACAGGTTTTTGTTTGTGATGACAGGAAGAATACACAATATTTTTCAAAGAAGTCTCACTGGAACTCTAAAACTTTCTGATGTCAATGATTTAAAAAACTCCAGCCAGTTCTCTGTTTATCTTGTCCAACATATAGAAGAAACAGCTTAAAACATCATTCCTACTGTCATACCTTCACCCAGCCCACCATCCACATAACTCTTTAGCATGAGAATTTGATGGCCAGAACACCTGGATGAAAAGCAGTAGCAAGTAGACTCCTGCTATGTCTCTCGGACATTCCCCAGATAATGTAGTATCTCTTGGTTGACATCATCCTAAAAATGCACCTTGGATGGATATATTTTTTTAAAGTGATAATTTCCTGTACAATCTGCTCCATCCTGGATCCAGTTCAGTATGGAGGAAGGTAATTTATCATTCTGCAGACTGATATCATAAAATGGCATGGGTTGGCTCCTGTGGAGTTAAATTACTGCAGTGTCTGTAAATACTAGCACCTGGGAGCGATGGCCTTGCAGTGATCTCATGCCTAGTGAATTAGGATTTCTAGAACTCTCCAAAGAACACTCATCTTCCAGTCCTCTTCCCAAAAACCTGAGCCTCAAAAGACAGTACCCTGCTGCCAAGGCAATAGCTGTGTTTGGAAAACTGGTCCAAACCAGACCCAGTGGCATCATGCTATTGCATCTTGATGGATAAGCGGTCACATCTACTGTTCTGGACCATCACTGTCAGGTCTCCACTTCCTCAGATGGAAAGACTGTCCTACAAAATGCCCAGGTTCTCTCTGTCCCCTGTTCAGTCTAGAAAGGAGGGAGCATGGCTGTGATAAAGCTGACTCTTTTAACGCCTGAGAAGGTCTGTCATCCTCAGTGGTTAGCAAAAGAAAGAGAATAAATGCTGTTATGTGATTAACGGTGGTTATGAAACATCTAAAAGATCCTTCTCCATAGATTTTCCTGCTCTCCAGTGGGAATTAGAAATGGTTGCTCACAGAGCTTTTCCTTATATGGCAGCAAAGCCATCACACATTTTGTTTCCCAACAATTTTGGCTTGTATCAAATGTGAAGCTGGCTCAGAAACAGCTTGTAAAAGAGAGAAAAGTAAGACTCTTAGCTCCAGTAAGTGCCTGAACAGTCTTTCTCATTAACTTGGCAGGAGTATGATGGTGTTTCAACTTGACATTGACATGAAAATTTCAATGGCCAGACAGTAAGCTCTCAGATAAAGCCATTGTCTGACTAGGAAACAAGGCTCTTTTACAGGGCAGCCTCTTTATAGCAGTTACAGTAAAAATTAACCTTTTTGAAGTTAAGTTTCTGTTTGAGGGACCAAAACAAGGACTGAAAGCAAGGATTAATTTCCCAGCAACAATCTAAAAGCCTTTCTTTTCAAATGAAGATAAAACTCAGATGGAATTTTATAAAAGATATTTAAATGCATGTGAAAATATCAGTCTTTTAATTTTTCTAATTAGGCTCTGCTTCAGATATGAACACAAACAGAGTCTTACCTGTGGAAACAACCCTTTCCAAACCTTTGGAAAATTCAAAGCAAAATAAAGAAGAAACCCACACAGAAAATAAGTTTTTTAGACTATGACAAGCTTGAATTTTTAGGAATAGACCTTGACAAGAGTTGCCTCATTATGCTTGGTATATTTTGGCTGGTAGTTTGAATATAGCACTCTTTCTGAGTACACTGCATAAAAACACAGCTTTGTATGGGTTAGAATGTCTGTTCCGTGGTTGTCTGTGTGTTTCTTAGTTTTGTATTAGTTGCCATTGTGTGTTTTTCCAAAATATGCATGCAAGTCCTTTCATCTGCCTCTGCTTCTTCCTGCTTTGTTTCCTTCCCTTTGGTTATAAGCATTTTATATCAGCCTTCTGGATCTATGTTACTATACTAGAGCAATGCCATAAAGTGATATCATCTGGAAGTTAAGTAGAGGCATTATATATTGAAATGATTCCTAAATCATATATTCCACATCAAGAAGAATCTGGGGAAATAAAATTTCTGTCATGGCTTGTACCTAATGTAACTAATATGCAAAAGACTTGCCCAGTACTGTCAGACAGTAAGTGATATCCACAATGAGAGTCCATCATATTTAGTTTATCAGTTTGCAGTCCTTTCAGTTATGCTTTTTCATTTGAATGTTTATTATCAGTTGCTGTACATTTACCCACTTATTTAGGTTTCAGTCTTCTTCTCTCTGAATGTATGATCTTAAACCATTTATTAATCTGAAGATCAATCTGCTTTTAAAGAGTACTTTTCCCCTCGATTAACATCAGGGCTAATAGCCTTATTTCTTTTGGTTTTAGATGAATGCAAATTGGTTTTGTTTGTACATGATGGCAAACTAGGACTTCTGCCAGTTCCCTTCATTGTTTTAGAGAAATTCCAGACAGCTAGAAAGTAGAAGCTCCTTAATGCATGTTTAGTATTTTAAGTCTCTCATTCATGGTGCATTAATAGCTGTCATCAGAAGTATCATCTAAAAATCTTGGTGTCAGCAGTGCTACACCTAATGGCAGTCTCCTTGTGAACAGACTACAGAGAGAGGTGAAAAAGGATAAATGATTGGTTTAGGCCCTTGTCCTTCATTTAGAGGAAAAGAGGGGTGAGACTGTCACTTTAAATAATAGTTTTCTACTTCAAGAGATAGTTTGTTAGTTATTCTTTCTTCATGTCAGGCCAAAGTTGATTTTTGTGTACTGAAGATAATAAATGTAATGCGGGAGCCTGATACATATTCATAATTTTGCTCTAAGGCTAAAGTGCTTTCCTTGTAAATTCATCTAGCTACAGATATTGTGAGCACCAAAAGCAATTACTTCACCCTGTCAGTGTGGTCGAAAAAAGAATAGCATTAAACTACTTGTTCTGTATTTATTGTTCTAACAGGAAACAAGAAGAACATTCTGCTGAGATACCCGTGCAAGAACCAAAATTAGGAGGCTTTTATTCAATTATATTTAACAAAGCTGGACACCTTTTTTTCCAATCTGTAATGTAGTAAATTTATGTACCTATCAAAAACAATTCATAGAGCTCTCCAGTGTTAAATTGTGGTAAAAAATTAAGGCTAGGCAAATTTAGAAAAATAACAGTATGCTTTCCATTTGCAAAAGAAGACATGAGACTATTTTTTCAAGTTGGTGTTTCTATTATCTGTTTTATCACTATATAACACCTAGAAACAAGAATCCACTGATTGGGTTCTGTACAGAGATAAAAAGGATGTGTCCTGCCTCCAACACTTACATGTAACACAATTAAAATTTTATGAAATCAAAGAGACAGTGAAAAATGAAAAAAAAAAAAGAGGAGTTATTTTATGGTAAAGGACAATTGCAAATGAAAATTTAAAAAAGAAGAATGGGCTAGCTTTCTAAGCGGGTAGCTAGGAGGCATTTCACAAGCTTGATACACATATAGAGAGGTATTTATTTGAAAGTGAATAGAAGGCAGAAACTGGGCTCACAGGAGCATCAGAGACAGTGGTCAGACTCTCAGTATGGAAGAAAAATTTATATTAGAATCATAGAATCGTAAGGGTTGGAAAGGACCTTAAGATCATCTAGTTCCAACCCCCCTGCCATGGGCAGGGACACCTTGCCCTAAACCACATGGTCCAAGGGTCTGTCCAACCTGGCCTTGAACACTGCCAGGGATGGAGCATCCACAACCTCCCTGGGCAACCCATTCCAGTGCTTCACCACCCTCACTGTAAAGAACTTCTTCCTTATATCTAATCTAAACTTCCTCTGTTTAAGTTTGAACCCATTACCCCTTGTCCTACCACTACAGTCCCTAAGGAAGAGTCGCTCCCCAGCATCCTTGTAGACCCCCTTCAGATGCTGGAAGGCTGCTATGAGGTCTCCATGCAGCCTTCTCTTCTCCAGGCTGAACAGCCCCAACTCTCTCAGCCTGTCTTCATACGGGAGGTGCTCTAGCCCTCTTATCATCCTCGTGGCCCTCCTCTGGACTTGCTCCAACAGCTCCATGTCCTTTTTATGTTGAGGACAGCAGAACTGTACACAATACTCCAAGTGGGGTCTCACGAGAGCAGAGTAGAGGGGCAGGATCACCTCCTTCGACCTGCTGGTCACGCTTCTTTTGATGCAGCCCAGGATACGGTTGGCTTTCTGGGCTGCAAGTGCACACTGCCGGCTCATGTTAAGCTTCTCGTCAACCAACACCCCCAAGTCCTTTTCTGCAGGGCTGCTCTGAATCTCTTCTCTGCCCAGCCTGTAGCAGTGCCTGGGATTGCCCCGACCCAGGTGTAGGACCTTACACTTGGCTTGGTTAAACTTCATAAGGTTGGCATCGGCCCACCTCACAAGCATGTCAAGGTCCCTCTGGATGGCATATTAAGGAGGAAGGTCAGATATAATAGCTCTTCAACATTAGAAATAATAATTTCTATGACAAAGTAAATGACACAGATGAGACAATCTTTAAAATGAGCACAAAACAAGGAATATGGTGAAAGCATCTGGCCAAATCAATTATCTTTTGCACAAGTATTTTTTATGACTGCTAGTGTGTCAATATCGCAGTTGTTGGTGCAAGGGGCGACTGTGAAAATGTGAGATGGGAGAAGCTGGATAATTCTTTTCTATGTGCTTTGAAAGATATGATGTACAGATGTTGGCCTGAAACTATCCTAATTCATGGAGCTGCCTACATTAATAACTTAGTGGTCACCGATTCACTAGTCAATGGACAGAAGCACCTCCAAAGCATCACCAGGCAGGCAAAGTAAATGAGATATTTCATTTTTCAGGAATTCATGGTTGGGTTGTTTAGGTTGTTTTTTTTGCTATAAAAGGCAATTTAATGACTACCCTAAGTTATAAACATCTTGTCATAACATTATGCAAAATGAATCTTACCAATAGTTGGGTGGTAAATGTAGACTTTTACTGCAGTACTGCCAGAAGGCTTCACACTATGTTAAAAGCTTGTTGTGCAGGTGCTGTAAAATAGACCACCTAAAAGATATGTGACGAAGAGTCACATATCTTTCTGTGCATGCATCATGCATCTTACTTGGAGACTTCTGAAGCAGGAGTCTTGTGGACCAGAGGCAGAAGCTTTATGAATTGAACCTCAAAGAGCTTTTGAAATGTTTCTAAGTTGAATGAATTGTGAGCAAAGATGTTTATAGGCCTTCTTTCTACTCCATTTGATGGTATAAATTTCGGAAACTGTTTTTCTATTTGGGAATGTAGATAATGTGAACTGCAGCAAAACAAATTGCATTAAATATATTTGTATACCATAGCAGATGAAATATATAATTAAAATTACATAGTTACCATGAAAAAAATGATAGTGAAAAAAGAAAATTGTTTTAAAAACTAATTTAACTGTTTTTTTTTTTTCTTTTTTTGAGTACTGCCAGTTTAGAGCTGGTGTATGCAGACTTAATATCTCCAGCTGTCTTTTTTTTAAAATGTGTTCTAAACAGTTTGAGAGTGTCTATGAGGGAGTATTTGTACCTAAATAAGAATTTAATACATGTGGAAAGAACATATTTCAAAGTATATACAAAGACAAACCCCTATTTTTACACACATTTTTATTTTTTCCTGCCTCAACACAAAAATATTTGCTATGGGGAATTAGAATTTTCATATTTAATTGTTTTATTGTTTTTAAAATTAACCTCTGGACAAAGTAGTTTCCTATGCAGCACTGGACTTCTAGGTTCACTTACTGCTGAGTAAGAAAGAGATTGTGTCACCTAGATCTATACCTCAAGAAAGGACTCTCCAGAGGTTGAGCTACGACGTGATGGTGAGGAATGGATGTATCATCTCGGTGGCGTCAGAAATGTGGTTAGAATATGTTGTTGCCGTATCACTGTACTATCTCCGCATGACAGTTTGAATTTAGCTGTTGTTGCTATCTTTTGTGAAATAGGAAGTTGTCCTTTCCTCTGAGCTAGCAAACATACTGGATTAGGTGATTTGGCCAAGGTAGCACAAGAAATTTGTAGCTATAGTAGAAAATAAACACATGCCTCCTTAAATCTATTCAGTTTCCTATCAAATCAGATCGTTAAAAAGAACCCAACACACACACACACACACACACACATTTTACTTGTTTTTCATTAAGACAGGTGTCTCAGCGGTGCACATAGAAAAAGACTTTGAACTTTGCTGAAGTTGGGCTTATATTCTCATAATTCCTAGAACCTAATAGCAGAGATACGATTTTATGAGACGGGTTAATTTAGGAGGAATGTTTCTACTTGGTGTGATAACTATGAAAAGGAAGACTTTCCTAACTATTAAGTAACTGGAAAGAGGAGCAGAGGGCCTCCTGTACTTCTGGAAACCCTTACAGTTAATCTAGGAGGGAACAGATGTATATCTTCATCTGTTTGTCATGGTTTGGTTCTTGTGGTTTGGTTTTTTGGTTTTGGGTTGGTGGTTTTTTTTTTTTGGGGGTTTTTTTTTGTTTGTTTTTGGTTTTTGTTTTGGTTTTTTTTTTTCTTTTTTTGGGTTTTCTGGGTGTTTTTTTTTTTTGTTTTTTGGGTTTTTTTTTGCTATTTAAAGTTATCATTTGGTTTTCTATGTCAGTTTTAAAAACATGATTTCAAATCCCGGTTGGCTTCTCTGTTCTTAACAAAGCTTCCCACCCAACACATTACCATCTCAACATGCTTTCTGCCTGGACACCCATTACAAGGTCTCCTTCACATGGCAGGATGCATTGCAAAAGATCTGTTCCCTCATGTGTCCACGTGCAAAAGGACTTTTTTTGCTGCAAATGCTTCTTGTTTTTTAAGCAAATTCTTGTTGGTGTGAAAAGGATCTGCCTGTGTCAAGGTGGGAATGAGAATTAGATTTGACTGTGAGTGTCCATCTGAAGTAGGTAATTTGAAGTTTTGCTTCTATTCATCAGCTGTACTGGCCATCCATTAGTATTCAGGAAATATTTTGGACATTAACCTCTGTTGCTTTAGTTACGTCTATACACTAATGAAAATTCCTGTAAAAATCGCAGGAAAAACTATCACTGGTAAATTTGTGATAGGAGAGCTTTCTATTCAGTGCTTCTAGTAAATTCAATAATATAAGAAATAAAAAAAAAAAAGTCTTTTCCATGAAGATGCTGTAGTGCAAATAGGATAGTTACAATGAGCTATTGCAGCCATTGTCAAAAGCCGTTTAAAATAAGATTAGATCATTTCATTCTTGTACCATTTTCAGTTGGCAAATTGCAACTTTGTTTTAGAAGGCCTATTTAATATACAAATTTCACTGGAACTTGAAGGAGCGAAGTAATAGTTGTGATCATTTAATATTAGAAGTGTTTGGATAAACACAGATTATAGTTGTAATATATCTGAATTGTCACCTGAGATTGCATAACCTGATTTATCATTTCACTGAAGAAATGCAGATAACAGTTTACAATATATTTTCATATGTGGTCTTGTCATTGTTTCCTTTAGTAAACTATGCTCCCCTGTATGACAGAAACAAGAGTTTTATTTTGTCCTGAGGCCATATAAGATTTATAGAAAACAGTTATTTTCTAGGTAGAAGAACTGATATTATTTGCTCATTCACTTTGATACAGGGAGGGGCAGTTATGATCTTCATGTACGTATTTATATTTAATGCATTTTGTTGCTTCTTCATGTTCTGGAGTTGGTAGAGTAACTGCATTTATGAAAACTTGCAGTTAATTTAATTTCCATTTGCCAAAGTTAATAAAACCACTCTAAGAATATTGCTCTTTGCCAACCTATTCTAATGGTGACTAGATAGGTCATGTCTCTTAGGTTCTGGAATCAGAGAGAGACAAGAAAGGACTCTGGTAGGAAAGTATAGTTTGTGCAGAAGTGGTTTTGAATAAGTATTTTTGCATAGATTTCCCAGCCAACTTTTCCAAACTTTATTATGAAAATTTAATGGCTTGTTTAACAAGGATTTTCTGTTTCAGTGGTCATGAGTCATAGTTATTTTCTATGCTCAAAGCAGCAGTTTGCTTGACAGCAGAGAGCTCTTTTTGCTGAACACATGATCACAGAGAGCGCTGCAGATGAACGAACATGCAGTCACTTTCCATCCTCCTGTGGAGTGCGTATAGCAGCACAAGGGCAAGGTTGCACCTTATTTTCCTCATTCACTCGGGCCTGTAGTCTTTTTATCAAGGGCACTGAAGTATGTCCAATTTTTATTTTCTGATGCAGTTTCCTGCTGACTGAGATCTAGGTCAAAACCTTGTGACCTTACTCCACGTGCAGTCTTTCTGCTTCTCAGCAGCCGTGCTGTTTGATGGTTGCACCAAGAGCTCTTAGATCGGCCACTGAGAGGCTCATGGCATCGAATGGTTTTGGCTGCGCCTGAAACCGTTGTTATAAACCTTTCTTAAGCAAGAGCTCAAGACTTAATTCGCTGCCTGTTTAAAAACATCATATTCCTCAGTGAGTGCTGAGGTATTTCAGTAGTGATCCAGCAGTATCTCCTAGAAGAGGAAAATACCTTTCTGGGGTCACAGCAAAGGTCTTGCTTCTGGCAATGGATGGCAGCGAGTGTCAAAGGAATGGTATGACAACGGGCAGATCACAGAGGTGACCTGAGGTAGGGGGTTATTTATTTCTTGCTGCTCCATTCACAGCAGTTAGCATTTAGTACAGGTAGGAATCAAATCTCCTTCGTTTGATAGAAGGGGAAGAGGGAGTTAACGCAAAGTAATGGGAAGTAGAACATGAATCAAGCAGGAGAAATATAGCTTGAGTATCAGAGAAACTACTTAGTGGTAAGCTGTATTACAGAATGAGGCAGCTTCCCAAGGAGAGATGACAGATTTGTATTGCTTGTGGTATTTAAAAGTGAGCTGCACACAGCACATGAAATGTGTTAAGAGGGATCTCACCGTCTCTAGCAGAATGAGAGATTAGATTAACATCTCTAGATACAAATGTGTTGCTACTCAGGAGAAGATTTAAATAATTTCCACGATAGCTTAAATAAACACAACAGAAATGAAATACATTAACTTTTCTTTGAGATTGTAAAAAATTTCAACTTTTTTTCCTGTTCCTCTTGCAGAAACTGCCTTCCTTCTGTGAACTACAGTTTTGCATGTATAGCTTCACTTTTATAACACTTGTTCAGTGTTATAAAGGTCATATAATAATCTGCATAGAATCACATGCTGCAAGATGTATTTAAAATGCATATGCATTTTTAGAGCACTGGGTGACTGAAAATATCTTGCATAATTTTTTTTTAACAAAACTAAATTGGTATGTACTGTATTCTAGCTAATGCCAAACAGTATCTTACACCAATCCTAGCTCCATGGAAGTAGCATACTGTTCTATCTAAATAACTGTATCATAACCTGGGCTTCCATTTTAACCAGCTGAATGCATCTGCCTTGTGTCTTTTAATGAATACTTTGTCCAGAATGTCATACACCCTCTCGTGAATTAAATTCTCCATAGTCTGAAGCATTTACTTTTAAAAATATTTAATATGCAGCTGCCAGCTAACATACGTAGCAAATCTCCATGTCAGGGTATTGAGTGGAAATAAGGTGCATAAAAACTTTGAGGCATCACAGAATTTTGCCACTGAAGGCAGTGTAAAGCTCTAGGCATTTAGGTAACTTAATCTTTATATGAGGGAAGAAAGAGACTTAGGCATTCAGAAGATGAAGTCAGAGTGCTGTGCCAGGTGTTTCAGCTGCAGGAAAGCTTAAAGCATGAAAGGAGCAATGTAGCAGCAAAGCAGACCTGCTGAAAAATTCATCACTGTCTTAAACACTTCTCCTGCTGTACCATTATTTAGGAAAGAATATTATATTGTTATTGATTACAGCACTTGCTGACACATTTCATTTGCTGGGAGGTGTGCGTGCATGCTTTGTATTTCCAACACTTCTACCACCTCCATAGAAACTTATGTATGAGCTTGATTAAAATTTAAGAGGCTGGATGTTATATGCACACATGCATGCACACACGCATGCACACACATACTCAGCATTTATCCCTAACACTCTCAGTTTGGGGAGGGAGAGCTTGTTTCATGTTTCAGCGGAACATCTTCCCACAGATAGTGTTTTTGAAGTGATGAAAAACGTTTCTTAAGGGCGTACAAGCAGCTTTGCCTTTACCATAACACCGCTGGGAAAGCGGTTCCTTCATTATACCAACCTGCCACCCTACAGCGGCACAGGAGCGTGCAGGAAAGGACCCAGAATCATCCTCTGATGCAAGAGCTGGCCCTGCTGTGCTGTGATCACGAACAGCGCCACTTATACAAGCCAAACCCCAAGGGTGCCCTTTACTTAGGCTGCTGCAGTTGCTGATACAAATAAACTTTCGCCTGTAGTTGGCTAAAGGCCAGAGAAACTTGATGGCTGCTGCAGCTAATACATGTTATTTGAACAATGAAATGAAATCCTGTTCCTTTCATGCTTGAAAACAAATATATATATATGCATGCATGTCTATATATAGAATTGAATATGTACATAGGATATGGATAGAAGTGTATACAAATATATACATATACACGCACACATATATATACACATATATGTGTGTATATATATACACACATATATATATACACAACCCTGGCAGTGTTCAAGGCCAGGCTGGGTGGGGCTTTAAGCAACCTGGTCTAGTGGAAGGTGTCCCTGCCCATGGCAGGGGGGTTGGAACTAGGTGATCTTTAAGGTCTCTTCCAATCCAAACCATTCTGTGATTCTGTAATAGATATAGGGCATTATTTATGCTTTCAGATTTATACTGGAGCGTTGAGACAGCTTTCATTTTTAGACGTCTGAAACAGTGAAGCGTATTTTCCCCAGTTGAAAAAAGGGGAAGGGAAGAAACAAACAAAAAATTTTTTTCTGATTTTGTTTTTGTTTGTTTGTTTAAGGGAAATCTGGTATAGATGAAAAAGGTATTGTGACAAAATCTAGATTATCTAAAAACAGTATTGAGAAGATGTCAAGTGGCTGTGATGAGCTTTCTCTCAAATGTTGAGCTTGTAGGGGATTCCGTCCCAAATTCTGAGCAGCACTGAAGGCTGATTGATAGAGAATAAATTGCCCGTATCCTAGAGGAAACTCTTTCCTTACCTCTTTTTGCATGTCCAAATCCATAAATAGCAAACCAAAACCCCAAAAAACCAAAACCAACAAAAAAAACCCAAACCAAACCAACAACAAAAAACCCACAAAACCCAACAAAAATCAACAACAACAAAAAAACCCCCAAACCCCACAACAACAACAAAAAAAACCTATAAAAAACAAACAAACAAAAAAACCAACAGAAAAAACCCACCCAAAACTATAAGCAGAAGACAAGGGACCCTGAATGCTTTACTGAAAGAATAATAAGGTTTTTTCCCCATGTTGAAAATGAACTTGGTGGAAATTAAATTCATTTTATACCACAGTATGATACCGATCTGTTGAAGCAAATGGATGCCCTCTCAATGATTTTGAGTGTCAGGGCTCTTTCCAGTTTTCTCAGGTGACAGTGATTAGATTCATAAGTATTTGTTCAATAAATATTTGCATCTGCTCAGATTTTGAAAGGGGCAGTTCACATTTAGCAGGTCCACAAGCTTAGCAGATTACATGGTCCCCCAACCCATCAGTCATATATACACAGCAGATACCTGTTTGATGTATACAAACTAATTTTGCAGAGTTTGGATGTTTTTAGTTCTCTAAATACTACATGAGGTCTACTCACTAAAATATTAAGTAATATGACTAGCAAGTGTTACTTTCAGGCTTGTTGTTTGGTTGTTTTTCTCCCCTTCTCTCTCTCTTTCCTTCTTTGCCAAGAGGAGAATTAGATGGACAGGTAATATTTGATTTTGTAGATCTGTTATTTTACTCCTTAAAAGGCAAGACTGAAGTAAAGCAGTGTGCTTGGAAGGGAAGATTTTAAATAGATTTCTCGTGGTTTGTGTTTGTAGGTGGCTCTGTGTGGATATTGGATCAATAGCTGAATAGAAATTTGTGAATATAATTTTACAAAACCATTCTTCAAAATGCTTGGCCTTTACTATGGCAAGAATGGCTGAATGCTGCAGATTTAGAAATAGGTGCTTCAAGGCTTTGATACTTTTGCATCAAAGACATCTCTTACTTCCACTATTTAGTTATTGTGCTTTACCTAGAAGAAATCCATACACAGATTTAGTGTTTTGATTCTTGGCAGATTTAGTCAGTGTTTTGATTCTTGGTAGCTAGTTAAAATAAAAAGCAATAAATCTCTGAAACATAATAAGAATGTTAAAAGGTACAACTTAATCGTTATTTATTGTCTAGAGCTTTTGGTATGTCTGATTAATTTTCAAGATAAGTGCCAAAATAAAGGAATGCAATGTATCTTTTACAAAATGTTCAGCAAACCTCACAATAATATGGTACTGATTAGTGCAGAGCAATGCTTACAGGAATCATATAGTACCAGTGATTATACTTCAGATCCCCTATGAAAACAAGCTGTTCCTGATGTGCTCCTCTAAAGCAGGACAAAATGTTCTCCATTAGTCTGTTGCTACTTAACATCTTTCTCTACGTCACGTCTTAATTTTTCTTTCATGCCATCTGCAGAAAAACATGTCTCTCAACCTTCTAGTTCCTGAGATGGCAATATTCAGAGCTGTAACTGGAATAAGGCCGTGTGAAAAGAGAATCTTGTCATGGTGGTGTAGAGCCTTTTAAAAATATACAGATAGAAAACAAAGTTGCCAGCACTGATTTTTTTCTTCAGTAAAAGTAATTGTACCATTATTCACATATAAAGCCAAATATAAATTCACACATAAAATTAAAATATAAATCATATTCTGTGATTTCAATCTATTTTTGCTGCCAAACTATACAAATGTTTACACCTTCAATCTTGGCCTTGGTCATTACGTTTTAGAGCAATGTGAGAACAAAAAACATTTTGGGGCCAGCTGAATGTATTTTATTTCTCTAGAAATGAAAATATTTCATAAAGAATTACATTAAAAAAAGTACTCATTGTGAAACGCATTTTCGTGTGTGTATATACTATTTATATTCCACAAAGAGGACTCCTACTAGGAAGGGAACATTGTGGGCCAATCTGACAATCTGTGTGTGCTCCCTTGCCAGCATGTCCTCTGCAGAAGAATGCTGATGAAATAAGCCTGGATGTAGGTGTCCTGCTGGACTGACACCATGGTGCTGAGCATCCCACCATCCCTGGCTGTCTCTAGGGGCTGTCTTGTACATTTTCGGCTGCTTTTATAGCAGGTGAAGAAAGAACAGGAGTGTGTTTTGGTAGTGGGGCAGCGCTGGGACCTCTCAGGACTGGTTGGTGATGAATGTGGAGTGGGAGCAGTGCGGGAAGGACTCGAGTACCACACCTAAATTTTCAGAAAGAGGAGCACCCGCGACCTAGTGACACAGTGAATGGTGGCATTTTTCGATAACATGCGTTGCTTCCTGACATGATAATGCCATCTGTGCCCTAAAAACTAATGCTGCTCAGTTACACTGAGCATCTTGGCTTAAGAAGCTCAAGGTATTATTCCATCTATGAGAAACAGGGCTGGTTTGGAAAAGATTAGAGGCCTTAGTGGAGCTCAAAATTGAACTCTGTAATACACTGACAAACTTGAAGCTTCACAGTGAATTATAACTGTCATGACTGTAAGGAAGCACCTACGGACAAAGAGTCAAGGCAGATGGAAAACTTTGAATGTCTTTGCTGAGTTGAGAGAGGGTGAAAAATAATGGGAGATGCAACTAAGGATCTTATGACAGGCGGAGACATGGTATGATGTGAACTTTTGTTGAAGTCAGTGACAATTGGTGGAGCTGAGCATTAAAGGAACATCTCACTCACCATGCATCCATGCGGCATGTGGCAAATCCCCGAGACTTTTAACACATACAGTGTTCTTCTTTGGCTCTTTTTCCTATTTCAGACATGCTACCTTTCTCTTTCCCATGCGCCTTTAGTTTTCTTTTTACAGTAAGTTTCTTCTTTTGCTTAACAGTGAATATTTGATTAGCAGCTACTCAAGTACTATCCGATTTCCACTCCAGGTAGCAACAGTCTTTTTTTCCTTTTTTTTTTTTGTGTCTTTCACACTGGCTTTTTATCCTGGGTGTTTTTATCAATGCTTCATTTTTGCAACTCTCACTGTCATCACCATTTTCTTTTTTCCTATTCTGTTTTACTTTCCATTCTATATTTCATTCAGTACTGAGAAGGAAGATTGGCAGGTAATTTATGCCAAAATTTAAAGGGTTGGAAACAAAGGGTTTTACAGAAGTGGATAAAATTATTTATTGCTGAAAAAAATCTCAGTGATCTTTTAAAATTAGTTGAAATACCTGCAGTACTAGAAGCCCAAATATCACAAGGTTATGAAAGAGCTTATCCTAAAGCAGACTGATGCCAATACAAGGATCACAAGTGACTTACAGCAAATTGATATTACAGCTGATTGGAATTGTGACACTTCTGTGAAAAAGATGTCCCTTTCTCTGGGATTAGCTAGCCTTAAATTATATTTACAGTCTGAATATAGCTGGTGTTGCCATACGATATGATTGCCTTTCATATTCTGAAATGTACTATGGCATGTACTATACTATATTATATAGCTTGAGTTTAAAGATTTTTCTGTTTTCCATTGTACAGTTAAGAAATGAGGCATGCACTGCTTCCATGGCTTGCTCAGGGTACCATGTGGAAGTCTGTTTCAGAGCAAGGACTTGAATTTCAATCTTATGAGTCAGTGCTTTATCACTCAAACGGTTGCTACTCTGACACTTCTCTAGTAATCAAAGACCAAAAAGTGGAGAAGGGTAAAATGCATATGGTATATCAGTCTTTATGTTGAACAAGAAATTGAGAGAAAGAATTAACCTAAAAAAACCCCCAATCCTTCTAAAATGTTCTTATTCTATTGAAACTGGGGCACTTGTGCACCCAGGGATTCAAGATTCATAGATTTAGGACAGCAAACACGAAGGTGCTTGGTTGTACATTGTAGTGGCAGAACAACTCTCCAGGGATACAGGAGTCTTAGAGATTTGCTCATTGCACTGTTCAGACATTTTGCATTAGAAAGTTGTTAGGTAAAGGAAAAGAAAGGAAGAATAATAGAAATTAATTTCCCCTCCTCCTCCTGAAATATGCTCAAGTTAAATTTTAGGGGTAAATGTAAGATTTATTCTGCATTGTTCTTGTGGAATGAAGATTCCTAAGACTGCTTGAATGAGAGCTTGCAGGTATGCTCAGAACAAATACCTAGAACTTGCTGTGATATATATTCTCTGTACAGATGAGACTGATCAATTTAAACATTTTTCATTATTTATGCAAATATTTTATTCTGCATTTGTCTTAAAGATGTTATTTGTGTTTGCTGTGCATAAACCACGTACAATTGTGTATCTGAATAACAGCTCTCTGCAGTTTACCACGTAACTACGCCTCTGAACATGATGGATAATGTATGCAGAGAGAAAATATGGTTGGCAATAATGCTGTCTCTTTAATTAATTTCACATCAGTACAAGTATATATGGACATGTGCCTTCATGGACATGATTCCCACATAAGAACTGTAGAACTATATAGGAAAAATGTTACAGCTTTAAATTCTACTGTCTTATAATAAATTAGACATGGTTAAACCCCTGGGATTAATCATGGATGTCCAGAACTCAAAGTCTGTGGATGCTAACTCAACTGCGGATCAGACCCAAAAGGGACACTTGGATATGGGGTAAAACAAGCATGACTGACCCTAGGACACCAGGTGTGTTTGAAAAGTTTTGAGAAAAAGTGGCCATACCTGAAGAATTAAAGTTAATATGCTTAATATGCACTGTCTGATAATTCTGAATGTATTGACAGGTCTAATTACAATAGTCACTGTTAAAAAACAGAGCTTTTTTTTTTTTTTTTCCGATAGCTACGTATATACATGCAGCCTGGATGCATTAGCTTGGTAGGAATCTTCAATGAGTGAAAAATAGTGAATAGCACATACCTATATATCCTCTGTATATATGTGTTTAGTTTTGAAAGGGGAAAGTGTTAGTCGCTTTCAGACATTGAGATGTTTTCTGTAATCTAATTGTATTCTTTTGTGGAGTGGTATTTCTTTTTCAGAGGTATCCCCTCTTTCTCTGTTTTCCTATCTTGTGTTACAAAAGACACCAGTATTCGCAACATATATTGCTGAATATTTTCTATGTACTTATGGCTACTTGCAAAATATTAATATCTATTAAAATCCTTATTAAAAAACTTACTATTTGTTCATAAGCACACATGCACGTTGATATAGAAACACACTATATATCTTCCTCCTTCCTTCCCTTCTTCCTTCCTGCCTGCCTTTCTTCCTTTCTTTAGACATAATGCTTGCAGATTGCTCTCCGGTCTTGCCATTCAGCAGGTGCATCAATCATTTTGAAGCTGAAGGTATTTTCAGGAAAATACTTGGGTCTTTTCATATTGAAAGAAGCTTGATTTAATCAGAGATTTGAAAACTTCTTTTACCTGTCCATGGAATCTATGAATTTGACTGCCCTTATGTTGTCACTGCAAAATAAAAGCAAAAAAAGGTCCGTGAAAAAGGCATTCCTTCAGTTTTGCTGTTTTATCGATAAAGCAGCTTGAATGGCACAGGATGGCTTCAGATACTAAGGGTACATAGCTCTGAAAAGTATATTGTTATTTTCATCATCTCAGAGAGAACCAGGCCTGGAATTCATTATTCCATTTTGGCACTGGAGCAGAGAATTAGGCTGGGGCTGGCATCTGCATCTACGTGGAGTCCTCCGAAAAGACTCAGGACTTCATGTTTGAAGCTAGCTGAAGGGTGATACTCTCAGCCCAAAAGAAGCAGAGTGTGTTTTTTAACTTTTGTGTATTTGGTTTGCTTACTTTTCTTCTGAATGTAACAGTGTCAAATAAGGCAGGCTCAGGAGGTTTCGAAGTTCTGTGGCATGGTGTGGCTCTTAAGTTTATCTATGATCATATTTACATAAACATGCTTAATTTTATCCAGCAAACATTAAATTCATATCCTGTTTGAAAAGACAGAGGGTCTAACTAGTTCTGTAGAAGTGACATGATATGACATCTGACGGCACCGTTAAGTCACCTAACTCAATACTAATGTGTAGTTTCTAGAAATACCTCCACTATTGACCTCTACATGCCTTTCTTCTTTTCTGACTGAACTCTTCCTGAAGTGAGATATTTTTCCAAAGTAGCATAAAGTCCCTCAGAAAAAATAGTTATGAAACCTTTAAAATTAAATCAAAACAGGATCCTGTCCAGCTAAGTAGTGTTTTTCCCACTGTTATTGTACATTATTGCCTTCTTGTTCTGTCTGTGTTGTGTTTCCAGACTCGAAACTTCTGGGGTGAAAAATCTGGTTTTGCTGTTACTGTCTCCTAAAAAAAAAAAAAAAAAAAAAGAGAAGGGAAAAAAAAAAAAAAGTAGCTTACAGTGAGCAATGATAAGTCATAATATTCACTGATTTAGAAAAAAACCCAAACAACCCTCTGTGATTCCACAGATTTGGGCAGACTGGTGTTATTAGATTGAAATCTTTACAATCATTTAATTGGTGGGATACCACAACATTTAATAGAAGTCTTATCCTTATTGCATTGAAGCCAGTTCACACTCTCAGTGACTGCTGCATGAACAGGATCAGCTTCTATGCATGCAACAAGCTACAACTACAGTGCTTTTTTTTTTTTTTTTTTTAAATAATGTTTACCTCTCTGATAAAACCAAAATTGAATTAATTCGCCCAGTTCTTTTCTGATACAGTAGTGGTGATAAGTCATGACTGTTACTGAAAGTCTATTTAAAAGCCAGTGACTACCAGCACTTTAATATCTCAGTTATCACAGAATTTCTAGGTTCATAAAGAAGCAAGGATACATGCTGCTCTCCTTGAGTCAGTGAGAACTTTGCATTGATTTTGAGGGAAGCAAGATGAAGGCCCAAGTGCGATAGCTTGGACTGTACATTCTGGTTATCAATGATAAATATTGACTTCTTTCATGGCAGGTACTAAAGAGTATTTTCCCCATTTTACAAGTGACAAAAATCAAAGCTGAGAGGTTAAATGCCTTGTGTTCAGCCACAGGTGAAGAACATGGAAGAACTCAGAGGCTCAGGGAGCTCTTGACAGTCAGCTCTGAACTGAATCTTCCAGAAATTTGGCAGATGATAGATAGAGCAGGCAGCAGATGAGAAAGGAGGCATATACTGACAGAAGGTCCAGGGAAATGCATGGAGATTCTTAGTGCATCAAGTGAAGCATGGACTAAAAAAAGGCCAAGAAACATATCCATGCATTCAAACTGCAGTATATGCTGTTCCTAATGAAGGTATGGAGGAGCCACTTCAAAGTCACAACTTCAAGGGTGTGGAACACCTGGCTGGGGATCCTGATCTTCATGTTCGCTATGTGGTGAGGTTTGACAAGGTCATGCTTTCTTCACTGGCACAGTGGGAAGTAAAGTTGCAATGTGCACATACAGAAGCACCAAGCAAGCCTGCCTGTCCGGTATACTGTGTTCAGGGAGGCTGAGATTGATTCAGACAGGTTTCTCTAGATGAGAAAGAGCTGAATGAGCAGGTTAGCGGCCCTTTTAACCTTAGAATATGAAACCTTTTGCACTGATGAACTTTTCCAGAAGACCTCCCAGTGAAAAAGAGTATTTCTTTAGTATTAAATGATGTAACTAGCAGGATGAACAGCCCAAGGGGGACGATTTTGTTAGCCTGTTGCCTAGAAGAGTTTTGCTGCCTGGAGTTTCTGCAGAAGGGAAAAGAGGAAATAAATAATGGCTATAGGAGCTACAAGTTGCACAAGCTAAATTGATATGTTTCAGATTTCTGTTTTTTTTTCATGAGGGTTCTAGATTACAGTAAAAATTATCTATCATATTAAAATAGGTGATAAAAGATTACTTACACAGAGCTAGAAAGAATATAGTGTGTTTGCTTCGTGTTTCCCATGACACATGTATCATCCTGTTACCTAGGAGAGGAAGGCATGTATGTTAGGTATAGAAATTAGAAGGAGATGGGAAATATCTATAATTGGTCCCTAACTGTCTGTGAAAAGAGGTGTTTCAAACAAGGAAAATGATCTTGTTAGGCAGTGGTTTTGCATCTTCATTAATAAAGGAGAAAAAAACCAACAGAAGTTACAATTCTTTAAAAAAAAAAGATCTGAATATACAGTCATCAGCCATAAAGTGTGATATGCATTTCACATGTATGTATATGCATCCATGTATAACTACTTATAAATTCTCAGTATCACTGAGAGCTACTGGGCTGCTGAAGACTTACATTAAAAAGATAGACTTGAATTTAAATGCTGATCTCAACTTTCCACTAGGGACCACTAAAAAGTCTTTCAGTAGAAAAGGCTGGGATCAGCAAAACATGAAATCATTATAGCTGCAGACTTTCTAGACCTGCTTTGTATTAAGCTTTTGAAAGGGACATTTGTTTAAGGACAAGATAGTTTTATCTCCCCTCAAATGCTTAATCTTCTTCTATGGCAGAATCCTGATGTTTTCACAGCAAGGTCACTGAACAAGGACTGGGGCACATACCTGTCCATCCCCTTCAAACTGAGACCTGGCACCTCCTACTGCAATCTGACTATTAAAGGATGCCTACACTAGGAAACCTGGAAGTCTTTGTCTTGATTCTATTGTTGTGTACATCATCATTTATCAAAACAGACCTGTCTTCAGATGTAACATGGATTTAAGACAGGTGAAGGGAAGCCAGGTGAGAATTTACTAGGGTGAGTGCCTTAGGGAATATGCCAGCTTTTTCCTTCTTCACTTTCTTTACAAGCAAAGCCAAGGTAATATGTCCACTGTTGTGCAGTTGGTGTGACTTTTTTAGGTTGTTAGGGTCTTTTTGAATTCCATTATAATTTGGGTCATACAATGATGTTGTCATTTCCCTGTGGCAGCAGAGTGAGGTGCTAGCATGAAGTGACCTGCAGCACAAGGGTGACCTGCTGTTAAATATATGAGTACATAGCTCCAGAGAGGAAGGAATGTCTGCCCGCCCTTAATTAAATTATGGGCAAAATAAAGTACCCATATTTGGGGTAGATAGTTTTTTTATTTGTACAATATGAAGCTTCACTGAAGCACAAAAGGAATCCCATACAATGTAATCCTGTGGAAATTTGGATAACGAATTGTAGATCATCTGGGCTTTACCTGTGAGTTGTTTTATCCTCCAGCTACACTCAGGTCCTTGGGAAGATTTGCAGACCTGGGTGGTCCATAGAGTCTGCATCCTATAGAAGACAGAGACAATTCTATGAAGAGACAGTTGGTAAGGTGATTTAGGATTTGCAGACATAAAAAACATTCAGAAAAGCTATAATATGAAAGTAAATACTGTTTAGAGTAACATTCCTCACCACCTCCAGTGTGTATTTTTGGAGTTAAAAAACCTCTTTGTCCTGACTTCTTGCTGCCCATCCTTTTCACCTGTCAAGAGATAGCTCCTCATTCTCTTCTCACTTCTTCACTTCTTCGTGGTTATTGAAGAGGTAGCACATTCCAACACACTTTTTTTTTTTTTATATTCATCACTTCTATTCATCCTTAATATTTGTCTTAGATGTCGAGTTCTTTGAAACAGGGATTTTCTCTGGATATCTTACCCCATCCAAATTCACCCATCCAAGACTCAGAAAAGTTTAAGTAGAAACCACAGCAATTACCATGACTTCATAAGCAAGCTGATTCTTGCTCAATTCTTCCAAAGTAAGAGTGGATGGACTTCTTCTGAAGTAAAAACTGTGAATAAGAATGACAGATATACTAAAGCAGGTGCTAAAGAAGAAAAACAACGATTGCATGTATGTAGTAAGCACAGATCTCAAAGAAAGAATCAGTTGTCTCATAATAGCCATATGTCACAATGTCTTTGATTTGTTCCTACACAAAACAAGACTAGGAATTCAACATGTTAAGAGTGTAAGAGATGAGCTTAAATTCAGTTGCTGGTTTAATACCTGCATGTATTAAAAATAGCCACATAGATGTTGATTGTTTAAGCTGCTCAGTGATGCATGCCATGTATCTGAGTCTATAATTTGGCATCTGGGTTATAAAAACTGTTCTCACTAGAAGATTTGCTTATAATCCAAGGATAAATGGCATAAGGAGTGTCTTTTCCTAGAAGTGAAGGGTGGCCAAGGAAACAAGCTCTGAAATCCTCAATCTCTTCCCCTTTTTTACAATAACTTTGAGTCCACTGAAGTATTCATGTACCTGACAAATGCTGAACAGGAACATTGTGACAGAAAGTGCACTACTTGGTAATCCAAATGCTTAGAGGTAGATTGCATCTCCTGAGATGCTGAATTTTAGCTGTGTGTAGGTGGAAAGTAACAGAGCAATGTCCATGTAGTTTGTGCACTAGTGTATAATTAGCCAAGCTTTTCTTTTTATTTATGGTCTTTTACATGTGATATGTAACGTTCTGTACATAAAAATGAGACAAAGTGCTCTCTACAATTCTTTCAGAGTATTTCCATTTATAGAGATGTCAAGAGAGCTTTTTTGTTATAATTCTGAGGAACATGAATATCTGAGCCTCTGAACTGATTAACATCTCATGCATGCAAATCCAACACAAAAGAATCTATTTACAGCTTGACTTCACAGCAGATTGCTACCATATTAGCAAGCACCTTTAAGAAATTTGAAAGAAGTGATTTGTTATTTCCTTTGGGCTGTGTATCTCTGAGTTGTATGTGGCTGTTTTTTTCTCTCTTTTTTAATGATGTCCGCATCACCACCACCACCACCCAAAAAAAAAAAAACAATTCTTTAATAGTTTCTCCCCTTGTTCCCCATGTTGATGGATAATATACACGAAAATCCTTTAAAGTGTGGCTTGGAAACCAATTACTTCAGTCTATCTGTGTTTGTCTTTAAGTTTTTACAGATGGCTGTAAGACAACTCATAGAATCTTAATTCAAATTAGAATTTCAATGTGAATATGACTGAGTATGAACAGTGTGTGTAACGAAATACATCAGAATAAATTACTAAATAAAACTGTTTTTAAAAGATTTTTAAAACAAGTTTCTGTTTAGCTGTCTCTGCTGTACATTCATTATCAATTTAATACTGGATCAATTCAATTTCTGCTGTATAGGTAAAAATGTATGTGCATCAATTAGCTTACAGACAACAATAAAAGGAAAGCTGAATGAGGGTTGAGACTATTTTACAATCTCGTGCCTAGGAGTGGTTATTTTGGGTCAAGGATATTGTGGAGGAGAGAGCAAGCAAGGACAAACAAGAAAGCTTGCTCACTGCTCCTATGTTGTGCCTGCTCTAAATTTGGCTGTTTTCAGGGAATTCAATCCTAGCATGTTCAAAAGCAGTGCTGAATGAACAAAAGCATGTCTGGGAAAAGGGGACCAGTTTCTTAGATGATCTAAGTTATCACAGCTGCATTGGCACCTATTAAGCTGCTGGTTGCAATATACAATGTAATAGGAAACACACACAATTGTATATTATATATATGTATATCTTTGAGCTAAGATATTTATATTAATGGAGAGGAAGAGGAGGAGGGAATCATAAATGTTTGCATTTGTAATGGGCACGGAGAGGAAACATACTCAAAGGTAACACAAAAATATTTTTATAGTTAAATATAGCCTTAGAAGTGGGAAAATAAAGACTACTAAATGTTTCATAATACAGTTGTAATGTAATAGAAATTTCACAGTGAAATAGAAGGAAGATTAGTTTTAAGACTCCGCTCTCAACTTTTATGAGCTGCTTCCAAGCTGTCCAAAACAATATGATGTGAGGAATTGTTTGGTGTAAGAGTACCTTAGCTAAAACCAATGCCTCTCTTGAAGAATCTGCTTACTCTTACTGATATAAAAATGATACTATAAAGAAAAAGTGAAAAAAATGTAAGAAAAATATGTATCACAAAATACATGTCATCGTCATCCTTCAGATGATCATCTTCCTTCAGATGATGATGGATGTGTATTTCCTTGTGTACCACCATTATGTCACTGACACAGTTGTGGTTTGGTGTTGGTATTGAGAATGCCCAAATGACAAAATAACATGTTGCGATACTGTCGTGTTATGGTGCTGTGACCATAACATGATGTATTGCTAAAATAAATTCATACAGCACAAATGGTGTAATATTTAAGTTCTAGGACTGATTCCTAGCCTAACTAAATGGAATACAGTGAAATTGGATGGTTGGATATTTAACTTACTGTTTTATTGGTCTGTCAAACCATATAGGAGCCTTAGTCTGGAGGTGGATTCAATTGCATTAAATGTTATCCAAGCACTGTTAAGGCCACACCTGAAGTACTGTATGCAGTTCTGGGCTCCCCAGTATGAAAGGCATGGACATTGAGTCCAGGGAAGGACCACTAAGACAATGAGGGACTTTGAGTGTCTCTACTGTGAAGAAGGGCTGAGAGAGCTAGAACTTCTCAGTTTGGACAAAAGAGGGCTTGGGGGGATCATACTAATGTAAATAATACCTGAGAGTGTGAAGAAGAGGGAGCCAGGCTCTTTTCAGTGGTACCCAGTGACAGAACAAGGGGCAATAGGCACAAACTGAAACGGGAAGTTCCTCCTGAACATGAGGAGACACTGTTTCACTGTGAGGGTGACCAAGCATTGACAAAGGTTGACCAGGGAGGTTGGAGATATTCAAAAGCTGTCTGAACATGGTCCTGAGCAACCACCTCTTGGTGTCCCTGCTTGAGCAGGGATGTTGGACTAAATGACCTCCAGACATTCCATCCAACCTCAGCCATTCTGTGATTCTAGGCAGATAACTGGTGAATTTTTGAAGGTTCAGAGCTCACTTTATGGTGCTGGATTCTTGCCACAGTATAAAATGTGAGGGCTATGTTAGGCATCCATCTGAATTTATCTATTAGAAGACTTTTGAAAACTGAAGGCAAATAAATGATTGTCTAATGCTAATGTGAGAACTAGTCTTATAACACTTTATGCACAGTGGAAATTATACTTGTGCAAATAGAAGTGTAAAAGATATAGCTGTGCTAACTAGCATGTTAATTCCTTTTTTGGTAGAAGAAACAAACCAGGTGAAAATGAAAGCTAAAATTAGAGACTTCACTTGAATGAAAAACATTGCAAGACTGGGAGGGAGCCAGTGTTTCTAAGAAGGATGTGAAATAGCCAGAACTGAAACTGAAGCTAATCTGTGCTTGAATTTGAACCTTACCATTCCTCCTTACATAAGAGGTCTGTTTCCAGTAGATAATGCCATTGAGACCATTCTATGGTAATAAGAAAATATAAAAACATTGTATCCTGGAAAACGGTCATATGTGTGAGATTTTACTGCCCTCTCCCATACTTCTACCCATGAAGTACCTTAAACTACGAAGTATGAAGAGTAGGATGGAAAGAGCAATCAGAGGGAGCAATGCTTGTGTGAGAGGCTGACATCACAGCTTTTTCAGGTATCTCTTGAAGAGACTGAATATGGAAGCGAAGAGCAGGTGTTCATTTGAAATAAGGTCACCAACGAACAGAATACCAGACACAGTTTCACTAAAATTGGGTCTGACTCATTTTGGAACAGTATGAAATTTTTTTTTTTTTTTCCTCAAAAGAACCAGTTCTTAAAAGGATTTTTCTTCAATGAGCTGGTTGGTCAATCCGCTTTTAGAACATCATATGAAGAGACGAGGAGTTGAGAAGTGTTGTCATTAAACCATTCAAGTTTTCATTATAAAATCTTTGCTCTTTCTGTCTTCATGAGAGTAGTGAAGGTTTGCTAGCATGACAAAATGATGCTCAAATATTTCGTCTTTTCAGTTCTATTATATTCTGTTCTGCCACACTTCAATCTATTGTATGCCTACAGAGCACTATAAATGTATCAGAATATAGTTTGCGGTTTATCATTGTCAAAACATAATGCAGCTGTGATTAGTACAATAAATGTTGAAAGCACTGAAACCCAGTAAATATTACCAAATCTTTAACAGAATTCCAAATTAAGATGTTCTAGTTGTTTACAAAATGTAACTGTGTGTTTATTGTCATACGCAAGAACGATGCTAAGCAATTTCTAACATGAACAGACCTTAATGATCGGAGATTTAACAAAGAAGGATATATTAGGCTGCCTTTTAAAAGATAATTTCTTCTCTGTGCCCATCTGAAAATTATAGCTATTACTCAGTCAGACATTTTGAGTAACCTAAACATTGGAGTAAGTCAGGGAACTGAGAAAATACGCTAGAGCATGGGAGGTAAAAGAGTTTGAACACCTTGTGGTACAGAGAAAATTGGTTAGGAGAGTTTGCAGTTATGACTAAGCAAACAGTTTCCTGTGAGGTCCTACTTCTGAATTCTTATCAATCATATCTGCTGATTTAATTTGCTGGCCTCTCATTCTTAATCCTTGTTCTCAATAAAGTCCTTCAAGATACTTAGATTAGGGTGTTGGATTTTTTTGTTTATTCTAGCCTAGTTAAGCTCAGATAGCTGTTTCTTATGTTGACCTGGCCCTCTATTTACCTCTTGTGCTCATAGTTTTAATTTTTTAGATTTGTATTCTGTTTCAGAAAATTGACTAATGCTTATTTAGCAGAGCAAAAGTTAATGGAGCATTTCAAAGCAATGCAGATAGCCTTTTTTTTTTTTTTTTAATTTTGGCAATATCAGATGACATGTTAAACAGCTCTTTAAAAATCTTGGTGTCACCTTTACTGACATTACTTTTAGCTGGTCTTGTTTTATTACTTGTTTCAAAATGGAAAAAGACCTCCTTTGAAGAACTTCAAAATTGGAACAGCAGAGATGGAAGGGAATCCATGTCTCTGCATTATTCTGCAAATCATAATTAGAAAAAAGAAAATGCTAACTCCGTTGACATCTTGATATATTTTACATTGAGACCATTTTTACATATCAATTTTACATTGATTTACATTCCACCCTCAATTTTGATTTTTTTTTAAGTATGTAAATTAGCTACTAATACAGTTATGCTATATTCATGAATATTTTCGGTTTTGTTGCTGCATGTTCAGTTACTGATAAATTATAAAGGAGATCATCCTAAGTATGATGTCTTTTACTTCTGATTAGAAAATGCAGCTGTATGTTTCCACTCAAATGAGATTAATATCTATATACTGTGCTAGGGAATTTTCTTGTTAGCATGTTGATGAAATCTGTTGAGTGTATAAGTCATTCATAAAGTTTCAGTGAGCTTTTGGATTATACCCATATTGAAGATTAATTTGCCTTATAAAAATACTAGAGACTATTCTTATTAAAGATGAAATTCCATTTCTAGCTATTGAAATACCTCAAATGTTCCATCTTAATTTAAAATTCTTAACCTCTTGCTACTTTAACTGATAATTAGTAATTTCATTACCTGTGTGAACCAGCAAATGGCAAACCAGCATTTCATGACTTTTCTTTTAAAATACAAAAATGCAAAAAGTGAGATGATATAACATTTGACTCTGTTTGCATTTGTATTTGAGAAGGTTGACTTAGAAGGTGAAACTGGATTTGTCAAAAGCATTTTGTCTCTCGTGGAATTCACTTAGAACATAAAAAGAATTTAGCTTGAACCATGAGTAAAATCCTAATCCATTGCAATAAATTCTAAGAGTGCTTTGGCTTTAGAGTTGACCACTAATTTATCCTGGTTGCCTAAAGAAAAATTTCCTGAGAACCATGAATGTAAACACTCCTAATTAATTTACATTGTGATGACAACTTAATCTGAACTAATCTTGTAGTTTGTATCATTTTCTTCACATACATATTTTGTGCTTTGACATTTCCCTTAAATCTCTTTGGTTTTAGGAGAGGACCTTTGTGGCTCGAGATACTTTCCTAAGAATGTCAAGGAGTTTTATTATGAACTTACTCAAAAATTTCAAGCATGATTTAGCATTTTGAATTCTTCTATTTGTCTTTGCTATTGTATTTCAGTCAGTCATGTCCTCAGCCTGGATTCTCTGTCAAGTCTATGGACTTTGGTTTCTACAGGGAGATACGGACTGTTAGAAAAAGCACTCAGCTGTATGCCAAAAGCTGCAGTTATTACTTGGAATTAACAATGTTGGAAATGCAGTGGTTGGGGTTTTTTCAGTACTTATTTTGGTTCTGTTTGAAGGCACAAGGCCAAAATCAGGAACAATATGAAAAGCTATAGTTCTATTGATGTCAGTATATTCAATCTTCTAACTCTGAGGCTAGATTGGCCCATTGCCTATGCATTTTAACTTTCAGAGGATCTGATCCCAGAGCAATGGACATTGAAAGCATTTGTCTGTCAGTCTTTTTCAGTTACTTGAGAGTCAGTATGGTATATTCTTCTATAGCTGTAATTATAGTTCTGAAGGGATAGTCAAGACACAGAGCTTTCCTTTCAGTCAATGCTTGTTGCCTCAGGGGGGAACAGTAAACATGCAGATAGACAGCCACTGCCACTCACAGTAGCTGTTCCTAGATGTACAGGATCATAATGCTGAGGAATTGTATGGTTTGTTGTAAGGATTCTTTTTATATAGATGTCAGCAGCCTCAAACTGCAAACTAGTCCAAAGACTGTATTCATTTATTAAACTAGTATCAATAGCTCATTGCAATGGTAAAGAGAGTCTCATAATAGGTTCACAAATATGCATACATTGCAAAATTAATTTCAAAGTTAGCCTTATCTGCCTGGCATTTCTCTTTAAATAAACACTTTTAGATTGGTAGGTATAGCCTGAAGGTGAGACATGGATTCTACTGAAGGTTCCCTTCTTCTGGGCCAAAACTTGCTCACACACTGGGTAGAGCATAAGCAAAGTCACCCAAAAAATGATGGCCCTATGGTGCCTTTCTACATTCCCCCTGATGATCAGTCACGATTGGCTAGGAATAAATGCTGGAACATCTTAGCACAGAGACTGATGGGCTCTGTCCTCATCAAATACAGCTGAGTGCAGAAACAAAAGACTCAGCTGTTAATGGAATCACTTTGCTGTAGGATGCTTGCATGCAAGCAAGGCAGGCCTGGATACTTGGTCTTGGGTGCCAGTCCATCAGCTTGCTGGCTACTGCAGATAAGACCTTGGTGCCAGAATGAGCTGCCCTCTCCATCTCCCTCTGTATGTGACAGTATGACCTGGCTACAGGAATCAGAGATAGAAATGGAAATGGTCTGTCATTCCTTGTCATAGGCAACTGCTGTTCAGAAAGGAGAAAAGAGGGTTATAATGTGGAGGCAAAAGTGCATTCCTATTATAATGTCATTTATTTAAATACCAGGATCACTGAAAGGGTATTTTATTCATTTTCTTGCTTTTGAAAAATTAAAGGAATATGCCTGAGAGTTTCACCTCAATGATTGCAGTACAGAAAGCTAGGAAAAAGATGTCAGCTGTTGGTTGTCGGTTTTCTCGTTACATTATACATCAGAAAATGAAGCTCTCTGTGATCTACAATTTGTGTTGTTTATTGCTTTCATCCAGTTTTGGAAAATCCATTTTTTAAAAATTAGGGTTAAAACCTGAGAATCCTTGATTCTGTCAGAATGTAAGTAAATTAGAAGAATTCATAATGAAATTTTTATGACTCCTGGTTCTGAAGGTACCTTGAGTACTGTTGCTAAGGCATTCTTTCAGGCAGTATAATGGTTATTAGTGCAATAGATTCTTTATCCAGTACATTTTGTTTAAGGTCTTTGTTCTTTTAACAAAGACAAGAATCTGAGAGACTGATTACTTGCATTGTCTTGGCTGGAAATTACTAAATGGATGACAGTTTTCAGAGGTGTGTTTGAATAGGTTTGGACTCCTGTCACAGAAGTCTACACCTTTTCCATTCACAGAAATCCCACAGAAGCAATGATCCTAGTAACTTCGACTCCTTAAAAATACTTGAATGACTCTGTGTTCAGGTTTGTCCTAAGATTTTACTGTGACCAACCAAGCCTCTGTGTGACTAGAGTGAAGGAAGACTGAAAGGTTTCTTGTGTCTTTTCTTCAAAGCAGTACATCTTCCTCTTCATGGGACTTTATGTGTATGCCTTTGTGTTCAGGACAGAAATGGTTTGAGGATGAATGCAAAGGAAAGAGGGATTGTCTGGAAGACCCATGTGGTCTACCTTTATAAAAATGATGACAAAAGTGATGACAGATGTGAAAAAAGGTTCAGGTATTTTTAGGGATGTATAATTGCTCTACTCACTCTTTCTATAGATATCTATGAATGAATAAGTAGAGAATTAGGTTTTGAAAATTCAGTATTGCAATTTTTCCAGTGTAAACATGCATCTGTGGGTTGTCCACTGTTCTTCTGTAGAGGCAAAGGAAGTAAGGGAAGGAGAACAAGTTAGAAGTCTGCTGTGAAAAATAATGAGCATAATATAGTTCTTCTCCAAATCTGTGTATGTAGTGCTGCATTGAATGTCCTTGTTTGAAAGATGAGATTTGGAACAGGAGAAGTTATTGTGGTCCACAGCTGAAAGGCAAGGGAGATCAAATTAGGGGCTCCTGAAAGAAATAGAAGTATCTGTTATCAAAATTAATCTGCATTGTTTAAGCCCAGAAGATAAAATTAACTCAGTCCTGCCTATAAGAAACATAGTGGATGGATTTAAGCTCAATTATTCTTAATTTCTGACACATTTTTAACTGGTGAGGACAGTAGAGCTTTGCTACCCGAGACCTCTTCACATCAGGTAAGTCACTGAAGGATCGAAGTATGTGGGAAAGAATCTAGTCTTATTATACTCATTGTTTATAAATTGTTCAGAGTATCTAGATGAATGTCTCATGCTCTTTAAAAGAAGGAGACTCACAGTTGCTTTTTTTTTATTATTTAACTGCTAAACAGTTAAATAAATAAATTCTGTATTTGTCTCTCAATTTTACTGTCAGACGGCACTCATGTGCCCCGATAAGAAAGAAGTAGAGTGATTTTAAAGATTAAACTTCTGAAATAAGACTTCAACTATGTACAATCAATAGTGTGCCTGCAAAGTTCAGGAGCCTTATTGATCATACGTAGTTTAAGTCCCATTTCAGAAGTTTCTCAGAATTACTTGTAAAGTATTTATGAACTACCATGGAACTAAAATACATAGAACTTAGACTAAATGTATCCTTTATTTTTGAATACCAATTTAAAGCACCTGGTAAAAAAATGAAAGAAAAAAATCTTTTCATATCAATAGAATTTTAAAATTTTGGTAGATGTTAGTTTTGATCATGAGTTTCTTTAATTGTTTTTAATATTTTTTAATATTAAAATTAAATTTTGAAATTATATCATTTAGATAACACCAGAACTCAACTAGTTGGCCAGTCCCTTAGCTTTCTAGGAGTTTGGTTTTGGTGCATTCATTTGCACCTCTCCTTCATGGATTACTGTCCATAACTAACTTCCTTCACTTCGGTACAAATAAAATAAACTGCTTTGTTCCCCCAAGTCGATAGCTATGTAACCGCATGCCTTCTCCTCATATTTATCTGACTGTCGATCAGAGGGCCGGAGCACCTCTTCTATGAAGGCACGCTGAGAGACTTGAGGTTGTCCAGTCTGGAGAAGAGAAGGCTTCAGGGAGACTTTTTAGCAGCTTTTCAGTACCTAAAGGGGGCCTACAGAACAGCTGGATTGGGACTTTTTACAAGGGCATGTAGTAATAGGACAAGGGGGAACTGCTTTATACTGAAAGAGGGGAGATTTAGATTAGATATTAGCAATAAATTCTTTACTATGGGGGTGGTGAGACACTGGAATAGGTTGTCCGGAGGAATTCTGGCTGCCCTATCCCTGGAAATGTTCTAGGCCAGGCTGGATGGGGCTTTGAGCAATCTGGTCTAGTGGAAGTTGTCCCTGACTATTCTATGATTCTATGACTCTACATATTGTTTTACCCAGAAAATACCAGCTTTATATGCTTATCTATATCAGCTCACATATATTTTTGTTTTGTTCTCCTGAGTCTTAAGCCATATATGTAATTTTTTTTCTTAGAAACCATCTCCCAGAGAGAACTAGTTTCTTTAACGGTTGCCCCTTTCAAGGTGACCCACTGCAGACAGACTCAGCGACTTGACTTTAATTTATCTTTGACTTCCCCAGGCAAAGCAGAGATCACAATTCAGTAGTCTGCTGGCAAGAAAAACAGACAGTGACAACCTCAAGCACTTCTCAGAGAGCATTCAGTGTATAAAAATAACCAAGTTCATATTTATTTTGTTTGCCTTTTGGTTTTAGAACATTGTGAGTCCACTTGGGTGATATTTTCAAATTCTTCCCTGCAACTAGGGGGCTGCATGTATATTTTATTTACAAGCCACATGGCCTTCTTCCCTCAAAATGATCATGCATTCTTATGGTGAAGAGCCAAAAAGCACAGAAAAGGCTACAAAATATATGATAGATCCTGGAAGCTGATCCAAAGCAAATTTGAATTGCACAACATCCCTTGGCTTTCGTATTCCTTCCCCTTATTGAGGAGGGAGAAAAAAAGAGGGGAGCATATTTGCAGTCCTTTACTCTGTCATTTTATTCTCAATTCTGCTCCAGCAAAGGTGAGAAAAAGGACAGTTTATCACAACAAATAATCTGTTGTTAGAAAAGGAAGCTTTACTTGTTTCAATTAGTCATATATACAAAACAGAAATTGAAGTTCCCCTGTGCAGATATCCTCATTGTATGATTCTTTCTTTTTTTTTCACTTCAGAATTGAGCCTGAAATAAATAAATCCAGTGTGAGTGAGTATAGTGTAACAGAGGACCACAATATGCTTATAGTAAATGGAAGAAAATTCTAGAAAAAAAGACTCTCTACTTTCCTATTGCAGGTAAAACTGAAGCTGAGAGAGTTGCAGTGGTTGCAGTGATGCTACCTCTGGCATTGCAGAATGGGGAATTGGCAGGGGGAGAGGAGAAGGGAGAGGGGTGTGACATGACAGAAAAGCAAAATAATTTGAAGTCCCTTTAGACAGCAGAGGCTATGAAAGCCAGCATAACAGGATGGAACTGTACAGGCATTTCAAATTGTGCAGCCCTCTAGTGTTTTAAGATCAAATACTGTGAATAGTGGGACTTAACAGCTTTCTCCAGCTAAGGGAGCTTTCTGCTGAGCCAAACAACTTTTGCATTTTCATTATTAGCTGAAGTGTAAAAATAAAGAGATCTGATTCAAGTAAATTACTCACGCATCAGCAGTTTGCATGTATGTTACTTATTTGGAACAAGTTCCAAGTTCCAGCAGCTTTTATAATCAGTGCAGCAGCTCACTGAAGAAGACATACTTTGTGCAGACAGATTTTGTCATTTATTCTGTCAGTCGCATAGTTGCCAGATATGGTATACCACATAAGATCTCTTTCTATTATGGTACTTTACTATAATCCTGAATTTTGTTGCATTTTATTGAAAGCAATAGAATTGTGCTCTTTTACTTTCAATATGAATTTGACCCATTGATCTAATTTGGTCCATTCTGTTTCATCAGCCACTTCATGTACCAACTTTCTGAGGCAAAACATTTCCATAAGGTGCCTGTGCACACATTATGGAAACTTTACAAAAGATAACACAACAACCCCACCACCACCACCACAAAGCCCACACAATACAGAATTTTACCTACTTAAAAGCACACAATGAAAACAGTAAAACAGTTAAGAAAACTGGCATGACACATTTTCTTTTTTGCCTCAGAGTGGAAAGGACATATTCTCAGGGCAGAGCCTGTATCTCTGAGGGCAATATTTAAAGCATTGTGTATGGTTAGGGTATTATGTGCTTTAAATAAACCTGAACTGAAAAATAAACAAAAGGAGATTTATAGGTAACAAATTAGAAAGTTATAATTTAATGCAAATTTACAAATAATGAAAAATTAGTGGAATTACCTAAATACACATACAGAGATAATAATTTCCTCAGTTTAAAAATTTCTTTGGAATCTTTGTCTTTGTAGAATAACTAACTTTGAGTTCCTAATTTTAAAAGTTTTTTTTTTACTTATACTACCAAAAAGTGGTGAATCCATAGCTACTGTTTTAGTCTCATATGGCACAGTAACAAGGTATGTTTGAAAAAGATATGATAAACCAATACACTAAGACTGCTTTGTTTCAAACATTTATTTGTAAATCTGTGGTTGAAAAACATTTTATACATCATATTACTGTGAATGAAAAAGAGATGTTGAAAATGCCAGGGAGAGAAAAAACAAAGCAGTTTTGGCTTTTCTCTGAGTCGAGCTAAGAAACCAGAACCCTCTCAAGCTCCTGAGCGTGTCTATGTGTTGGCTCTGTGTGTGGGGTGTTTTATCTGTGATGTTGGTAACCTCATGGCAAATATCATAAAAGCTGTACCAAAAAAATGAAAATGAAATTGTTGGCAGGGCATATGTAGTCACCCAGAGCAACAGAGGGGATTGTTCTAGGAGAATGACAGTTTCTCCTGGTATATACTGATTGGGAAATAGATACATCAATGCATTTGCCACCTTGTGTGTAATAAAATACCCTTCCAGCCAAAGAAACAAATAAATGCTTCCTTCCTCATTCCCTCTCCAGATAATAAGCAAAACTGAAGTCAAACTCATTTTTTGTCTCCCAGCAATCCCTCAAATAAGCAGCAGAGTCCTGTAATTTGATTCGGTTAAAAACTACCCTCCATTCCTTTATTCAGAATGTCAAATCTAAGGTTACAGGAGAAGGATTTTGAGTGAGGGTGGTTTTTTACATGGGTAAGGTTTCTCTTGATTTTACGCACAACGTAATCTAAAAACAGGCGCAGTGGATCTGTAGCCAGTGCGTGACCTGCGTATGTGGGTTTGCATCTCCACATGGTGTGCACAGTATGTGCAGCCCATACAACAGGGTGCAGTCACACATTAGCAAACAATACATTAATTGAGTACTCACTTCAGAGAGTACTCCTTAAGTGAGTGTCCAGCAAAGCTACAAATTCAACTTCATATTCCGACATAACCCTCTGTAGTGGAAGCTACTGTAGCACTGGACAGACAACGCCCTTGTCTTGGTCTGGGCCATCTGTCTCTTGGAGTTTATTACTCCTGGCATAGAGGAATTTATGCAAAGACAGTTTGTGAGTTTCTCAGCGTTGCCACATTGAGCTTCCATCTGTTTTATTCCTGTACAAGAACACATGTTAGTGCTACCCCAGTGAGTATAGGTAACTCTGAGTTCAGCCTGGTTCTTCAGATGTGCCTTATGGGAAGTGTCTAGCTGTGCTGAGGTTACCTCAGTTAGTTCATTTCCATATTGCTCTGTTTAAAGAAACTTGGTGGAATTTGGTGCATAAGAGTTAAGCAATACACACTATTTTTTTTATTTAATTTAGGTTTTGGGGCTTTTGCAGTCATTGGCAGTGCTAACAAAACATATGTAGTATAAACTAGTCTCAAAAATTGTGTTCTCTATAAAAGATTTGTATGAAGGATCACTCCGAGCTTCAAAAGCTTCAAAAGCTCTTTATTTTTAAGACAATCCTGTTTTCTCTTGATCAGAAAAGTGTAACTAGAAGCCATTTTGCTGTATGCTTAAATTAAAAAAAAAAAAAAGAGCTGGAAGAGCTAGAAGAGAACTGTTCTGATTGTTGCCAATCATTTATTCTTATGTTCTCTTTTTTTTTTTTTTTTTTTTGGTGGGTAATTAACTTTTTTTTTTTTTTTGTGGGTAACTTCTGTTTCTTTTTGGAAATCTAGTTCAGTTAATCTGTGAAAGTAAAGACAGGGGAAAAAAAAAATCATAAATATCTGTTTTCTTCAGGAGATAAATTTTGCTTTTCCAGTTATGACTTGTTATTTGACAGTGTCTTAGTTCAGAGTGTTGCATCTTGAAAGCTCTACAGTCATTTTAGACCTTTGAAATCTCTTCATGAATACTTAATTCTGCATTTGTAGAAGAGTCTGTGCTGGAGAGATCTGTAGTACTGTTCAATCTGTTGCCACTAGCTCTCAGTGCAGATTGTGCAAGGCTGCAGAATAAATTAGTATTATTTTGAAACATCGTTTGTCCACCAGAATGTCACCCCTTCAGATCCTTGCATGGAGCACACAAAATAGCACCAGATGCAGAGTGACGTGTGTTCCACTCTGGTTCTTCCAGTTATCATCATGAAGCTCTCTTGCCTGCATTTATGTTTTGTTAGAAGAACAGAGAACAGCGCTGGTTCCGAATGCATGTGTGTGATGGATGGCATTTATTGTTGTTTCTTTATTCCTCTAAAAAAGGAGCGACTAGGTAGGATGGAGGTATCTTTGTTTTCTTGCATAGGGGAGATCCCAGAGCATGTGGCATGAGGCAGCGGGAACCTGCAGCATGGACAGAAGGCAGGGAGCTGAAGAAGAATGCAGAGAGCACATGTGCTGCAGAAGGGCAGATGTGATGGAAAGAAAACTTTTGAGGGACCTAGAGGGTACTGCACCAAGTGTGCTGCAACCCAAATTGAGTCATTTGGTCTGAAACAAAGCTTAGAGAGAAGGAATTGCTTTCAAACATATGATTTAGGATACACTGGAGGGAACATTCTTTATAATCCTGTTTTATTTCTGTTTTTTTACTTAGCTGATTCTGAGTTTTCTCCAGTAAAAAATATTTGGTCTAGTCTTAGTTGAAATACAAACTTGTTTTAATGATTAAGAACCTGTTGGAGTTTTTTGGGTACTTCTTATATAGAAAGGGATTACCATTTCAATGTAAGTAAAGGGAGTACTTTGAAGGTCTGGCTGCCTTTGGCTCTTGTCACAATAGATTGAATTTTTCAGATCAGAAATGCATATTTTTTATTTTTTAAACAACCACCCTGAATTATTTGCTCTAAAAATGGATTCTGTAATCATTGAGCTATCAGGGTTGGGCAGATGTAAATCAAGAATGGCATAACCTCTGCCCTAGATTTTTTTCCTCTTCTCCTCCTCTATTTTGCTTTTAACTATCTAGAATTTTTCCAAAAGAAGAAAAAGGGGCAAAAAACCAAACAACAAAACAAAACAAAACCAAACAAACAAACAATCAAAAAACTCAAAAAAAAAAAAAAAAGGAAAAAACCCCCAAACCACCCGAAGAGTCTAAATAAACACCAAAACCTGGTTAATGTGCAAGGTGTTGCTCTTTATGTCTGTTAGAATTTGTGCCTTGAAGACCCTAATCTGCTTCTGGAAACTGTAAAAATAAGCAGTAAGGAACAAAAAAATGTATTAAATCATTTCCTCTTTTTCATAACTTCCAACAGAATTCACTTGTTTGAGCTATGCATGTATGGCATCCTTAATGTACTGAATGCCATGCTGTTTAGGCAAACCAGAACCCATAATAAAACAATTCAATTAGACAAAACACGTAACCACTTTACCCTTAAGTGTAAACTGATATGTGAACTCGGCGGAATTTTCCCACTGAGTTCTGTTGTGCTGGAATAGATAAGATGTTATTGGTTTGTGTACACGTCTTAAAAGTGAGGGGGTTTGACACACGCTACAGCAATTCTGGAAAACATTCCCTCTCACCCTCTTTTTTTACTTTTGAATTTCCTGAGGGTCCTAGTTAATAAAGTTAGTAAGAAAAGCAGTCACAGTCTATCAGTGTCCCTAATGGCCTTCCATTAGAAGGGAGGCCAACTTCTTGCCTGTTTCTGATCCTCAGTATATTGGCTACAATGTCTGGTTTGGATCTGAAACCTTTATTTTCTTTCAAGATTTCTGTAATAATAAATTCCTTGCCAGACAACTCAATTTTCTGAATTTCATACTGAGTTATGATGTCTTTACAACAATGTCTTTTTTGGGAGGGTAAAAGTTAGGGGGCTGTGTGGTCACAAATCTTCTCTTGGGTTGCAACTAAACAGTTAGCTTCTTAGCCAGAGCACCTAAGAGATGCAGAAACCAATATATTTACACAAAATGCTGGCTATGCATAACTATAAAATAACAGTTCATGAGCAGAGCTCAAGTATAACCTTGGGGTTGGCTCTGTAAGAATGGCTTGTTTAAAACCTCATAGTAATTAAATAATAATAAATACTTAGTTCTAACTTTGGCATTTATTTGAGTAGATTTAAAAGCTTTTTGTAGGAGGTAACCTTAACTAACCATGTTTTACAGATAGGAAGAGAAGGCTGCAGCTCTCCTAACTTTGCTGAACAAACCAATAGCAAAGTTACAATTAGAAATTCAGGGCTTCAGGCTGCGTGTCAGGGCCATCTATGCAAGGTCCCACTTATAGGCAATAACGTAAAATGAAAGTTGTCTTGGCGCTTATTCTGAATTCACTATTATTAGTGTTGTGTATTTACAGAGGTTTGCGTCCTTTGAAATTTACACACAGGAGTCACAGTTTGCAATAGGTGCATAATGTAACACCAGCAACACTAAAACAAATGCAAATGACTGGAAACTAATGGGGTTTATGGCAAAGACACTTGGGTGGCTCTTGTTCCTGCTTCATTAACCATTGAAAGAGAGAGGGAAAAATGCAGCATGGAAGAAGGCAGAAAATTGACAGTTATTGATAAGGGTAAAGAGCAATTGGCAGAAATTCTGGAGGAGTGTAAGTAGACATCCAGGAGTGTGAGGGGCAAAGTCCAAAGTTTAAGTAGTCATAGACAGAGGGGAAGTACATTGACACAGCAGTATTATTTGAGTAACAAGAGGGAGGAGGTCAGAACGGAACAGTGACATGGCCACTCTGGTTTAACTCAAATGAAGATTGAAAAGCTAAAGGCAACAACTGGTATTTTCCTAATAAAGCTATGTGGCATTCCTGGCTAATTTTAATATGAATGAGAGTAGATCCCATGGTCAAGGTTTTCCATGTAACTTTTACCTAAATCAGTGTTAAATTTAAGTTCAGTTATGATAATTTTTCTGTACATAGCAAGAAGAGCACACATCAGGGCACTCCTGCCCCAAAACCAAGCAGTGAGGAAGGACCTCTAGCAGATTGGATAAGACAGTGGAGTTTAATCTTATGGCCAAACTGGGGACTGAACGTGAATCTAGCAAGCCAGATTCAGAGTATTGGGTGCAACACAGCGTGCAGCCAGTTGCTGGCAGCCCTCTGGGCTCCATCTCTTGAGGGGAAGACCAAGCACTCTGCAGTGGAAGGGAGAGATGATTTACTACGGAGGCTTAAAACTGTATTCAGTTTAGGTTCCATTTAACATCCAGGACCTTTGTGAAGACAAGAGGCACAGAAAATAAGGAGTGAATAAAGAGAGAAGGGAAAGGAAGGATAACTGAGTCAAAAGTGGATATAGGATAAAATGAGTAGGACAGTAGAGAGGATGAAGTGGGAGAAGGATGGCAAGGAGGAGAGAGGGGACCCTTTTGTGCTAGGGGAGAAATGCAGAAGTTTCCTTTTGGAAGTTTTCCACCCAGCAACATCTAAGGCCCACAATAAAGATTTCATTATTCATCCTACTTTTAGTAGTACTAAAACCTAACTATAGCATCTGGGCTTGAGCTTGCCCTGCTGCACAGTGTCCATGTGGTGAGCAGTGGGTGAAGGTGGCTGCCCCCCTGCACCTCGTCCCTGCCTAGTGTAGGCAGTTTGCCCTAGGCTGCAGGCACAGTGCAGCAGGAATGTGACCCAGGCACCGCAGGGCTGTGAACTGAGGGTGGGGCTGGGACTCTGTGCGGAAGTGGCAGCGAGCCAGGGCTCTTGCCGTGGTGGGATGCTGGGGCACTTCTCAGAGGTGCCATTCAGAGGTGGAAAGGAAGCAGAAATGGCTGCTAGTTGAGTGACTCAGAGGAGCTCCGCCCTTTCTCTCAGCTGAGGAGCTGTCATATTTTTAACCATCTTCACTATTTTGCTGCTTCACTCTGGATGGACTCTTTTTTTCTTTTCTTTTCTTTTCTTTTTTCTTTTTTTTTTTTTAATTCTGCTTTTTGAGGCAAGGCAAGAACATAGACTATTTAAGGTCACTGTATTTAAAGGCTTTATTTTCATTATTGTTCTCTCTTTTAGTACTCTGAATTCTTCAGGCCTTAATAATATTGTTCGGCTTTTTGACTTCTGTTGTGCATGGAACAAATGGTTTTATTGAACTGCCCAAAATACTTTTCACATCTTTTTCTCTGAATAGGTACACTTAATTTAGAACCCATTTGTACATAGGGGCAATTCACATTGTTTCATCCAGTGTGTATTGCCTCTTGTATACACTGAATTTTATCTCTTGAGTTTCTTAAATGCATAACTTTGTTCAGCTCTTCTGAAGTTCTCCTTGGCCTTCTCTAATCTTGAGTAACCTGAGCCACTTTCAAAGTGAGTTTTAAAAGTTCCATTAATACTTTAAGCAGTTTTTAATTTTTTGTTTTGTTTTGGAATTGGCAAGGCAGTATCAGAGGTACATTGAGAATACCTTTGTTCAGCAGAGCTGCAGTAATTGCTTCTGTCTCTTGTAGTTTGAAGAAAGTGAAACAAAGTGAAAATACCCATTCGTAACAAGAAAATGTAAAGTCAAATAAGCACAAAGTTTTTAATATTTAATTTTCCACATTATAAAGCAGACTCTTCTTCTCCACTTTCCCATAAATGCAGAAATGGATAGGATTAATTAAACATTAAACCATTATTTTTCCTAAAATAAAAGTCCTTGCTGGTCATGTTTGATATAATATATTCCCAAGATGATCTTTCCCGCATATGAAGTTTCCCCATCAGTGGTTTTAAAAAATAATTAATAATAAAGAAATAAATATTTTGTTATAATACTTCTCTTATCTTTTCACTGAAGGAGAAAGGGGTATTATATGGTAAGTCTTCCTTTAATTAAATAATTGACTGGAGGACTGATTCCATAATGGAAATGTGTGACATTCAATACAGGCAGTGATTTAGAAATGAGACAGTGAATCTGCAGAAGTAAAAAGGTTTCTAGGTCCTTAGGCTTTAAGGAAGAAGCATATTTACTTTATAGACTGTTTGCCTTCTAGAAAAGAGACGGAGCAGGGAATGAAACGAACAGAATACAGCCACTAGCATTTTTAGCTAATGCTATTCAGTGTCAAGAAGATGCTATTTTGTATCTATCTGTGAGGTATTGCTGTGGGCTGACAGAATAAGAAAACAGAAACATATGAAGTAAACTGAAGAAAGCAAAAATATGCCATCCAGGAAGAAAATGAACCAAAGAATTCTCTCTTTTTTTTTTTTTTTTTTGTATAAAAGTAAGTCATGCTTGCTTAAATTACTTAAGGATTGCATTTTGCTACTATGAGCATATGAACATAACTATTGCATTGTCTATATCCTGTATTCTTTAATTTATCTCTATTACTAACTTTGTTATTTTGCAGAGTGTGCTTAGGCTAAATGGATAGTTCTGGATACATTTCAGCCATAATAGCACTGAAGAAAAATGATAGTTACTAACATATTTACACAAATTAATGGGAAAAAATAGTCTCTATAGACCTACAAAATTAGGGCGTTGGTAGGGTGGTAAAAGAAGGAGATATGTACATGTAATAATTTCCTGAGGTGATACTGGTAAATAATGAATTGGCAGGAACTCTCTGGATTTAGGGAGATATAAACTCTAAGAAACAGTTAAATATTTACCTACTCTCTTTATTACTCCATGGAAGCTCGGAGGACTTCTGATATTTTAACTCAGACTTTACCTACTCTCTTTGGAGCAATAGTTATACAATTTGTAGCACTTTATTTTTATGTCCCAGTAGTATATTTACTACCTTAGATCATATGTTAACAGCACAGTGAGTCCCAGTGGAGGAAAAGGAAGACCTATTGTCTCTCAGATGTGTGACACCTTCTCTCAGATGACATTCATCAGTATCTTTCTAAAATTAAACTAAAAGAAGAGTGACAAATGATACAAACTTCAGGTGCAAATGTCAGTGGAAGAGGAAGTGAAAAGCAGAGAATGGACCAATCACTGCTGTGACTACAAGAATTGAACCCAAGGTAGGGTCTTTCTAGCTCCCAACTGCCATAACTTTGATTAACCTTGCAGTGTTTCAGCACAAGGTCATGCTATCCCGTTGACACTTTTCCTTTGAGATGTCAGTCACATTTCAATAACTTCCTGGTGTGGGCTTGTAAGTCCTGTCTCTCCATTGACTTTGAATGAGGCAGATTGCTTATGAATGCAGCTAGAAGCGTCACTCAGATATTCTTGCATTGTGTTATCTTTGATTGACTTGCCTGGAGTAGTGAAAAATTCAGGGTATCTAACTGCCCCTCTTTTGACAGTGAGGACGCTCCATATTTTTATATTTTTATTTTTATTTTTATTTTTTAATTCCTGTGACTCTTTCACCCTTCTGATGATAATGAGATTTGGAACTGCTTCTTTCTTTATGCTATTAACAAGCACAGGAGAGTCCTATCCTGCATGTAACATCTTAGCATTTCTGTCTGGAGTTTAGGTTCTCACAGCGTGGAAAGCGTAAGCTCCACTAATGGAAGATAATACGTTAATGATAGTAGAAGAAGCACCGGTTCAGGAAAGGGCATAAAAGAAATTCGTATTGGTTTAGCCTTCAAGATAGCTTTTAGTTTATGTCTGGCTGTGTAATTCCTAAGAGTTAGGCCCAAAGCTATTTAAAAAGGGCCAGCAGGAAGGAAGAAAAAGCATTTCTAGTTTTTCAATGTTTATTATTAGCAACATAGACTGTAGCTGTTTTGTGCAAGTTTTGCTGTGTAGTAGAAGGCTGTGTCCCAGAACAGTGATTATTCCAAGGCTATGTTATTCAATAAACTGATTTATAACATATGATGCCAGTTATAATCCAAGAGTTTCTCCATTTGTTTTAAACAAAATAAATATTTCTCTGCTGTAGCCACTTGAGGTTTATAATCTTGCTTTCAGGAGTGCCCTGGTTCACATAAATAGACTTAGGCCCCTTCCAGTGCTAACAGAAAATGCAGGATCTGTGGTGGAGGAGGGGAAAATTCTGTAATATAAAATAGTTTGTATCTGTTTCATAGTGTTTCATAAATCTGGTTCTCAGGCAGTAGAGGAAAATGAATAAGAAGCGGTTTTGTATTTTTTCAAGCTACTACTATTGCTTTTTTTCCCAGCTGGATGGAAAGAAGTGTATAAAAACAGCTAGTGCTGGAAACTAGATGTAAAACAATAGCAAACAAAAAACTCTTTAACAAGCATAATCTGTTGTCAGTGAAAGGCAAAGACATCATTAAATTCACAACAGTGCTTATTTATCTAATGTAAGTTATGGCGGAAGCAGTCATGCTGAGATGTGAAAAAGGAAGCAAGGGCTGTATCCTGAGCATTGCCATGCCAAACTCTTGCATGCATGTCCATCTCCGAGGTCGAATCTTGGGTAGATCTGGGGCCACCCATGTAGTGCAGGGAGACTGCCTCGTCTGGGGTGGAATACACAAAATTTACTCCAATGAGGAGAGAGCTATTTAAGCAAGCTAACAGCAGGGAGAAGGCAGCATCTTATGAATCATCATGTATGGATTCAGGAGCAGGAATGAAAATACCCCACCATAGCTCATACTCTGATGGTTATGGCACTTTGCTTGGCTATAGAAGTTGGAATACTCTTGAAAGACAATTGAACTTTATCCTCTCACATGTTACATCAGCGCTTGAACTACTGGAAAATTTGGACCAATGGTCCTTCCTGCAGCTAGGTTTAATTTTTTAAGTGGTGCTTACAGTGGAACTCTGTATAGACCTTAATCTGCTATAGGTGCTTGAGAGTGCGTGTAAGATCAAGCCCTCAGAAAAAAGAGGCAGAAGAACATAGAATCATAGAATGGTTTGTGTTGGAAGGGACCTGCAAGGTCATCTATTTCCAACCCCTCTGCTGTGGGCAGGGACAACTTCCACTAGACCAGGCTGCTCAAAGCCCCACCCAACCTGGCCTTGAACGCTTCCAGGGATGGGGCAGCCACAGCTTCTCTAGACAACCTGGTCCAGTGCCTCATCCTCATAGTGAAGAATTTCACCCTCATAGTGAAGAATTTATTGCTAATATCTAATCTAAATCTACCTTCTTTCAGTTTAAAGTCCTTACCCCTTATCCTATCACTACTTGCTTTTATAAAAAGTCCCAATCCAGCTGTCTTATAGGCCCCCTTTAGGTATTGGAATGTTGCTCAAAGGTCTCCCTGGAGTCTTCTCTTCTCCAGGCTGAACAACCCCAACTTTCTCGACTTGTAGGAGAGGTGCTTCAGCCCTCTGATTATCTTTGTAGCCCTCTTCTGGACTCGCTCCAACACGTCCATCTTTTTCTTATGTTGGGGGCCCCAGAACTGAATGCAGGGGTCTGATGAGAGTGGGAGAGAGGGGAGAATCACGTCCCTTGAGCTGCTGGACACTCTTGTTTTGGTGCAGCCCAAGATATGGTTCACTTTCTGGGCTGCAAGTGCATGTTGCTGGATCACATTGAGCTTCTCATCAACCAATACCCCCAAGTCCTTCTCCTCAGGGTTGCTCTCAATCCATTCTCCACCCAGCCTGTATTTGTGCTTGGGATTGCCCCGACCCATGTGTAGGACCTTGCACTTGGCCTTGTTGAACTTCATGAGGTTGGCATTGGTCTACCTCTCAAGCATGTCAAGGTCCCTCTGGATGGCATCCCCTCCCTCCAGCATGTCAACCACAGCAGATAGCTTGGTGTCACTGGCAAACTTACTGACGGTGCACTCAGTCTCACTGTCCATGTCGCCGACAAAGATGTTAAAACAGCACCAGAAGCAATACCAACTGTGGAGAATTGACACTTGTCACTGGTATTCACTTGAATATTGAGCTGTTTACCGCAATTTTCTGCATGCAACCATCCAGCCAATTCCTTTTCCACCAAGTGATCCATGTGTCAAACCCATGTCTCTCCTATTTAGAGACAAGGATGTTATGTGAGACAGTGTCAAACACTTTGCACATGTCCAGATAGACAATATCAGTTGCTCTTCCCTAATCCACCAAGGCTGTAACCCCATCATAGAAGGCCACCAAATTTGTCAGACACGATTCGCCCTTAGTGAAGCTGTATGCCTTATCATAGTTTGCAGGAGGATCTGCTCCAAGATCTTGCCAGATACAGAGGTGAGACTGACTAGCCTGTAGTTCCTCAGGTCTTTCTTTTTTCCCTTTCAAATATGAGGGTTATGTTTCCCCTTTTCCTGTCAGTGGGAACTTCATCAGACTGCCACAACTTCTCAAATTTGATTGCTAGTGGCTTAGTGACTTCATCTGTCAGTTCCTTCAGGATCTGTGCATGCATCTCATCAGGTCCCAAGGACTTGTGCACCTTCAGGTTCCTTTGATGGTCTCACACCTGATCTTCCGTGTCTAGCATGGGGCAGCCCTGGTCTCACTTCATAGAGGATGCCCCTGCAGCCCTCCAATATCAAAGCCTTGGCACATACACCCAACATGCCAACATACGGCACCTGAGAAAGATAAATAGTAAAAACGTAGGTAGTAGAAGTGTTCACAGATACTGTAGAAACTGGGTTTTCAGGATTGTTATTTTGTCTTAACTACCTTTAAAAAATTATCCAAATTCTGTCTTGAGGTCAGGGGAATCCCAGCCTGAATTTGTAAGAAATAAGAAGACACTATGTTAATTAACATACGTTTAACTTACTATAAAATACTGAGCTAATAATTTAAAAATTCTACCCAGAAGTTCCTCTTCTCTTTCTCTCTATATTTTCTTTAATATTTACCAGAGGAAGTTCATGAATCTTAATTAATCTTGCAAAAGCTTTGAGAACTTTGGGAGAACCAGTAAGTTCAAATTTGACCAAAACCTAGTCCTTTGAGTGGAAATGCCACCTTCTTGTAAAACACATTGCAAGCAGATGTTATTTTTTAGTATGTGTCACTTAATGGTACCAAGATTAACCTTAGTATCCTTTCCTTATGGCTTACACACAAACTGATCTACGAAAATGTAACAGGTACATATGGACATTAGTCCATCGGCTGGCTTGGCATCATCGTTTTTAGGCGAAAAGCAGATAGATGCATTCACAAATACCTAGATGCCCTTGCTAGTAATTATTTTTTATGGTGATTTCATTTCCAAGAGTAATTACACATTAAATTTTTTAATACTCTGATGCCTCTTTAAACACTTTGGGAAATAATGTTTGCATGTTTTCCTTGCAAGTACCTTATTTTGATTTTTATTTGTGTATTTTTATATAACACACTGCATCTAATGTTAGTGCAAAAATATGTAGTCATGCATATGTGTTCATTTGATGTGTGTGGTATAATATGCATAATATAATGAAAGCACTCTTTCAGCAGCACCATTATGGCCACCTCAGTGACAGGAGCTAATACGCTCAAGAAGAGACCTTTCTAAAACATACTGAACCTCCATGTGATACTGACTTCAATCTTCATTCACGTGTCTTGAAATGTAGCAGAGCAATAAGAAAATAAAAAAAGGTGGGGGAAAAAAAGTGTTTCCCAATGGATAGCCATGAGGAAAAAGACAGAAAGCTGTGACATGACTCAAGATATCACATTGGGGGCCTTTGTCTAACTGCTTAGGTCTGTGTATTATCACAATAAATGACTGTGGAAAGCCTTTTAGTTATCTTTCTGAAAGAGGTATTCAGGAGCAATTTTCTAATGTCACCATCTAATTTGTGCTTTAATATTCGATACCTACTCAACCTTATGTGCCTGTATTTTAATGCAGTCACAGAAGAGATTTAAGGTGTGTAAGCAGGCAGAATCTCTCTGTAGGCCTATGAAGGCACATAACTTCTCTTCATTGCTAAGTTAAGTTGCTCCTAAAAGCCACTTAACATTCTTTAAGAAGTTGGATTTGTCAGATACTCATGATGTAGGTGTACATAAGTTGTTAAGTTAGGTTGAGTGCTAAGGATTGCATTTAACTAGCATAGTCAAGTACATAATGAATACTAAGTACAGGAAAAAAAAAAAGAAGGGAGAGACTAGATTTTTATGTTAGTCTCTGAGTGGGAACATAACTTTTCGTTTTTATTTATTAGGAAGAATTTTCTAGGACTTCAACTTTTTAGAATTGTACAATTTCACCAGGAGATTTAGCTTATATCAGGATGAAAAGAAAGATATTAGAAGACATCTGTCTGTATCCAGTACTTTTTACTCTTTGCAGCTCCCTGCTTTCTAGCAGTTTGACTAGTTTGTCTGTGTTTAAGCCATTCTTGTCAGGACATCACCTTCAAGTCTGGCAGACTTGGTATCGTTAGGATGTCTTCCCTAATATTTTGCCAGCAGGGCTCTACTGAGGCTAGCAGGATAGATCTGTAGCTATGGGACTGTACAACTGTACTACAAACAAACAGTTGCAAGGTGGTACACAATTCTGGGGTAATGGCAACAAATACTTCCTGATAATTTTGGAAATGAGTGAATATTTTTCCTTTCCTTTCCTTTCCTTTCCTTTCCTTTCCTTTCCTTTCCTTTCCTTTCCTTTCCTTTCCTTTCCTTTCCTTTCCTTTCCTTTCCTTTCCTTTCCTTTCCTTTCCTTTCCTTTCCTTCTCTTTTCTTCTCTTTACTCTTTTCTCTTCTTTTCTTTCTTTTCTTTCTTTTCTTTTCTTTCTTTTCTTTTCTTTTCTTTTCTTTTCTTTTCTTTTCTTTTCTTTTCTTTTCTTTTCTTTTCTTTTCTTTTCTTTTCTTTTCTTTCTTTTCTTTCTTTCTTTCTTTTCTTTCTTCTTTCTCTTCTTTTCTTTTCTTTTCTCTTCTTTTCTCTTCTTTTCTCTTCCCTTCTTTTCTCTTCTCTTCTTTTCTCTTTTCTTTTCTTTTCTTTTCTTTTCTCTTCTTTTCTCTTCTTTTCTTTTCTTTTCTTTTCTTTTCTTTTCTTTTCTTTTCTTTTCTTTTCTTTTCTTTTCTTTTCTTTTCTTTTCTTTTCTTTTCTTTTCTTTTCTTTTCTTTTCTTTTCTTTTCTTTTCTTTTCTTTTCTTTCTTTTCTCTTCTCTTCTTTTCTTTTCTTTCCTTTTCTTTCCTTTTCTTTCCTTTTTTTCATGATTGTACCTGAGAGTATGCAAATGCTCTTTGACCACTGGCTGTCATCTCTGAATTCATAACTCTGGACCATTAGCCTACTTTTCCAACCACCTCTTACTTGTGCTGTTTGTTGGATGCAGCAATGATGTAGTAGTGAAATGCTACTATTAGGTTAAGCTTTTCTTAGTTTAATTCCACTTTACTTCACTGTATAGGTTCTATAACTTATGCATGAATATCTCTCTGGGAGAGTATGAAACACTCATCATTTCGATTCCCATCACAAAAAATGGCTTCTGCCCAGTTCACAGTATGTGCCCTGACCTGTTAGATGAAACAGCAACAACTATTTGTGCACAGTACCAGATTTGTTAGATGTGATCCAGGAGTGCTTACTACCCAAGCTCATCTAGCAAGCCTCCTTAGTGAATCTGGATGGAGTAGAGACAGAAGCACTAAATCCTGAGAAGTCAAGGGAATGGATTTCATGCCCAGATTTGACATGTGGCTGAGTTATAGAAGGTTCATGGTCACTGCATATCCTCTGAGCTTCAATAGCAGACTCTGTGAGTACTCTTAGCCAATGTTAATTGAAGTGTAGTTTTAGACATGATCCATTGATGTAGCTCAGCTCATGTGTGGTATATCTTTATACTAAGGTCACTTTAGAGTGCAAGTAAGACAACTTAGATAAGAAAAAAATACTGATTTAAAATAGAAGGAAGGCTTTTTAGATTAGATATTTAGAAAACTCTTCTGTGGCAAAGATGGTTAAACAGCAGAACTGCTTTGTTATATTGCTGTCACTGTGGATCTGGAAGACATGAACATGTTAAACATAGAGAGAATTTTTTTCTTATGGGAAGAGGTTACTTCCAGTTCTAGGACTAAAAGGCCCAGAAGAGAATTTGCTTGCCCTAACCCATTTAGAAGAAGTTATATGGTAAGCCTGGGGTGGAAGAGGGAGCCTAATTGTTGTTTCCCAAACCCTGACTTTCATTTGAACAGAATCTTTGGTCTATAGCTTTTATTTATAATTTTTTAGATATTTTTTCAACCTGTCTGACAGTATTTGTATTTCTATCCCATATACACATACTTCTTTCTGATTTATATTGGTTACTTAGAGGTTATCCATCCAAATTCTGAGCTATGATGGTTTTGCTAAATTGTGGTTGCCAGAAGAACTGTGAGAATAGGATACATATTTTGTTCTAGTTCCTTCATTTAATCTTGAGGGTAAATAAAAGTATTTGCCTCTGATTTCAAGAAATGTTCAGTGTTTTAAGCAGCAACTGTTGTTCTTACCTTCCAGAGGCACATATGCCTCTGGAAAGAATAGCTCTGAGAAGTACCTTTTTCTGGAAGTCCCAAAGATTATTCTGGCTGGAGTCTAAGTGCTATAATCACTTATGGCTTGATTCTCACAATGCATTTACCCTAGGGCAAATATGGTTTCAATTTCAATAGCATTTGCTTTTTGTTAATTTCACTTCATTGTATATTTTCACTTTAATTTGGTTTGGGCTTTCTTTTCCTACAGAAAAGTTGTGTAGAAACTAGAAAATAAATTTAAAAAGAATCACTGACACACTAGGAGACACACAGCTCAATAACTCATTAAGGTTTAGAGATGCTTACTACATATATTCTCAATTTTCATTCGCAACATGCAAAGTGCAAACTCCATCTCTCTTTTGATACATTTTACTGTTGGTAAAATGTATTACATATTTTCCTTACACAGGATATATTGTCTATTGAGATCTATGAAAATAAAAACAATAAAAATTCCAATGAATTGTTACTGTACAGAGCAAGTCGTTGCTTTTAAAGTCTCGCTATGTCAGCTGCATTAATTGTAAAAGCTACAGAGTTCAATATTTTTTTGAGGAAAAAATTAGGAACTTGTTTGAATTATTCATGTTTTGAAAATGGCCTGTATGACAGCTATTTTCATAAGTCATTTTTACTGCAAGTTTAGTATAGACCAAAACTCCCACTGAATTGAGAAATTAGGATAGTTATGATTTTACCTAAAGTATAAAAAATATATTTTCATGCTTTCTTTTAAAGAAATAGCTTCCTTACTGTTTATGCTTCATATAGTCATGAATGGGGAGCTACAGACCTATGTCCTGGGTTCAGCTATAGCAGTCATTTTTCTCCTTCTTAGTAGCTGTTACAGTGCTGTGTTTTTTAACTTTCAGCCTGGGAACAACGCTGATAACGCTGATGTTTTTAGTTGTTGCTAAGTAATGTTTACTCCAACCAAGGACTTTCTCAGTCTCATGCTTTGCCAGGGAGGAGGGGAAGCTGGGAGGAAGCAGAGACAGGACACCTGACCCAAACTAGCCAAAGGGGTATTCCATACCACAGCACATCATGCTCCGTATATAAACCGGGGGGAGTTACCCGGAAAGCCCAGATCACTGCTCGGGTCAGGCTGGGTATCGGTCGGCGGGTGGTGAGCAATTGTATCCTCTCCACTTGTTATTTCACTAATCATTATTATCATTGGTGGTAGCGGTAGTGGTTTTGTATTATACCTTAGTTGCGGGACTGCTCTTATCTCAACCCGTGGGAGTTACATTCTTCCGATTCTCCTCCCCATCCCTCCGGGAGTGGGGGGAGGAAGGAGGGGGGAGTGAGCGAGCGGCTGTGTGGTTCTGAGTTACCGGCTGGGCTCAAACCACAACAGTTCTTTTTGGCGCCCAACGTGGGGCACAAAAGGTTGAGATAACGACAGATCTGACCAGAGTGTGTCTAATCATATTTGTGATAAACATTCATTGTTACTACTCATCACAATGGTGATTATATGGCTCTCAGACTTGTTGCGCTTGATCTCAGAATTTCAGCATGTTGTACCTTACTTACAGCCACTATTTGCTGTTTTAGCGTTTATCGGCTGGGGGGCCTGGGCTAAGGTTCTTGTTTCACTGTACTTCATGGTAATGACTTGTAATACAATAGACTCATTGATCATGAAACTGGTCTGGTTTGTGCTTCCAGCGTGGCCATCACCTCTATACATTGGGAGGTATATAATGAAATATTTTAGCAATTGCATATCTTTTTTTTCTCCTCGGGGGGTAAACTTATGAAGGAAGCATTCTCTTTCACCCGCCATTCCCCCACCAGCCTATTTGCAACAGCAGTTGAGAGTTCTGAAGGTTTTAGGTGGCCTTTGAATACCCTTGAAACCTGCCTGCTGATTGTGCTGGGGATCAGCATGTTGGCAAACATACGGAGTGTGTTTTACCCACGGCCATCCCGTCCTGGGAACATCCTATTTCGTTTAATCTCAAAAATTCAGCAGTATCAGGTTTGAATCTGGTCTAGGATTAGACGACGATATAGGAGGACCACCAAGAGATTTTCCCTGAGGCTGGACAGTTATGAGTGGCAGGGTGTGTGGGATAGTATGGGCAAGTACCTAGGCCAGTGGGCCCCTCCAGTGCTTTGGAACTTCACCACTGAACAAGTGCAACATCCGGAAAAACTAGTAAAACACTTAAACGAGGTGTGCTGTCGTCCTGGTTATACCAGAGAGGGACAAATCATGGCAACGTGCTGGGGCTTGGCCTACGCCTACAGAGCCCTGCTCAACACTATCCAGCACCTTCAAAGGGAAAAAAATGTCTCTGGATCTGATGGCAAAGCAACAGACAACGCAGCTATGCCAACTACAAGCACAGCAGCTACTCAGACCCTGACCACAACAGTCAACACAGCTACTCCAAGTACAGCAGCTACACCAACCCCAGTGACAAGCACAACAGCTACTCAAACCCCGACAGCAACAGACAATGTGGCTACTCCAAGCACCGCAGCCACACCAACCCCAGTGACAAGCACAGTAGCTACCCAAACCCCGACAGCAACAGACAATACGACTACTTCAAGCACCGCAGCTACACCAACCCCAGTGACATGCACAGTAGCTATTCAAACCCCGACAGCAACAGACAATATGGCTACTCCAAGCACCGCAGCTACACCAACCCCAGTGACAAGCACAGTAGCTACTCAAACCCCGACAGCAACAGACAATGCAGCTGTTGGTGTTACTCAACTCCCAAGCACAACAGCTGCACCAACCCCAGCAATAGACATTGCAACCACTCCAATCCTAGTGGCAGACACTGCAGCCACTCCAACCACAGTGACAAACACTGCAGCTAAACCAAATGGCCAGTTTGTGACAATGTCTGTTGCCCCTGTAAGCAAAAGCAGACGAGAGGCACAAAGAGCAACCCGCGAAGCGAAGAAAGATGAAGACCCAATGCCATTACTACATGCAACAGCATTTGAACAAGAGTTACTACTACGTGGGTCAGAGGAAGAGGAAGAAGAGGTCACTTCTCGACCCCGGACCTCAACCAAACTGCGGAATATGCGAAAAGATTTCACCCGTCTTCCAGGGGAGCACATTGTCACCTGGTTGCTCCGATGCTGGGACAATGGGGCCGACGGTCATGAACTAGAAGGTAGGGAAGCCAAGCAGCTGGGATCACTTGCTAAGGAAGGAGGAATTGACAAAGCGATTGCAAGAGAGAAGCAAGCCCTCAGTCTTTGGAGGCGGCTCCTGGCAGCTGTGAAGGAAAGGTTTCCCTACAAAGACGATATTACGAGTCGCTCAGCCAACTGGACCACGATAGAGAAAGGCATCCAGTCCCTGAGGGAATCAGCCATTATAGAGATGATCTGTCATAGGCCGGATTCCAGGAACACATCCGTAGACCCAGATGAAGTCGAATGTACATGACCCATGTGGCGGAAACTTACACGGAGTGCACCATCATCATATGCCCACACATTGGCATCAATGACCTGGAATGACGGAATATCACCAAAGGTGGATTGCCTGATTCGTCAACTCCGAGAGTTCGAAGACAATCTCACCCCTTGCATCATTTCAGCTGTGGAAAAACTGTCCCAGGAGTTCAAACAATTGAGAGACGATTTATCCGATCTATCCAGCTCCCCACGCGTACCAACCCATGTCTCAGCTATTAACAGAGGGCGCCCTACTGCTCGAGAAAGAAAATATAGGAGGTACATGCCACGGGCCACCCTATGGTTTTACCTGCGGGATCACGGAGAAGACATGAGAAAGTGGGATGGAAAACCTACTTCAGCTCTGGAGCAACGGGTGCGTGAACTGAAGAGGAGAACAATGGTCAAGGATGATCCTCCCAGGAAAGCTGCTGCTCCAGTCTCTGGCGAGCAGTTTCCCAGATGGAGTGGAAGAGCTGATTTTACTCCAGCTCCTGTGATAAGGAATACTAATCCTTTTCCACAAGACAGAAGTGGAGAATTTTATGATCACTATTAGAGGGGCCCTGCCTCCAGCCAGGTGGAGGAGAGGGATAATCGGGTTTACTGGACTGTGTGGATCAGATGGCCTGGCACATCAGTCCCACAGAAGTATAAGGCTCTAGTAGATACCGGTGCATAGTGTACTCTGATGCCATCAAGGTATCAAGGGGTGAAACCCATTTCTATTTCTGGAGTGACAGGAGGATCCCAAGCGTTAACTATGCTGGAAGCTGAAATCAGCCTGACTGGGAGGAAGTGGCAAAAGCACCCCATTGTAACTGGTCCAGGGGCTCCATGCATCCTTGGCATAGACTATCTCAGGAGAGGGTACTTCAAAGACCCAAAAGGGTATAAATGGGCTTTTAGTATCACTGCCTTGGAGACAGAGGAAATTAAGCAGCTGTCCACCTTACCCGGTCTCTCAGAGGATCCTTCTGTTGTGGGGTTGCTGAAGGTCAAAGAACAACAAGTGCCAATTGCAACCACAACAGTGCACCGGCAGCAATGTCGCACCAACCGAGACTCCTTGATTCCCATCCATAAGCTGATCCGCAGACTGGAGAGCCAAGGAGTGATCAGCAGGACCCGCTCACCCTTTAATAGCCCCATATGGCCAGTGCAAAAGTCTAATGGAGAGTGGAGATTAACAGTAGACTATCGTGGCCTGAACGAAGTCACACCACCATTGAGTGCTGCTGTACCGGACATGCTAGAACTTCAATATGAACTGGAGTCAAAAGCAGCCAAGTGGTATACCACAATTGACATTGCCAATGCATTTTTCTCAATCCCTTTGGCAGCAGAATGCAGGCCACAGTTTGCTTTCACTTGGAGGGGCGTCCAGTACACTTGGAACCGACTGCCCCAGGGGTGGAAACACAGCCCTACCATCTGCCATGGATTGATCCAGACTGCACTGGAACAGGGGCAAGCTCCAGAACACCTGCAATACATTGATGACATCATCGTGTGGGGTGATACAGCGGAAGAAGTTTTTGAGAAAGGGAGGAAGATAATCCAAATCCTGCTGAAGGCCGGTTTTGCCATAAAACGGAATAAGGTCAAGGGACCTGCACAGGAGATTCATAAAACGGAATAAGGTCAAGGGACCTGCACAGGAGATTCAATTTTTGGGAATAAAATGGCAAGATGGACGTCGCCAGATCCCCACAGACGTGATCAACAAGATAACAGCAATATCTCCACCAACTAACAAGAAAGAAACACAAGCTTTCTTAGGTGTTGTGGGGTTCTGGAGAATGCACATCCCAAATTACAGTCTGATTGTAAGCCCTCTCTACCACGTGACCCGGAAGAAGAATGATTTCAAATGGGGCCCTGAGCAACAACAAGCCTTTGAACAAATTAACAGAGAAATAGTTCATGCAGTAGCCCTTGGACCAGTCCGGGCCGGGCCAGATGTGAAAAATGTGCTCTATACTGCAGCTGGGGAGAATGGTCCTACCTGGAGCCTCTGGCAGAAAGCTCCAGGGGAGACTCGAGGTCGATCCCTTGGCTTTTGGAGTCGGGGATATAAAGGATCCGAGGCCAGCTATACTCCCACTGAAAAAGAGATTACTGGCAGCCTATGAAGGGGTTCGAGCTGCCTCAGAAGTGATCGGAACTGAAGCGCAGCTCCTCCTAGCACCCCGGTTGCCTGTGCTGGGCTGGATGTTCAAAGGCAGGGTCTCCTCTACGCATCATGCAACTGATGCTACATGGAGTAAGTGGGCCGCACTAATTACACAACGAGCTCGAATAGGAAATCCCAGTCGTCCAGGAATTCTAGAAGTCATCATGGACTGGCCAGAGGGCAAAGATTTTGGGATGTCACCAGAAGAGGAGGTGACGCGTGCTGAAGAGGCCCCACCATATAATGAACTGTCAGAGAGTGAAAAGCAATATGCCGTGTTTACTGATGGGTCCTGCCGTATTGTGGGAAAGCATCGGAGATGGAAGGCAGCTGTGTGGAGTCCCCTGCAACAAGTTGCAGAAACTGCTGAGGGAGAGGGTGAATCAAGTCAGTTTGCAGAGGTGAAAGCCATCCAGCTGGCCTTGGATGTTGCTGAATGAGAAAAATGGCCAGTAGTTTATCTCTATACAGACTCATGGATGGTGGCAAATGCCCTGTGGGGGTGGTTGCAGCAATGGAAGCAGAGCAACTGGCAACGCAGAAGTAAACCCATCTGGGCTGCTGCATTGTGGCAAGATATCGCTGCTCGGGTGCAGAACCTGGTGGTGAAGGTACGCCACGTAGATGCTCATGTACCCAAGAGTCGGGCCACTGAGGAACACCAGAATAACCAGCAAGTGGATAAAGCTGCTAAGATTAAAGTGGCTCAGATGGACTTGGATTGGCAACATAAGGGTGAATTATTTTTAGCCCGGTGGGCCCATGACACCTCAGGCCATCAAGGCAGAGATGCAACATATAGATGGGCTCGTGATCGAGGGGTGGACTTAACGATGGACACTATTGCCCAGGTTATTCACGAATGTGAAACATGTGCTGCAATTAAGCAAGCCAAGCGGTTAAAGCCTCTCTGGTATGGAGGACGATGGCTGAAGTACAAGTATGGGGAGGCCTGGCAGATTGACTATATCACACTCCCACCAACCCGCCAAGGCAAGTGCTATGTGCTTACCATGATGGAAGCAACCACCGGCTGGCTGGAAACATACGCTGTGTCCCATGCCACTGCCCGGAACACTATCCTGGGCCTTGAGAAACAAGTCTTGTGGCGACACGGCACCCCAGAGAGAATTGAGTCAGACAATGGGACTCATTTCCGGAACAACCTCACAGACACTTGGGCCAAAGAGCGTGGCATTGAGTGGGTATATCACATCCCCTACCATGCACCAGCCTCTGGGAAAATCGAACGGTACAATGGGCTGTTAAAAACTACACTGAGAGCAATGGGTGGTGGGACTTTCAAACACTGGGATACACATTTACCAAAAGCCACCTGGTTGGTCAACACTAGGGGATCTGCCAACAGGGCTGGCCCAGCCCAATCAGAACTTTTACGTACCGTAGAGGGGGATAAAGTTCCTGTGGTGCACATAAAGAATTTGTTGGGGAAGACAGTCTGGGTTATTCCTGCTTCAGGTAAAGGCAAACCCACTCGTGGGGTTGCTTTTGCTCAGGGACCTGGATATACTTGGTGGGTAATGCGGGAAGATGGGGAAGTCCGATGTGTACCTCAAGGGGATTTGATTTTGGGGGAAAACAGCCAATGAACTCAATTGTACGCTGTTGCCTGCTCTATAACACTTTTATAGACCACCAGCTAGATATCTTCAGGTCACCAGCAATTGACCCTGACTTCCCTCCGATCATCACCTCAACAAAGAATGAATTTTGAGGAAACCAGACGAGCTCAGCAGTGACCAGACGAGTTTGGCGGTATCATCAGCAGGCAACAACCCAACACTACACACCATCCCTCCTGGCCTGAAAGACTATTACAAGAGATGGAGCCTGACATCATGGACTGGATGAGTTCAGCAATTTTACAGGGATTGGTCCATGGACTAGGGAATGATATCTTTCTCTGTGTGTGGGTGTGGGTGTATATATATGTGTATATATGGGACAGGGGTGATGGTGTGTTGAGAGATGTGGGATCTGAGCATGACGTGAATGGTATGGAATAAGGGGTGGATACTGTCCTGGGTTCAGCTATAGCAGTCATTTTTCTCCTTCTTAGTAGCTGGTGCAGTGCTGTGTTTTTTAACTTTCAGCCTGGGAACAACGCTGATAACGCTGATGTTTTTAGTTGTTGCTAAGTAATGTTTATTCCAACCAAGGACTTTCTCAGTCTCATGCTTTGCCAGGGAGGAGGGGAAGCCGGGAGGAAGCAGAGACAGGACACCTGACCCAAACTAGCCAAAGGGGTATTCCATACCACAGCATGTCATGCCCAGTATATAAACCGGGGGGAGTTACCCGGAAAGCCCAGATCACTGCTCGGGTCGGGCTGGGTATCGGTCGGTGGGTGGTGAGCAATTGTATCCTCTCCACTTGTTATTTCACTAATCATTATTATCATTGGTGGTAGCAGTAGTGGTTTTGTATTATACCTTAGTTGTGGGACTGCTCTTATCTCAACCCATGGGAGTTACATTCTTCCGATTCTCCTCCCCATCCCTCCGGGAGAGGAAGGGAGAGAAGAATGGGGGAAGTGAGCGAGCGGCTGTGTGGTTCTGAGTTACCGGCTGGGCTCAAGCCACGACAACCTATGAGATCACGTAATGCTTTTCCTAAATTCATCTGTAATGTTTTCTCCTTCTTAGCATTATGAGGATAGGTTTATAATTAAAAGATTTTTGATCTACTTTTCTCTGCAATGCAGGGAAAACCTAGACACCCATGTAAATGGTAGTTACATAATACAAGAGGAAACTACTAGCAAAAAGAGCAATATTAAACCTGAGGTAATTGTTCTGGTTTTGGTTTGTAGAAGGGGAGCGTTAGAAACTGAAAGCTGTCTCACTCTCCTGTCTCTGTTCTCCCTCCTTAAACCACATGGAAATAATTAGGGAAGGAGTCTTGATAAACTTGGGTACAAAGAGGGAGAAAGAACTGAGGGGCAAGGTTTTTTTCTTTTGGGACCCAAGTTACCTGATACATGCAGATTAGACTGGATCTTGGTTCATGCTTCTCACAGCCTGAATCCAAACACTTAAGTTAGCAGCTGGAACCCTAATATCCTCCTTGGAAGAATGACGCTAGATCGGTATTTATTCAGCACCTTTTTAAGAATCTCATTTATGCAATCAAAAAGGATATTTTACTTCCAGCTTGCCACTCTGCTGTTGCAGCAGCAATGTTTTTATCCCTGAGTACAGCCAAATTAATAATTTCTTGATATATGCCAGGTTATATTGCTCTTTCCTGACCAAATAAACTGATTTAAATATGTTGCTTGTTCTACACTTGGAGGCTGACCCTAGTAAATTGTGGTGACATCCAGAAAATTACTCATTAGGAAGAGGTATTTAGAACAAATGAGCTGTAGATCGAAGGAGCAAATGCGCTATAAATCTCATTTTTTAATGTGTTTGACTTAATTTACAGTCCTGGTTCTGGTCCATCTTCATCTGGATATTGCTTTCTCATTAAAAGGAATTTGCACAAAATATACATCCACCTAGCAGGATATTAGGAATATGTGCTTACCTTTGAGAGACCCTAGGCTTTAAAGGAAAGTAAGAAAAGCATGTTTGCCCTAATGAAGGGACTTTTTTAAATAAAAGAAACCCCCTTATTTCTAATGAAAAACTGCTAAACACTAAAAAGGGAAAAAAAAAGAAAAAGGAAAGAGAATAATGTGCCATATGGCAATTATGCCAAAAGATTGAATTTATTACCAAATAAAACTGTTGGCTTGTGCATTTCACAGTTTCCTCCATTCTCAACCAGTGTGTTTTTAGAGGCTTTATGTAGGGTTAGTTGCCCAGACTTCTGCAAAAACAACAGTTTGTCCTTATTGCAAGAGGTGTTAGGAAATCAAATTCAATTGGAGCACTGAATGAAATTACAGACTGGTTTTGTCCCAGTTGCATGACACATGCCAAGAGCTGATTTTTTCAGTGCAGACATTTAAAGAAATGAATACAGAATTCTATTTGTTCTCCTACTGAATGAATTATCCTTATTGTGTTTTTCATACTTCAGTATACTATTTTATATTTCAGCAAAGTCCCTGTTTGCTTTCACCTCAGTGAAAATGTTTTTACATGTCATGTGTTCTTTTAATAAGTGATCTTTTAAAGAAATAAAAAAGTAACAATCTATGTAAAACTTGAGTTTGATTACTGAATAATGTTTGTGTGTGACAGACTTTTTGTATCAGTGGTAGCCAGATGATGGCCATAATGACTTATAACAACTTCAGATGTGACATGTTTCATTGTTGCTGTTGTTTTATTGAATGACATATTTTCTACCAAAAAACCCACCTATGGGATTTCAGAATGATTCAATTACTGGCATTACAGAAATTTCCTGTGAAATTTCTTCTAATGTTCCCTGGTTTCTCAGAGCCTGCTGATGAATACTCACATCCCAACATGATTTTGAATCTTTAAAAATATGTGTTTAATATCTGAACCTCTGTGCTGTCAATTTCCTTTATAATCTACGGTTTTAATTAGGTAACATTATGGAAAGTATTTCCCTGCTTCCTCCCCCTCCCACCTACTGCAGCCGTTCATCTGTGAAAGTGGACATTTGCATTGGCACCTCAGATAAGATTTATAGAACCCTGAAGTTCTGAGGCTGAGATGCAGTTAGCATGCATATTTAGACCACATGCATGTAGATTGCACCCAAATTGCATGTGAACCGACATTTTTACTTTTTTTGTGCAGGCACCTACTGAATGAATGTTCTTAATGTGTTCAGCAGTGCTTACTGCTTTCAAATTCTATTGCTGAAAGAGGGTGAAGGGATAAATTTGAAGACGTGAGATCTCACTTCCACTTGGGCGTGCAGTGTGACTCTCACAACTAAGTTGACAGAGATCCTTGAGATATGAAAGGGAATTCTTCAGCAAGGACAACGGTGTTTTTATTTGGCAGTAGGAAAAGATGCAAGGGAACACAATTAAGCTCCATACTCCTGCGCTAAATGGCTTAATTCAGCTATGTTTGTTCACCAATATTTCACTCCTGTTCCTCTGATTGGCATGCGGAGGAATACAGGAAAATGAGTCCACAAAAGCTCTGTTCACAAAGACAACTTACTTATCTATAACCTGACAAATCCACCAACAGCTGATGTCAGTGTGTTCAACCCTTTCTGAACATACTTGCACAGTTTGTTCATCAGGTTAGTTCTCTGAAAAGAACTCATCCTTGAATCTCTCCCGTTTCTCAGGCCTCTCCTAATTTGCCGTCTTTGACATTTAACGTCAAGGAAATAGTATAATGTGAATTTGTGAAATATATTTTCAGCAAGTTCATGCTGATATAGAATTTCCCTGAGAGGCAACATTAATAATGGGTTGGCACAACACATTTGCTGGAATGGATTTGATGCCTTGATTGAGCTTCTGTGGTGCGTTTGTTGTTGCTTTGGGGAACATGCGGATATTGGGTTCAACAGACCATAGAATTCTGAATTAACCTCTTTTTTTCTCTTCATGAGTATAATGGCTTTGCAATCTGTTCTTTCTTTGGCCTTTTATTTAAGGGAAAAAAAGAAGCTTTGATTTAAAAAAAAAATCTGCCATTTTTGAGAGCATTATGAGGAAAAATAAATATATGTAAGGAAACATTGATTCTTAAGAATACTTTTAGCTACTTCCCCACAAGACTTTCCAACACTGACTCTCTACAGGATATTCAGTTTAGCTCTAACATGCAAAAGATGAAAACCATTAGCACAAAGTTCAGATGTGGCAGCTCCAGTTATGTCCTTTGTTTAGGAAAAGCCTATGATGACTTTCAAGGGTCCTGTTAAACACTGTCAGGGGTCTCATTTTAGGTTATTTCTTTTTTCCTGGGAGTCATAATTGAATAATGTAATTTTACAAGGTGAAGACTGAAAAAAAAAAAAATAGAGAAATCAAAAAGAAATAAAAACTAAAAAAAAAAATAGCTTGTGATAATATTACTATTTAAGTTTTCAGTTTTATTTTAAAGAAAACCTGATATGAACAGTTTTTCAAGTTTACTAGTTTACCTCTACCTCAACAGAAAGCCATTGGCATATTCCTGAATGTTCTTTCCATCTCAGTACTGGCCATGATTACAAAGAATTAATAAAGCTGTTTCATACTTTAGCAATTTGTTTCCTGAGATCCTCATTCAAAGTTGTATGGGTTTTAGAGAGTGAGTTAAATTAGGGAAAATTAAATTAACCTTCGGGACAGCCTGTCTGGTAGCCCATACTTGCAGTAAATAATTCGGGTGAAATTTATTTACTCTAGGTATTAGCTGAAATCATGCTGACCATAGTTTAGCTCCTAAGAAAGTGGTGTTTAAGGCTTTTAACACGCCTTCTTTTTCTCCACACCCCCCCCCCCCCCCAACAGAAAGGCCCAAAAGTGGCAGATTGCTCCTTTTGTTTATAAAACACTACAGAAAGCATAAAAAGGCTTTCATTGGCTATTGTAAGCATCAGGATTTTTTCAAAATTTTTTTGTTCTCACTATTTTAGCTCCATTTTTGGTAACAGAGAGGAAAGCAAGAATCAGATAAATAGGTCTTTGCAACAAGACAAGCTCAAAGTAGTGTAAGCATAAGGTGAAGCTGGAGGAGTAGGGGGCACTGTGTTATTACCAACTGGCTTAACATTCCTGCTCTTTTGCACTTGCCTTTGCCCCTACCACCTCCACAGCCTAGAGTCAGAATTAGTTGTTGAATGCACCTGATTTTCTGAATGGCCAGCACCTGTTACTCTAAGTAGGGTACAGAGAACTTAGAATCCCAGCAATCCTGAAAAAAGATAATAAACATTTCTTAAATACTGTCTTTTCCACTATTTTTCCCTCTATGGGGCTCAACTGTACAGTGACAAAGGAAAACTTTAGCAAAAGTTGTCATGATGTTGCCAATCCCACAAAACTGCACTTGATTTGGTAATCCAACTTCTTGCACAACACAAAATGTGGGCAGTTTTGATATCAGAAGATCATGTTGCTTTTTTACACTGAAATAGAAGGCACTTAGCTTGTCACCATATGGAGCAAAAGTAATTACTGAGAATGAAAGGAAAGGCAAGACAATTAGCAAGCTTCTTGTTTGTCAAGAAACAACCTTCTACATCTCAAAATGCTGTAATTCAGGTTTCATGATGAGGATTTTTGGGAATGCACCAGAAGAAGTGATTTGAAAGATTTATTCATTTATTGCAGTGACAAATGCAATGGGAACCTGTTCAGAGGCTTGCTTTATACTCAATTGCTTCTTGTAACTGATTCATTTATCAGATATTTGACTGGGAGAAACTCAGTGTAGCATTATATTGATGTAGATCAGTGTAGAACAAAATATGTTGAATTTCATAGGCTTGCCTATGCAACAGAGGTAATTATAAGCTCTATCTTAAATATCAGGTATTTTTTTTAATAGGATTTGCCACCTGTTGAGCATGATTTTTGTGTAATAGTCTTATGGCATGGTAATTTATAATTATAAATATAAAGAAATTTTAGATACATAGAAACAATGTAAAGAGGTTGCTCCTAATTTCCTGATTTCTCTCATGTAATTTCTGTCAAGGATACAAGATGAGGTATCCTTTTTGCCTTGGCAGAATATTGAAAAGTGAATGTGCTTTAGAGCGTATTTTCACATGTTCTCTGATCTAGATTCAGCAAGACCAGTTCATCTACATAGGATAATCCAACTTTACAGTCACATTATTCCTTCACTTGTTTTCTTCTTCAGGGAAGCTTCAGCTCTTACAATCATGATCTCAGCAAAAGTTGCAGCAGAAGAGTTTGTAACTGGCCACACAGAGAGAACAGGTTATCTGGCTGCAGTCCTCATGATCTATATTGGGTGCATTGATGCAACTCTGAGAATTAGGGACTCTCTTAAACCCTCTGCTACTGCAGGTTCTTCAATCCTCAATGAAAAAGAAAAAAGTTGTTAACCTGATATGAAACTCTCTTTTATTTGGGCTGAAGTCTACCCTTTTCACCCTGCTCAGGAAATGCCCTGGCATTTTCTCCACCTGCTGTGGTACATTGCTTCCTTTTAGGAAGGAGTAGGGATAAAGAATCTAGGGGCAATAAGAAATCAGGAATCCAGTGAATGTCTTTACCTATTTCAGAAATTTCCATGTCACATTTGTAGGATTTATAGGTACTTTTTTCTGAATAATCCTTTCTAATTTTGGGGTAGTGAATATTCAAGCCATGTGTTTAGATGACTGTACTATTTTACTTTGTTTCCCTTTTCTTGTTACAATTTTTTTCTTAAATGTAAGGTTGCATTATATTCCCCTGTGAATGTTTCATATATGTAAAAATAAGAAGGAGGAGAATTAGACAGAAATCAACCTTTTTGAGCCTTTCTTACTGAGCAGAACATTTTAATAAATTATATGGAGCATACTTATAAAATATTATCTGCTAATTATGAAATTATTGAAATATTCTGAAAACAGATATTATGCACTGAAGTTAAAAAATTAAGAATGTGATTATTACCTTTAATAAAAAATACCAAACTCGATTGAAAAAAAAAATTAAAGCAGAAATTTTGTTGTATTCAATTAGTGTTCTGAAATGGCATGCTGTACCATCACGTACAAATCTGGTTCAACCCATTTGTATGCCTGCATGTGTGTATAGCTATTACTTATGCAGTTTTTATAATACTGGAGTTATGACGAGAAAATGAAGCCAGAGAGCATAGGTTACACACACAAAAGGATTATTTTGTAGTTGACCTAGATGATGTAACTGTTGGTACGCTAGTTGCCAACAGAGCCACAGTACGTTTTTGATTGACTTGCATGGGAATAGCGGCAACTTTTCCAAGGCTTGTGTTTTTGTTTTCCTTTTGTATTTCAAAGATAGCAGCCTTAATTAAGATTTGTGTGATGACTTTAGCTGAATTTTTCTTCACTTAGTCAAAGCCTTTAAATTTCTTAATAGTGCTGTTTATAGTATGCTAATTTGAGTTAATTTTACTGCACTAGATGATACACTGATTTAGAAATGCATGTAATAATCCAATTTTGAGTGGAAGGAAACCCTTTCTTGCTTTCTTCTTGTAGGCACGTATTGCCTGCTCTGAACTGCAATTCATGTAATAAATCATTTTTAACACTCGCATAGGTGTCCTTTTGAGTTTAAGTATGCTTTCCGTTCATATTGTCTGCTATATTTTTTTCTGATGTATGGCTCATTATCACATCATTCTGTGTGCAAGTATTTTTATAGCATCAGCTTTTGTAGCTGTTTCTAGTTTCATAGCTGAATTTCCTATACTCATTTTTGAGTTTCGTATTCAAACTGTATGCAGGAGCTTTGAAATACCGTACTTGAATCATTCTTATAATTTTTCAGGGAAATTTGAATCTGTCTCAGCCTGATTTATTCTTCAGTCTGAAAATAAATGGTCTGATCAAGTAATGGTTGAGAAAGTATGTCGTGGTTTGAGCCCAGCCGGTAACTCAGAACCACACAGCCGCTCGCTCACTCCCCCCCTTCCTCCCCCCGCTCCCGGAGGGATGGGGAGGAGAATCGGAAGAATGTAACTCCCATGGGTTGAGATAAGAGCAGTCCCGCAACTAAGGTATAATACAAAAACCACTACCGCTACCACCAATGATAATAATGATTAGTGAAACAACAAGTGGAGAGGATACAATTGCTCACCACCCGCCAACCGATACCCAGCCCGACCCGAGCAGTGATCTGGGCCTTCCGGGTAACTCCCCCCGGTTTATATACTGGGCATGACATGCTGTGGTATGGAATACCCCTTTGGCTAGTTTGGGTCAGGTGTCCTGTCTCTGCTTCCTCCCGGCTTCCCCTCCTCCCTGGCAAAGCATGAGACTGAGAAAGTCCTTGGTTGGAATAAACATTACTTAGCAACAACTAAAAACATCAGCGTTATCAGCGTTGTTCCCAGGCTGAAAGTTAAAAAACACAGCACTGCACCAGCTACTAAGAAGGAGAAAAATGACTGCTATAGCTGAACCCAGGACAAAGTAGCAAAGAATTCCAGAGTTCTCGATAAATTCAGATATAGATAGCTACCTATGGCATTGCAGCAGTGAGGGCTTGACTCTGCAGAAATGATTTATAGTAGTTCTTAAACATACAGGTAGTATTTCTGGCAGGCTGTGTTTTTACAGGACTACAGGACTTTCTCTAAGAAAAGTAATTTATGTTTTTTTCCTTCAATTTGAACTGGAAAAAAAAAAATCACAAAAAATATTATGGTTGATGATCCTGTCCCTTCCAGTGCAAGAGCAACTATACCTAGGTCATTCTTAAGGTCCTTTCCAACCCTAACTGTTCTATGATTCTATGATTCCTCACAGATGTTTGTTTCTTAAAGACACCCAACTGTGGGAACTCCGAAGCTTGATTAGCAACCTCTTTTAGTGTTTCAGTAATTTTCCTTATGGTTAGAAAGATTTTTCAGCACCTTGCTAGAATTTAATTTCATTAATTCTTTATCATGGACAGGCATTCCTCTTCAGAGCTACCTTTCATATATTAAAAGATTGTTATCATCTTTATCTTCGGCCTCCTCCTCTTTAGCTTTAACAATCTCAGGTGGTTAAATCTCAGACCTTTCCATGTTGGTCAGACTCATGGTAGTTCTCCTTTGGACTTTTTCCTGTTGGCTCATCTCTCTTTGAGCTTCCCAAAATAGGAAAAAAACAGTCCATCTCAGGTTTTCCCCAAACTGCAGCAAAGCAGATTTCTCTCTTTTGTATCCTGTAGGTAGTTTTCAGTTTTACATATCCAAGGATATGTTTCTTGCAACAGGAAGACACTTTTGATTTATTTCCACATTGGATCTCCAGATCCTTCCCTGAGAAACCTCCACACACCCAATTTTTCTGTATCTTGCATTTGTACAGATTTATTTCTGCATTTTAGAATTTTGCATTCCAAATGACCTTCCAACACACCGGCAGGCCCAATCATGTGTCTTCTTTAAATGCAGTAAGCACTCTCTTCATCACTCACATGATTACTAAAACTTTAAACAGGCCTGCTAGAGAGAAAAAAAAAAAAAGTAAAAGAAATCAATTTTTACAAATAGATTAGTCATGATTGCACTGTATGTACAGTTATCTAATCAGTTTTACACCCATACTATATTAGTACCACTTATACAAGCTTTCCCTTTTTTTTCTTTTTAATATGTTTGAGAATTTTCTATAAGGCAAGAGCTACATAAATGACCTTGCTTGCAACTCATGTCTCCACAAGGTCTGTTACCATTTTATGGAGAGATTTAATTCTGTTGACATGATTTGTTCTTAAAGGATTGACTATTTCTTAACTAATTGATTTTGCCTGTTCCTTACCTCCTTTCCATATTTCCAGCTACTTACAAATTATGTTGTTCATTTATTCCAGTACTTTTCTGAGACTTAATAGCTAATGGAAACATTTGTTATGCCTAAGCTCCTGCTTCCTTAGTTTTTTAAAGGTGGTTATTGTGTTTTCATGTTTTCCATTTTATTGGTACCTCATGTGTCCTTCAAAGACTGCTTTCTGATGGCAACACAGTTCTGAGATGACTTTACCAGTTCTCTAAATACCCTAGAAAGAATTTCATCAGGCACATCTGTTCTGAAAACCAATTTGCTTAAGTACTCTTTAACCTTTTCTGTCTGTTTTTTTAATTGAAAACATTCCTTTGTTGTTTGTATTAATTATGCTAGTCACCTCCTCATTGTTGAACTTTTTAATTATAACAAATGCAAAAAAGACATTAAATGCTTAGGCCTTCACAGTGTCATCTGTCAGTAACTTTTTTTCTCTATTGGATAGCAAAACAACGCCTTTCTTTGTCCTTCCCTTAGTCTGAGTAGATTCAGTTTGATTAGTGAAGGATATGGATATTTTAATTAAGTTTTATCCTCCCAGTAGGTCAGTCTAAATTTCCACAGAAGGGATTTTTGTTTTTCATTGACCTTCCTGTGTCCATGTTCATGCCAGAAGTCAAATCGCTGGTATTCCTGGAAAGTTTTATACATGTAAATACAAATTATTTAAAAAAAAAAAAAAAACAAAAAATTCAAGCCAAAATCAGGAAAAGTCAAACTCCAGAGACTTCACAGTTTCATTTGGTGAGTGACACATTCAGCCCCTCATTATTCACACACAATGAAAGTGAACACTTCAGCAACTGGAAATCACTTTGGCATGATCAGTCAGTCAGAGTCTTTGATGGCGTGAACATTCCCAATTCTCTAGTAACTACAGAGGACTTTTTATATGCTGGAATGCATCCAGCAATTTTCAGTCATTACTGTTCTACCACGAGATATGAGAATATCAGGAAACATGATATTAACACGAAAGTATTAAAAAGAAACAAGAATAAAAATACCACAATCTTATCTCTTTCAAAATTAACTTGAACTAATTCTCCTTCACTTGTTTAAATCTCATGATTTGTTAATGTCATCCCTTTCCTGATATTGTTTAAAAAAAAAAAAAAAAATACTGAGAAGATGTTTTTCTTTGTAGCCAGTGATAAGACATGTGAGAATGGTTCAAACCTGTGCCGGGGGAGGTTCAACTGGACATCAGGAAACATTTCTTCACCAAGAGGGTGTTCAAACACTGGAACAGGCTTCCTATAGAGGTGGTCGATGCTTCAGGCCATCTGCAATTGAATTAATACAGATCTTAATAAACAGTATGTTACTGTATATACGTTTCTCTTCCTCACATTGTCACTCCACGGCATGTTCTCAGAATTTACATTAAAATCTTACTAGTAGAATTAAAAATAAACAAATAAAAATGGATTTAGTAATAGCTGTGACAACACTTTCTGTAACACTTCAATAGCATCTGTTTGACCTTCTAGAAACAACTGTTCCTTATGGCACAGTAGCATTACTACAAAGATGGCTGAAGATGGTTTAAAGCAGTTGAGTGGGGACACTTAGGGAATATTCAAGAGTCCTTCAAAAATTTCTTTACCACCTGAAGCAGAATGAGCTTTTACTATTGTATGTGCAATTTGCAGGCTGCCTATGAGCTGAAGAATGGGAAGGTTGACAACCAAGAGGATATATTCCTGGATCCTTTTTACTTCAGATGGGATGATAGTATTGAACATGATGATATAGACTCTGTAACTATCCATATTTACTATTAGTCACTGAAGAGGAGTTTCCTGACTAGAGGACTCAGTGCTGAAAATGTATTAAATCTGCCCTGGTAACTTAAAGGAAGACTCCACAGCTAAAGGAGAAATCATTTTTTTGAGTGTGTATGGGAGGGAAATTACTGTGGAAGAATATATGTAAGAGTTAAGTCGAATCTTTCAACTTATAATATATGTTCTTCAGGATGAATATATCAAGAGGCTTTTATTAGATATATAAGTAAAAGGACATAGAGCATCAGATACTCACGTAAAATACTCTGTTATCAGGTCACAGGAGATTTCAGGATGTTTTTGTTGTAACTAGACAACTTGGAAGAAAAACTTGCCCTTTGTTATAATACGGGTTGTCAGTGATGCCAGGGCTGCTAATGTACCATAAGCACTTACAGGCAATTTAATAAAGCTCTGATAACTAAATTTCATGCCAAAGATATCTGAATTATTTGTGAGATTTTAACAGTCTAAAATGTAGCTACAATATGTTCTAAGGAATTAAAAATAAGAGATTTTATTTTGCAGTGACGGTAAATTTAGTCTAAGAGGGTGAAAAAATTAATTCAGCAGTATCTGAGTAGCATAATATTATTGCCACCAGGGTGGAGCTTTATTTTTATTTTATTTTGTTGGTTGAATCCTATTAACTGCTTGCTACTGCTTGGTTAGGTATGTAAGGTGCTAACTTGCTGTAGGCAGCACAGCAAGTGAAATGAGTGAAATGCTGTTACAGCCTAGGGCACCAAACATCCATGCTGTTTATTAGCATCATCACACAGGTAATTCTAAGTGTAGATGATATTAACTTATCATAGTCCCACATATCACAAAGGTGAAATCAGTCTCTCCAAGCTAATCCTGAAAGAGTGGACAACATATGCTAGAGTATGTGTTGAAGCTTTTAGCATTCTGTACATCAAATACCATTTTGAATAGTTTAGAAAGCAAACAAAAACCAATCAACTAATAATAAAATAACCCCCAGTTTATTTTACTTCCTGGTGTTGTATTTCAGAAAGCATACTGTATTAATCCCTGCATTGTAGTCAGATTTACAACATTCTTTCATTATCTTCCAGAAAATTTCTAACTTTTCCACTAAATTCAAGAACTGAGTGGAGGCAACAGTCCCATCAGCCTCATAACTGAAGACAATCTACCCCACCTAAACAAGGTCTCAGATTTCATTGTTTATTTGGGGGCAGTGTAGCATAAGAAGACATTTCGCAAATCCTCCATTCTTCTTAAAACTTGCTTGTGCCTCTACACTCCCAGGTCCTGTTCACCTAACACCCATCCCCACAGCAGTTACGTTACAACAGAATTTTTAAAATTTAACATAGTTTGTGCCTTTTGCTTCTGGAGGCTTTTGCATTTCTTTAGTCTCTGTTTGATATTGTACCTTTCCAAGGTAATTCTGAGTAAGAAATAAAATAAACCAAACTGTATGTACAATTACATTAGATATTGAACATGCTATGTGTAAAATTACCAGTGCATAGATCATCATCTTAAGAAGATTTTATTTGCATAGGCCAGAATTTAGTGAAGTAAACTTCAGCACTTTGAATGGTGGAGCATTAAGACCTGCTACCCATATTGAGAAATCCTGCCTTGTACTGATTTTATTTTTCTTGGAGAAAAATAGTAATAAAAATGCATTCTAGAATAAATTTAATTTGCAGGTTTATTCCTTTTCTGCATAAAAACATCCATTTTTAACTGTTAAAAAGCTGGCCGTCTTATCCATATTTCTGAAAGAGAACACTCTGCTGTTAAATTGCAGCTAAATCTCTGGTATAACTGTATTTTTATGGAGGTAAAAGACAGCTAGCTGAATTGGAAATGAGAGAACATTTCTTTCTTTCTTTGTTGATATAAAGGACTCATTAAATCTCATATCAAGCTTGCAGGCACTGCAGAAGGACAGACATTTCAGAGATCTTCAACCTCTTAGGAAGTTTGGAAGCTAATGAGCCATCCCATAGTTATTATTTTGTGTTTTATCAGGGGTTTGCTCTGGGCTTTTATTTGATTTTCAGATTGTAGTGTGATCTCCTGTGTGTGAGGGCTGAATGACATCAGCTCTAGAAAAGCTATGTTTTCCAGTAATGATGGGCTATACCAAAATCTTTTAATGCTATTTGAATTTTTTATGATCCTCCAAGTATCTCAACACCATTAAACATTTCAGACAAGAATCAATAGGGCTTTGTGGAGTTCTTGAGACACGCAAGGTGAAGTCTGTAGCACTAGGATCTGCCAGCTGTATTGGGACCTCCAAATATTCTGGTATCTAGCCATAGCATTAATAATGCTTCATCTCCTTCAAAGCACCCAGGCAACCTCTGGTCCCATGCTTGTCTCAGAAGTGCCCTGTCAGAGTCATACTGATATCAGGATGAAGGGCAACCAGTTAATATAGGGAGGAGGACATAGCTGCCTCCACTTCCTCACCCTTGTCCCCAGCAGTCTGGGTTAAAAAAAAAAAAAAAAAAAAAAAAAGAGACTTCTACTGAATGTTATAAGACTATCACATTATTGTTCTAAAAAAAGCTTCCATTAAAGAACTATATCAGAAGATATTTAAACATCTGACAAACGTGAACCCACCTCCTCTACGGCTTAGAGCACCGCTACAGTCTCTGGTGTTACACCATTAGTGTAGCTTGATTTATTCAACCTGCTTATGTAGACCCGTAAAGCACAGCAGTGGTATCACCATTAGAAATGATGATTTGCCTTGCTCATGTTATATGTTTGAACTAGCAGGTGTATGTCAGAGAAAACTGAAGTTCATTCCTGGATTAATCCAGGTCCTTTAGACATAACACTTAGAAGTCAGTATGAATCTTTCCATCTCCTACTTTGAGCTTTTCATCAGAAAATCAGGGTCGATTTTCTTCAGCTAGAAGCATCCTTTTGGAGAATTTCAAACAAAACTCAAAACTATTCCTCTTCACACATTCTTTCTACTACACTGCAGAAGTCTGTCCTTTTTTCAGAGACTTGTATTCAAGTTTCTCATCTGACTGGTTTTGGTTACTTAAATAAAACCAGAAAAACAGAACAACCATGCTTTTTCTGAAAATATATTTCTCTTTTGAGGTAAAATGAGTACTGGAGTTCATTATCTTTTGAACCTAAGTAAGAAGTTAAAGAATGAGAGTCAGATGAGTGAACATTTTTATTTTTTTCTTGGGGTGGGAGGGTTGGGGGCTGTGTAAGGAGGTGAGGAACTAAAAAGACATTTGTTTTATAGCAATCAGGCCTTCTCATGCTGACATGCAGTGTTTTTCCACTCCAGTTGACATGGTTAGACATCCTCTGACACCCTGGGCGATGTAAATCAGAGACTGAGAATTTTAGACTTTTTACTCTCTGGCGATATGTACCCGTATTTTAATGATTATTTATTTTTCCCAACCGTATATTTGCTAACATGCATGTGGGTTTAAATATGCATAAATATATAACCCCTCTCAAATCTTCAGAAGACAACAAACTTTAGCCTGTATAGCTTATCATTTTCCTATACATTTTCCAGAGGTGTACTAGGAACAGCCTGATGTACAGCTGTTCTTCTCCAGCTGAACAGGTTCATAGGGAATGAAGAGCTTAAAGCAATTTGTAGGCAACGAAGCAAAAAGAAAAATCCACAAAGAAGGAGCTGATGTTAGCAGCTTTTAAAGAGACTGAAAGAAAGCTGAAAGAATAGGGAGTCAAATGTAGAACAGAAAGAAAGAACATGGTTTTGGAAGAAATCTGAACTACTATTTTTCAAAACCAAGGAGAAGCTACAGTGCTTACCTTATAAGCCATACTTTATCCTTTCATGCTTTTTACTGCTTGCTGAACGATATCTATGCTTAGAATATGCAGACATTAATCCAACTCTTTACCTGAGTTGCACAAATAGCTAGGAGCTGGAGACTGGCAGCCAAAGTTTTGTTTTATAGCTATGTCACTGACACACACCTAGGCCTCAGTCAGGAAAGTGGTTAGAATGTGTTAAATTTTAAGCACATGGTTAAATACCACTACTTGCAGTAATACTTCTCTGGAATGAAACCTGCATATGAAAGTCTGCAAACCAATCTTGCAATGCCTGTTTTCCTATTTGTAAGCTGGGAATAATACCACCTAGTTTCTCTGTGTGTTTTGTAGCTTAACTCAGGGCATGTACACCATGCTAAACAAAACTCTTCACATCAGAGAATTGTGGTTTATTACTATATTTTATGATCATTAATAGGAATTGTGATATGTGTGTATTTCAAAGAGATAAACCTCTAATTTTTCATGGCATTACACAATACTGAGAATTTTAAAGGGAAGACTGTCAATAGTAATTGTTGTTAAATCAGTATCACAGAGTCAAGTTCAGCTTCTTAGCTTACATCAAATCACATGGGGATTACTTCAACAGATACTTCAGTGCTTTTTTTTTTTCTTTAGTTATTTACTCACATGTAAAGTGAGTGTGAGATAGTAACAATAAAAATCAATATAGAGTTTACTTTCCAGAGAGGCCTATGAACTAAGGAAAGCAGGATTGAGGTGAGAAAACCTAGGGACAAGATGTAAAAGCAGCTGTGAGAATACTAGATATTTTTATTTAGGTGTTTTCATACAGACATTATTTAGAAAGCAAATGAATACTTCATGATGTACAGATAATTTGATAAATCATTAAAGAGCAAAAAAAACCAAAACTGTGAGAGGAAGAAGGAAGAGAAATACTTCAAAATATTGTGGCTGCTGCAATTTTTAAAACACACATCAGTGATTTTTAATTCTCCATAAGAGTGCATTTGATATTTGTGAGGTATGTAATAGATGTGATGCAGTGTCCTGGTTCAGAGGGACCCATTATTATATTGCATTGGTTCCTTTATTACCTGAGGGTTAGCATGAGCAATAGAACAAGGTGTCAAACTTACTTTTAACCTTTGATCTTAGAAGAAGCTAAATGAACGGTTTAAGAGTATTTTAAGTTATTATCCTCAGAATTGTATCTCTCTCTCTCTGTTTGCAACTGGTGAACATGAAAGTTACCCAAATTGTAGTGTCAGCCCTTTATATTGCATTCCACTTAGACCTGTTGTTTTCACCACAGGTCCCTTCATGCTTTTTCCTCTGCTTTGTGTGACAAGCTATAGATTGTGTCAGATAACTTCAACATGATTCCTGCTTAGGGAGAAAAAAATGTAAAAAAAGAGAGAAATGTTTCACTTTTGGGTGATGGTAAAAAAGCATGAGACTGGCATATTTTTTTGAAACATACCCAGGTCATAGATCAGACAGAGGAGTGTAGCAGCCATTGTTCGAAGGAGGTATAGACTGTTTTTAGATACTGGAGGATAAAAAAACCTAGAGAAAATGGCAGAATATCCTTCTACTGCAGAAGTATTCTGGGTGTATTTTAGTACTTGCAATGTTGCTAAAGCTTGTTCCTGAGTGAGCTTTAGATATAAACTGTGAAGGTCAGACAGAGGGCAAACCAGCCTAAATCATGCCTCTGCTTTAAAGGTGGCACATGTACAGTGGGCCAGGAGAGCAGGAAAATTAATTTTACTGTAAATTTGGAATGTAATCAGAATTATGTATTTTCTTCCACTTCCCCATCTGCATACCCTTCTCACAGTCTCCAGTCATCAAATGTGAAAAGTAATGATGGAGGCTGACGGATCAGGGACCACAGTGCTGATAGCTCTCTTCTCTGAGAAATTTGTGTTTCACAGTAAGATATTAATGTGAGGATGTTAGTGTCTCTTAAAAACAAAAAATAAGAGAGAATAATGTACAGAAAAATAATGCGGAAGACATTTTTTTAGCAGCTTTAAGGTTTAAGGAGCAGTTTCAGAATCCATTATTATAAGCCAAGGAGACCTCTTCTGTGTTGGGCAAAAAAAAATACATAAGATCCTCCTATAACTTTGATGTTAGAAAGCACTGAAGGTGCTCATAGCACTGAGAAAAGTGATAATAAATATTTTACTACTGCTAATTGCTTAATTCAAATTCATATTTTAGTATTTAGATTCATTATTTTATTTTCCTTGACTGACCGTTGGTTTGGGGTAATGAAGAATGGAAAGTGCTGAAGTCTCTCCTCACTGAAACTGATATCATTAAGTGTCCTAGCCTTTACTCCATACACATAATTCTGCCTATAGTTTTGTTAAAGTAAAGCCAGCTCAGCAACAAAGACAATTATTTTGAGAGAACAGCTCTTTATTTTACTGCCGAGGGTTCTCTGTGTTTAGTGACTCCATCTTGGGAATCCACCTAATTTCTTGTATGCAATGACCTTTATGTATATAATGTTTTATCAGTTTCCAAGCAGTCAGTTGAAGGTGAATGCAGTAGTATTAATATATTTATCATCAATTCACATAACCTGAACATAATTCCTTATCCCCTCCTAGACCCTTTCTATTTTAAGCAATCCTGTAATGCATTTTGTTGAAATCTAGGGGAAGTATTAGGTGCATTGCTTTTCAGATAGATATGAGGTTTTATGATTTTAGTCTTCTATTGTAAATGTATCAGTTTGCCCTTTCTATTGTTGTACACTATTTTTTCCCCACTAGTATTTTGAACTCATCTAATATCTGTTGATCATATCGTTGTGTTACTGTTTCATCCTTAATACTAAAATGAGTAATACAGTATTCTGGTTTTTCTTAATGTTTTTCAACTGCAGATCTGAGAGTACTTTACAAAGGAGTTCAATATTTTAGCCACAGTTTACATATTGGGAAAGTGAGATACAGGAAGGGAAATGACTTGCCTCAAATTAAACTAAGAAAGCTAAGACAGAACTGGGTATAGAGGCCACATTTCCTAACACTCATTACCTTCTTCTCTTTCCAAATCATTTGTGTTAGTATGTTCCCATGCAGATAAAGAAAAAAGAACCATTTAAACCACTTCCCTTTCCTTAATTTTGTCTCTCAGTAGGATAGAGTATCCTTGCTTATTTCTAAGGAGATCAACTTCAGGTTATTTAAAAAAAAAAAATTATATTTGTATGGATTTCTCCAAATATTAACACACACTGGACAATAAGCAGTGTTTTAACTTTGTTTTCATTTGTGTCTGGCTTTTTGCTTCTTTAATGGGGTAAAGATGAACTGGAATAAGGCCTTTGCTATGCAGGCCTATCTGAGAATGTACCTTGTGTATTGTCTAAATAGCATTTTACAACACAAAAAAGAAAAAGAAAAGGATATTTAAAATCAGCTGCAAAAAGCATACACACCTCTGTTTGATGTGGCAGCGCCTCTGAAGCATTATCTTATATTGCTAATCCTTTAAAAACAATATAATTTCATTTTTAAAAAAACAGTCAGTTTACTAGAGATATTTAAATGGATTAGTGCCATGTTGTCTCTGTGATATATTATGGTTGTCAAAGTTTAACAAGAAATCACATACCAAAACACAATCCGTGTTTGAAACAGAACGAGGTTTTGGTAATAATTTAGTAAAATTACATTTAGTTCACTAAAAGCTTGTTTATATGGAGACTTGCAGGAAAATTAATCTGTAAAAACGGATTTAAAGTGGATTAGTTAAACCTAATTAAGTCCCTGTATAGATGTTCATTCAGAATAAAAATTGCCTTGATTTGGTTTAACTGAACTCCCTTCCAAATGAATTACAACTACCAGAGATTTAATGTAGTTTAAATAATCTACTTTAAAAATTAAATGCAGAATAATTTTGCTGCATGTCTCTGTGTAGACAAGGTCCCTGGGAGAAATCTGTCTGTCTGACCCTTTCCTAGATGTTAACATAGGCGTAGACATTAACTGCATTCCAAAGGTAGTCCAAAGTCTTGCAAAAGGTATTCAATCACTCTGAATTCGGAAATGATCTTTTAGAAAAGGACAAGATACAGGCGAATAAGCTGTTTAACAGGTACGAACTCATGATAGGAGGAAAGGAATATCTTCTGATGATGCCTGCTTCCAGTAACTGGGGAAAGTCTAGACTTCAGCTTTCAGGTCAACTTTCAGTGGGGTGAACATGACTTCTGTCCCTGAGAAGAAATAAATTGGATAGGGTCATCCTGTATAGGACGACAAGAAGTTAGAACTTGTCTGGTAGTTATCATAGTTATCTGTCATCTGTTTAGAACATGATAGCTTCCTTATTGCGAGATTCCTGTTTGGGTACCTCCTGGTAATAATCCTGAATAACTGATAAAGTATTTCTATGGTTCTTTGGCTATGTGTTTTTTAAAAGGCTGGCATTTCTTTCAAAATTTTAGTGTCACCACATACCACAGTTTCTGAATGACAAATTACTTAAGCAAATGTAAGGCCAGATAGATTACTAAAGAAAAATAACACCCATTTCTTCCATAGCTGTGTGGTGCTTAAATGAGCATGGAAGCGTAGAGAAACATATAGGCACGGTCAAAATGAGTTTTGAAAGACGTCTCCCATGAATGAGCTTCTTAGTGTTTAAAAATAAAGTCTCTTATGGGCAGAAAGACTTTCATAGCTTTTGTGTAGATGATTTCATTAACTCTTTTGGAACACTGTAGGTAACTTCTTCCTGTCTTAGTTTTTCTCTGCCAGTTGTGCAAGATGTTGCATGATTCCAATACATTTCCTGCAGTTGTAGTGGATTTTATTTTTTCACAAGGGACTTAGGAACCAGCATGATTTCAGGTTAAAATGTTTTGATCAGTGGCAGATGATCTCCCCTTACTTAAAGCAACAGAAAGAACGATGCTTCCTATAAGACCTCAACTTGGCAAACTTCCCAGTACATTGAAGATGTTACCATGTTATTAGAACCACTGTAAATTAAAAATATGAGGTGGGGGGAAGAGGGTAATTATTGAAACTTAACAGAAAGACTGGCAGTTGTGTGTATACGGTAAGTACACGATGATTCCAGATATAGGTGATTTCATTTTCTAAACATCAGCAGTATTATTGTTCCCTTGAATTGATTTTTTCATGGAACAGTTTAAAAGCTGGGTTTGTTTGTCTTCACTTACTTAGTAAAAAAATCAGCAGAGAGCAAACTTCCAATCACTATAATGAGATGTGTCACTGAAATGCTCATTTCAACACTGCTAACTTTACACACTGATTGCACTATTGGATTTTGAAAGAAGAAGGAAAACCAAAATATGGAATAGTAATACAAGGAGAAAACAGAACGATTTTGAGAATTGAGAACTACCTGGTAATATCCTTCATGTTTCACCTTTATGTGAAATAAACCACAAAACTGTAATAAAAGCCATTATTGGTGCATAAATGTACTTCTTCACACATGCAGACCAACTCTGGAGTAACTGAAAAAAATTATAATGGGAAAACTCAAAGTTAAACTGTGCAACTGTGCAACTGCAAACAAACTTGACGCTTTCAGAAGGGGTCAGTCCCTGGCAGTATGAACCCGCAAAACGTGCCCTGCAGAGGTACCTCCTCCATCGCCCTCAGGTACAAGTCCCCATCCTCTGCTCTGTTTGACCTCTGTGAGCTGTTGCTGCTTGAAATGTCCGCAGAAAACAAACCATACTGAAACAAAGTAAGTAATTTTTTTTCTGGTTGTGAGGGCTATATATGCTTCTTGGAGGTCAGGTGAACACTGCTATTTGCAGATGGAGAAGAGTGGGAAAACCTGCCCTGAGTGAAAGGAGAAAGGCCAAAGGGCAGTTTAAGCTGCTTTGGAGTATAACTGAACATTGAGTTTTGGTACAAATATGAAAATGTTTGTTGTCTATATAGGTAGATATTTTTATTGTTCTTACATAATCATGCAATACATCTGAAGTGATATATGTGGTTACTTCACATTTGTAACTTCGGAGTTGAAAATACTTCTCTTGGGTTTGGGGTTTTTTTTTTTGTTTTAGTTTTTACTTTTGTTTTAGTTCAGCATCTACAGTAAATATCTCTTTGCTAAATATTTTCTGAAATACTGAATTATTAAGGCATAAATTAGATGATTTAAGAGCAGAACATTGTTTATAAAAGTGTGCTTGTCAGTGTTCAGTTGGTAAAAATGAATAATCCTACCATGACAGTAGTCCCTCGGGAAGACCTTACCTTCCTGATAGGATCCATGTTTCTGGTGGTTCAGAACACTTGTTAAGCTGAAAGAGGGGAAGAAAAGTGCATGACATTTAGACTTCTTGTAACATAAACCATTTTTTATCTCTCCCCTCAGTCCCTCTCCTCTGTCTCCCTTCTGTCGTCTCCATTTACAATTTCACTATCCCTCCTGCCTCCTGGGACTGTAACCTTAGTGTAATTTTTGTTCTTTTTGCTTCTGTCTGCATATCTAAGACAAACTGTTTCTATTTTTTTTTCCTAAGTCTCAAAAAATATCCACAGTTCTTTCTGCCAGAAGCCTTGTTCGTTCTTTTTGTGTTTTCAGACTGAATCTCCTATCTCATCTTTCTTCTTCACAATTCCCATATTAGCCATCCCATGGGGCTAAAATCACAGGTGGCACTACCAGTGCTACCTGCTAGTTCTAGTTTGGATGGGATTTTTTTGTTATAAAGTGGGTATTGTGCCATCTGATTGTAGAACTGAACTCCTCTATTTCTTTTCTTTTTCCAAAAAGACAACCTGAGAGATATTTAATTATGCCAAAAAGCACTGTTCTTCCAACCTGGACTGGTTTTATCAACTTCTCAAATATTCATCAGCCTTTTTACTTACATTTGTTAGCATATTTCATGATTTTCATATTAATTAGACATTTGGCGGTATAGGTTTTCATTTTTCAAATACCCAAGTGAGCAAAAAGTTGTTTGTCAGGATTTTCCCAGAAGTACTGCTGTCTTGGAAGAGCAGTCCAACTTGCACTTTACCCTATTTAGATTTACAAAGTAAGCATTCTTGTACCTAAATCCCATGGAGGTCCAGTCTGGGTAGGTGCTCTGCAAGGGAGTTAAACACACACAGACAGCAGTGAGTTTAGCTGCAAGTAGTCATGACCACAGACACTTTCACTGAAAACACATTTAGAATGTAAAGTGGTGCTGTCTTTCTTTTGGAGCATTTCCCCAAGTGACGGACTTGGGAAGACCTGCATGTTGTTAACTTCCTTTATGGATTTCACCCTCAATTCTGTTGCTTCACTTCTTTAAAAGAATAGGAACAACAATAGTTCATATTTTGCAGTGTCTTAAGATCTTCCATGAAAGAGAACTCTTTAAAAATATATACAGATTTTAAAAGAAGTTTTGAAGTGTCCATAGTTTTGTGTTAGTAGTTCTGTATTAATGGTTTTGAGGTTCAAATTAATGCTGTTATAAATGGCACCACTTAGATATGCCTTGTATGTTCCTAACTTTGCAGTCACCAAGCAAATGCAGTAGTTAGATATGGCAATTCTATGTGGGAGAACAACTAGAAGTATGAAGTTAATGCAGCTAAATTAAGGACCATTAAGCTTCTATATGGAAACTTTTATTGAGAAGTAGAGTGCTTAAGGGAGGATTAAACTACAAAAAATAAAGGCATTTTAATTTAGAATGAGAACATCTACATATAGTTTAATGTGTTTTAATTTCTCTGCATTAACTTCATAGTTTTAGTCGATTCATTTTAACCATCCCAACTGCAGGCAGTCCCAAGCGATACTATTTTTTTGCAAAAGTACATCTGTGGAAGTCTTCTCTTCAAAATTTTATATCCTTCTATCCCACTCCTTGCAACTAACCCAGGAAAATTCTTGTTTAAAAAATAAATAAAGAAGAATAATAATATGCATTATGTCATCAACTGATTATGGCAGCAGACCTGACCATTGGAGTGAGAAACTACTTTACCATATTAAAAGAAATATATAAGCTAAATGTAATCTCATATTTTACAAGTGGAGGTTAAAAGCTTAAGGGGAATTCAAAAGTTCAAGAATGATGGACACAATGGAAAATCACGGAAAACAGCAAAAGAAAGACCAAGATACTAAAAGGCATCACATACCTGCCTGCTGAAACTGAATGTTCAAACCTGATGATTACGGTTGAAGTGAAAATACAGATGTCTGTGTGTTTGGCACAGCCCGTGGTAAAGAAGCACATGAAGCTGTGCTATGCCAAAGCTGGGATTCATCCTGTTGCTCCATGCAACTTGTTCCCGAAAGAATATTTACCTTTATTTCTATGGTGTCTCCTCAAGCTTTACTAACTTTTAAGGGATTCAGCCTGGCTGCTTGGTTGTCATTTTATTATGTCTTAATTAGAAATACCAGCTCTGTGTAAAGAAGTATGTAAAACTGCCAAATAAACCATCCCACATCTTATACTCCATAGTCAATAGAAAGTTCTTCTCAGTCATTAACTTAAGAATTCTGTAACCTTTTCAGCCCTAATAAGGCTGCACCATGGACATGAGTATTAATAACTCTGTCCACTGGAATCAACACTATTTGGATTAGAATTTAAATAATTAAATTTTGGTCCTATTTTTAAGTGGCTTCCAAAGACTAGATTTCCAATTTATTCCCTTCCGCAGCATAATTTGTAAAAGTTTATGGACATGAACAGAAGTGTGGTCATGCCTACTGGCAGAGTAGGTGGTTCTAGTTACATTCTTCACTGACATTCATGTTATGCTGGTTATGAAACTTAAGTAAATAGAAAAACAACCATAATGGTGGCAAAATACAGAGACATCAATATCTCACATAGAAAGCAAGCAGAGTATTTTCTAATTCTAAAAGTTACTAGATCTGTGTAGGACGAAAGCCCTGCTGGTTGCTATTGCGGGTTTTAGATCCTAAAGGACCTTGCTAACATCACTTTAATGTATTAGAATGCCATTGATTTTTAAAAATAATAGCCTATGCAGTTAAGAAGATTAGAAAATGCAAATCTTCTGTAGTTACTAGAGAGGTTTCTTATCATAAAGTATTGATATGGTTGATGCCAAGTAGATTTATGTAACTTTTTCACTATTATTTTTAAATATTTAATTAGATATTAACAGTAGGCAGTAGGGAATAATATTTGACAGCAGCACAGCATTTCAGTTCATCATCACATAATTAAATTTCAGTGAAGATCTTTAAAAAAGTGTCCTGCTACAACAGTCTTCATAGAGAAATGCCAAATCCTGTGCATTTACTTTATCATGAGTTACAGTGAATGGCCAGTCCTGGGGCTAGTATTTTTCCTTGTTCATCCATGCATTTTGTTGTTAGAGTTTGTAGACTTGCATGCTCCATTCAGAGAAATCAATGCTTCCTTCCATCCCCCTTTTTCTCCCTACCATTTTTCTTGTCAGTTTGCTTTCCCCATTTCGGTTGAGCAGCTTATGAGAAATAAACCACTGAGGCACATCAAACCTTATAAGGCGGCCAGGGCAGTAATTCAGTGGCTGAGTTTTTCCAATCCATTCTCTTCAAGTGTCTTGTTTAAAAGTAAACAACAGAAATGAAACCTTACAGTGCCTCTTGTTCATATTTAAGAAAACTATAGAAAGACCTTTTGCCTTATTAATGCCAGTGACATGCATTTTGTTTAGCTTTCTAATTATTTATTTATAGTTGACATGAAAATGCTTCCCACTAGACATCACTAACTGCATGAAACCCAGTTGTGTATTGGTTTTGTGAGACTTTCCTTATTATAGCATGATTAAAATAGTACATTAATTATGCATCCCGCTATAAAACTGGATATAGCAGAAGAAATAAATATATATTAATAATACACTAGTTGTTAATCTGTATATTTGTCATTTGAATGAGATGCAAACTGCTACATCTTTAGTTCCTGAAGACCACCACTGCTCTGTATTTAGGTCCACTTACATCACATTACCATAGAAGGACAAGTTTTTGTAAAAGGTCACCTTGTGCTACAAATGAGTAGTCCTAAGATTAAGTAGCCAAAACAGCTATGTTACAAAGTGAAAATTTTACGTAACTGTGAGACCTGGTGGCAGCGTAATAACCAGGTTGTCCACTAGGCTGGACCATGTGCAGTCAACTTTTAATCATTGAAAGTGTTAGAATTCATGGTCATTACAAAGGAGACACCTTTCTGAGCCAACAAGAGTGATTTTGACTTTCTATTCAGAAGTGTCCTTGTACTGCTGGAAAGGAAACTTTTATACTAAAGGGAAACCAGCTACAGTTTGCTGAATTGGTGAAAAATATTGTAAACATGGGTATTTAAAAAACAGTAGGTCTTCTGAAGTACATCATGTGATTGGATTGCCTTAACAGAAGATGGTAAGGCTGTGTGTGGACAACTCAAATGTGAGGAAGTTGCACCTATATAGCAGTAACACAAAGGGTTCCTAAATCTTTGCACATCAAGCTGTCACTTAGTTAAAGGGCAAAGCCAACAGGTTATGGAGTAAAATTGAAGCCAATTAGCTGCAGCAAACTTTTATTAAGAGAAATCATTTGCTTTCTTTTTGGCTCAAGCTAGAATGAAAATTAGTTTATTTAATGTAAGAGCTGCTTGGCAAGATTTGCACTAGGAAATTAAATGTGCCTGTGACTGTTGAAGCCAATGAGGTCAACTGTCATGGAGTGACCCATGTCTGTACTATTAAAATTTGCTAGTCTACAAAAGAAGTGAGAGCAAGCAAATTGACTGTGGAGAATCCTGTTAACTCCTAAAGCTTGCCTAGAATATATTTTAGGAGAGGCCTAGCTGGCCAGAAATAAAACTATGCTGGAGAGTATTTGTGTAATTTAATAGGTGGTTGAGTTTCAGTCCCTTGGTACATTTGCTAGCACTAGTTTTTTTCCTGGTAGTAGTAGTGTTGTTGAATGAATGCCCAGAATATAGAGTTGTCCAAAGATATGTTTTCGTTCAAGATCTTAGTTCCATCATTAAATGGCACATGTATGATTTCCATATTGCTAAGAGGTTTTAGATATATTTTAATTATAGGGCTAATGCATGTGAAGGAGATATTAAATACTTATGCTGAGGCTAAATTACAAATAGACATAAAATCCTCAAACTGTCAGCTACATTATGGCTATGTTTTCACATTGTCTTAATATTGAATAAAGACAAATAGAAAACTTCACCATGGGCGTGCAGTTTTAAAAGTTGTTTGATCAGCTTTATTTAAAAGTTGAGTTAGCGAAGACAGGTTAAAATAATTAATACTAATATTAGTAATAGCAATACAAGAACAACAATAATAATATGTAGCTCTTACTTGAGATTTGCACCTAGAAGCACATGAATGATAAAGTATTATTTTGTGGACTGTGAAAGTGCGACAAAGTCAAGTGGATTGTCTTGAGCAGAATCGCCTTTTAGGTCATGGGCAGCATCAGGAATAGCAGGAATAGAATGTAGATCTCTTGAATCCTGCACTAAAATGCTGTTCACTGTAATGACACCTGTGGTTCAACACATAGGTTTAAATTTTTTCTAGATAAATTCTGAAGAAGGTTCTGAGCAATGCTACATGGACAAGGCATCTTTAAGTGTAGATATTCAGAACAATATGTGAATTTTTATTACTTAAAAAAGGGCTTTCTCTATTCCTGTCTCTCCTTTCTTGTATTTTTATATCTGCTTAGTTATCTCTGACAGAAGACAGAAAGGATCACGCAGTCAAGAAAGCTGTCTGCCAAAAGACAGATTCACCTGTCTATAAACCCTTCCAGATAAATATTTTATACAGAGTTTTTGAAAAATTTCCAGTGGGAGAAAATAATGGTCTCTTTTTATGTAATGTTTTTAGTGTTTCATTATCCTTACTCTTGAAAAGCAGGATTTTTTTTTGTGTTAGTGTCTAACCAACATTTCCTTTGCTTTGAGCCCACAGTATCTTCTTCGTAACTGGCTCTCTGCCTTCCCTTTTATAACAACTCTTGATATATTTGAAAACTATTAGTGATCTTAAGTATGGAAAAAACCTGACTACTGAGTATACCAAAGAGTGGATCTGTTCCTTCTTTCACCATTATTTGCAAACCTCTCCATCATTTTCATTAGAATATTCAGGAAATATCTTAGTATTTTGCCTTGAAAATGTTGTTATCTATCTATCTTCTTCCCTTCTAAAAACACTCTGTTTACTACAGCGTAGACCCCTCTAGTAAATGAAAACACATGAATACTGGTGAATACCAGCTTACCAAAAAAAAAAAAAGCAAGCTGAAAAAACCCAACACATGGATGTTGTAACCATTCAGCTGTTTTACTGCTGAAGTTCCTTAATTTTAAAACAATGTTGCACAATTATATATTCACTGTTTGCTTTGTTTTGTAAAAACCCTAGAGTGATTTCTGTGAGAGGAAATGAGATGATCTGGCTGGCTGCTGAATGCTTTGGCTGCTTTAGGGCACTTTGGTAGAAGTGGTTTTGCATTAACTATTTGTATTCTTTTTTTTTCCCTTCTTTATTCTTTTCCTTTCCTTTTTTTTTTTTTTTTTTTTTTTTGGAAGGGCAAGTCATAAATAATTATACTCCAAAAACTTGATACCAGAGTATTTCTATAAGAATCATGTCCTGCTCTTTGCTAACTTTGTATAGCAACAGTTCATTCATTCAACTAGCTTACAGGGGTGCTTTGGCAGTGCTGTATTTTCATAAATGCATGCAAATCCTCCTGTTTAAAGCACTAGGCTTTCTTAACTTCTTCAAATACTCTAATGGTGGTGTAGCTGACAGAGCACAAAAAAAATCAAACAATATCAGAAGAGTTATCCCTGAATTCCCACGCTGTTACAGGGATGTTTTTATTGTTTAAACTAACTGTTTACTTGTGTTTACTTTGGTAATGTTTATATTTATGATTAAAGCCCCTCCCAGTTTTTCTGCAAGTTGTTGATTATTCTGCAGTCATCCATCAAGATTGGTTAACAGTAGAGAAAAAAAAGTTACACTCCTATTGGTGTAGGAGAGGAAGTTGGAGCCATTTCCCTGGGGCTTTATGACATTCCATTAGTTCCAGAAATCCATATATGTCCTTCAGTTAGACCATTTCTCTGGAGCTATCGCCAAGGGTTGCTGTCTATATGTACAGCCATTTCAAGATGCGGGGAAATGAGCAAAGAAAAACAACACGTGTCTCAAACAAACTTGAAACCTCTCTCTAATTTCAAATAGAAAGTGTTCCAGTTGTATCTCAAGACAGCACAGCTTTGATAAATCTTTTCAAAATCCAGTTTGAGGGGAAGTTCTGTGGCACCTCTTTAAAATTTGCTCGGATGACGATGCTGAAAAGTCTGCAAAATAATCTGTAGGGCCTGGATAGACTAATTACAAATTCTTTGTAAAGCTAGAGGGAGAGGGACTGGAGTTTGACAGGCTTCCTGCCTTATGCACTGATTTGAATGATATGATACTTGTTTTAGAATACAGAGCAGCAACATAACCTTCAGGAGTTGAAGGTTAGGTGGTGGTCATATATGGGATATGAACTTAAGGAATATATTTTCCTGAGGATTTGGAGCGGTTGTTGCCCTTCCTGCCTGCCTCTGCAGCGAGTTAGATTTCTTTCTTGATACCATCTGTGGCTTCTAGGTTTTATGTGCCTGGTAAGGTCACAGACATTTTTGGCTGGGCATCATTGTTACATGTACACACATACATGCAGACACACATGCACACACTCTCTGTGCCTAGGAACCACAGAAGAGATGCCCAGTTGGTCTAGTGATAAAATAAAAATGCTATACAAGTGAAACTACTGCTTTGTGGTTTCTTCATACTAATGCTTTGACCACATGCCAAGGCATTGCAACTCAAGCCTGAGATACAAACAAATTCTGGAGTGAAAAAGGAAGGGGAAAAAATAACAATGTAACACTGAAGTGAGCTGAATGTTATTCTAAGAGGTGCTAGCAGCCAAGAAAGGAAACAACAGTACAATATTCCTCTTTTATTTTTCATTTTTGCTTGTTATCTTTCTGTTTGCTTAGAACCCCTTTTTATGAGTGAGATATGCTCTGGTAAAGGAAGCGATGATACATGAAGTAGTGCTGTGACAAAGCGTCAGTGCCCTCACTTATCCTCGCTGTACTTTCACACTGTTAATAGTGTAACTAAAAAAGACTTACTCTTCAGATCTCACTTTTGTGCTTTCTGCAGTAGTGCCATACTTGAAGAGTGACAGCCCCTGGTAATGCACTGCAAAATATTAGGTAATTCTCATAACATCACTCTAACCAGATGCATCTTACTATTTCCCATTGTGTAGAAAGGTTAAATGACTTGTTTCAGCTCAAACAATAAGTCAGTGGTGATCAGGAATTCGTATACTTATTTTGGTACTTAGTTTACTTAAAATGCCTTTATAACATTAACAAACATAAAAAAATAACTCTGCATATTTGGCAGTCGAGGCAAATTACCAGACTGTGATAACTAATTTTAGAATTTTTTACATAAGCAATTCACTTATCTATGTAAAAAATTTTAATTCTCTTTCTGCTAATACCGAGATTTCTTTTTCTGTTGCCTTCTCTTCATTCTCTTTGGTCTGTTGTTTTGTTGTTGGGTTTTTTTCCCCTCAAAATTCTTTCATCCCTTTATCCAGGATCTGCTCCAAAGTACTTTGCTTTCAACAAGAGACTGTCTTTTTGTAGTAGACACCAGTTCCAGTCAGTGGGATTGCAAACAGAAAGCACCTATGACAACTGATTCATCCCCCACAGAGACCATACATTGTACCTAGAAAATGTCTGCACTTAAAAGAGTGGATCCTATCTCCAGCTCAGGTTTGCGAATCAAAGTGCCAGAACAGGTGCCAGGAGCATTTATTTTGGCTTGAACTTCATGAATAAGCTAAGGTGTGATGAGGAATGCACTCTCCATTGACGTTGCTACCTGTGTTCTGGCTACTTAAAGAACAGAGGAGCAAGCTTCAGTCCACAATGTGTGATCATTTCCCTCAATACCTGATTTAATATAGGACTCATTTCTACTTACACCATGTCTTCCTTTTGAGAAGCTCACACTCTACAAACATAAATTAATTAAGCTTTATACTCCCTATGTGCAGCACAGGTAGACTCAGGAATAGAGTAGTTCAACATTATACTTCTGTGTCAGTTGGGAAATACCAGAAATCTAGTTTTCTTACTTTCCACATGCCCAGGGGCATATTCAATGAGTGCCTTAAATACAAGGTTATAAGAAGACTATGAGGAATGTGGTATTGATAGTGCCACTAGGCTTACAGTTTAAGACGAGGAGCCCTGCTTGGAAGAGCTGGAGTGTGTGTTTGGCAGTGAAGCAAAGGATGATTCCTTGTGAAAAGGTGTATGCCAAATCCTGCTGAGGTACACAGCCTTTCCAGTTGTCCTTGAAGAGACTATCTGTTGTAGTGGTCTGTACAGTTCTGCCTTGTTGCTTTCTCTCAACTCAAACCAAGTAAATTAGAGATACATCTTCATTATGATGGTTTCCCTAAGATCAAGGTTGTGGCTGTGTGCAGTTATGAGTTTCCTGGTGGGACTGAAAGAGTGAGAGCACTTCCATTTGGCATCACCTGCTATGGCACATACTCCTCAGGTATGTGACAGCTGTAAACGACCTGGTCAGTCAGAATGGTACTGTGCATACCCCCTGGTATGTGACACAGAACAGCCAGTTGAGCTTAGGAATCCTGTCTCCCAGTTTTGTTACTATTAAAATTTGTCTAATAAATACCCCCCCCCCCCCCCCCCCCCCCCCCCCCCCCCCCCCACTTTTGAAGCCCTATTTTTTTATGTGCAGCAACTTTTGGTTTTGTTTTCCAGAATAGCAGCTCTGCACTGTACAAATTATTACCTGAGGCACTAGGACACTGTTGCTAAGAAAGCAAAAAGAGACTGTAAATGGGTGTGAGAAAGAGAGGGTTTCTGCATTTTAAGAGTAATGGCTAGAAGACAATTAAGGCCTAGCTTTTAAATCATAGGGCTAGGCCAATGTATATTGGGACTGCAAATTGGAATTGTTGCATTATTTTTAAGTGGCTGAATACCTACTGCAGCATCCATAACAACTGTTACTTCTCTAAAGCTGCATAACTTACTGCAGTGAAAAAAGGAATGAAATTTAATCTACCTAAAGAGAATATATCTTGACATTTACCCACCGTTAAGCATACATCCTAATCCCATGCTATCTGTACACTTTGATTTACAAACAAATGACTCAATTAATGTCTCTTAAAGCCTTCTGGGAGTGAGACTGGAGGACATGCACTGCTTGAGCAATGGTTGTTGAAGGCATTTTGATTACTTATGCTTGGAATAAGCATCATATCGCAGCGTGGGGGGTCCTTATGCCCTGGCAGCGCTTTCTCTTCTCCTTCTGGAAAGTGTTTGCTGCAGTAACTCAGGCTGTTTACTAATGCCCAGAGGGAGGCTGTGGCAAAGCTGCCACCCAAGAAGATAAAAGCTCCTTAGGTCACCCAATACCTAGGGAACATGAGGTCCTCTCCTCCCTTTTGTGCCTACCCAGTGTCCCCATACATACATCTCTTTCCTCTAAAGTACAAGGGGCAGCAGAGGCCTTTTTTTTTTTTTTTAAACAAAACTGAATAAAATCAAGTTGTTTGATTGTTTTAGCCATTACAAGTCATCAGAGATTAAATTCCTGGAACTAGCATTGATCCTGAGCTAGCATTTCAGAGCTGGAAACCACTGGTTTCTGAATCATAGAAATGGGTTCCAATCCTACTTTCTCTCACTTCCCAGGTGAAGCTGCCCATCTGCTTTTAGGAGGCTTTTTAAAGTCTGACAAGCAGCAGAAAGTTGTTCATTATTGTTTGCAGAAGTGTCTCCTCTACTGGTGGCCAGTTTGATGCTCCAGTTGGCCAGTTATTTGTTGTTAGGCTGCCTGTGTCTGTTCTATTACTCCCTCCAGCTGGCAGAAGGAACATCCAGTGATGTGAAACCTCTCTTTAAAAGCTCCAGTATGCGTCTAGCACAGTTATCCAGGATTACAGAGTCCCATTGTACAGTATAGGTCAGGCTATGTCTAAATTCTTTTTGCAGTTCAGGTCTAGCCGGAACTTCACGACAGACTTAAGGAGGTAAAAAACTGAGTCACTCTACCATCAAAGTCAGTTTGCCCATCCAACATTACTATAAAAGTGATTGGACTTGTCAGTATGCTTTGTAGGGGTTCTGCTACTGGCATGCACCAGCTTGTCCTAAATGGAGATCACTGGCCTAAATCAGCATATGTAGAGTTTTAATATCAACTATTCCTTCTGTCACAGAATGAATCCTCCAAGGGAAGCAGAACTCAGAGAGGAAATGTGTTTGAAGTCTTCTATTATACATGTGATCGCTGCAAACTCCTTGAACAACACAAGAAGAATCTTTCTAGAACCCTTCGAAAATTCTAGTCATGGTTTTACTAAAACTATTTCTTCACACTTCCAGAGGTTCTTGAGCAAGGGATTCCATGTAATACCTACCAGACTGCTTTTTAGTGTATGCAAATTCACTGACATAGATGGTTGGTAGCTGAAAAAAAAAAAAAAAAAAAGTAAAATCTTTTAGAGTTTGATTTCTTCAAGTTACTTCTGAGTTAAAGTTGCTACAGTCTGGGCATCTCTGCTCAGTTAGTTTCCTGTTTTGGTAGGCAATAGTGTTAGGAGGAGATGCTTTCATTTGTCAGAAAGTAAATCTAGTGTTGTAACTATGCCATGCTGAGGTGGACTGAAGCGGTACAAAATGAAAGGGAAAAAACAGAAAAATAAGACTTTATGATGTCAAATTCCCAAACTGATTTTGAATTAGAAGCAGAAATATGCTTTGTTTTATAACCATGATTCAATTGCACCACCCCAGTCCCCACACCAAAGAAGATTGTATTCATTCTGTTGAAATATGGAAAAGTGGAAATTCATTTTGATATTGTAAGAGGAAATAAAAGGGCTGAAAGATTAATAATAGAATGTCACTGTATAGATGTAATCCATATTTGAACCTGAGGGCAGTCCTTTCAAGGAGTTGAATGACATCTGTGTGTAATTTAATAAAGAACTATTATAACACAAGTGGAGAAGCTCTCAAGCACATTGTTTTTGTGTTGATTGCTCAGTTCAATTACTGTAAACAAATAATGTAACATTATAATAGTCACTGAAATAAATCTAGCCTAAAAGGGTTGGAAAAAGGTTGGAAATATCAAAGCTACGTTCATCCATAATTCAATGATTTGATGCCAGACTCACCTAAAAATAAAAGGCCATCCTTCTACAAGTATATCAGTGGCAAGGTTACCAATTTCTAGAGCTTAATGACAACTTTTAGCTGATGGTTCAAATAGTTATTTTTTCCAGCATAAAATTGAACATGTTACTATAGACATGTATACACTTAGCAACAGGTAGACATTAAATGTATTAATTGGTAGGCTTTTCCTTCTATTTACAGGCACGCCAATAAACATCATTATTTACAAAGAAAAGATAAATGAACTAAACGGTAATTTAAAACTAAGCATTTTTGTTTGTTTGTTTTAATTTGAAATAACCAGGTGGTTCATTAGATAATAAACCAAATTCCAAGTCCAATTTCCACTTAACACAGCGCTCCAAAATAATCTTTTCCCATTCTTCTTTTGCCACAGACTACCAGCTTTATTGTTTTGTTTTTAAAAGGTTTTATTTTGTTCAGTAGATCTCCATGTGCCTGAATTTTTCATGCCCTTTCACCCCAGAGTTTTCCTAAACCTCTTGCATAATTTGGTTACTTCATATCCCCCAGCAGCAGCCTTCCATCCTTCTCACAAGCTAGCCCTACCCAGAGCAATGCGTTAAGGCTGAGAGGACAGGATGCAGCTGCCTCTAAAAGCCTGTCAATGATGCTTCTTTTTAAGCCACTGGAGAACTGCTAGCACAGCTGCATAGTGAGGTGGATTACACTTTATACTTCCTCCTCCTCCCCCATATGAGAATTTTCAAAAGCTGTGGTAGAATAATGAGTTAACTGGCTGATGCGTGAAGGCAAATGAAGACACTGCCTTATGTTTAATGGACAGCCCAGCTTTTTCGATATAGTTTTTCTGGGTAGACATTGTCTAGGTCAGTTGCTGGTGTTATTCTTTACAGGGAATTTGAGGTGATTCTTAACTTCAGATGTGACAGTCCTGGAATAGGAACAAATTTAACTTTGTTCAATCTACAGCTTGTATCTTATTTTCTTTGAGCACAAAATTGCTTCAATCTTGATGGCTCATGCAGTACCAGTAGACTGCAGCAAAGCAGTTAATTCTGGGCTCTAATTTATGAGTTATGATGCATTTTAACATCAGAATTATTTTTATACAGAGCAGTAGCTGGTGGCCTTAGTGACCAGTGTGCCCCCCCTTTCCCTGCACTCCTCTTTTCCCTGCAGGCTCCATTAGTGACTAGCTTCATCCACTCTGAGAAAAGCAAAAGGCAAGGGAGCAAGCCTGGCAAGGCTGCAAGCTATGTTTCTTTGCCTGCTTGCTTCCACTTTCCCTTTTTCTGTTTATTAAGGCTGTAGCTGTCATCCACATGGCAGCTGTGCCTGGCTGGAGAAGGACAGCGAGGGCAAAGGAAGACCCAGGCAGTAACAGCAACGAGAGTGGATGCCACTGGATGTTTGTTGCAGTGGTTAAAAATTCCAAATTAAAAACACATCGTAACATGGCAAACAAAAATAAGTCTTTCTGTAATTTCCAGCTGGGCTGGTTACAAAAGAATCAAACGTACCTTTGATGTGATAAAGAGCTTCTGTCCAAATGACAGGAAAAGTGGGTGTACGGTTTGGTACTGACTGACCTAATGAGTTGAACAGTATCTGACTCAGATATATAGGAAGAGGCTTGAGTTGCCCCTGCCCACATTTATTCAAAACTGAAGCCAGGTCTTCAAAACTGAATTCTGATCTTAAAAAAAATAACAAATTACAGGCATGTGAGTGAGTTTTTCAAGGAACTGCAAGCAAAGGATTGTATTTAAATTATCTTAATTCTACAACATTATTACTGTAAGAGAATCTATTCAGATTTCTGTTTACAAAGTTCTGTTTAATACAATAATGTTTTTCAATATGCGTAATGTTAATTTTTTTCATTATTTGTGTTCTTGTGCTACTGCTTGCGACAGAGGAAGTTGCCACCTTTAAAAGGGGATAACGATTTCATTAAAAAAATCTCCTATTGCAGAGATCAAACCCTTTGCCTTGTAAACAGACTGGAGAAACATTCTCAAGATGATTAAAAGGTCTTTGAAAATGTAATTCTAACAATCAAAACCAAATTAACTACCAGTTAACATGATTATGTGGCATTAAAAGTGAACTAGAAAGTGTGAAACCAGCAGCTTCATATGATGATAAGTTCATAAAAAGGAGACATTAAAGAAATCCACAACTATAAAATATTAACAAAATATTTGGAAAATTAACTTAAGGTTATACTGTAGGTGGTTTGAATTAATTTAAAAATTATTTAAAAAGAGATGTTCTGACTTGATTTTAATGAAAACACTTGCTTTAGTGGCTTCAATAAACTGGGATTAGTTGGTAAGAAAACATGAAATGTCAGATGCTCCAACATTATAGAAAATATCACCTTTCAAACACCCAGTGGAATTTCAGAGTAGCTACCAATCTGTTACTTTGCTAGTGCTGGGAAGTGATTGCTGAATTTCCAAATGTCATCAGAGTAGTTTGAGTCATGCCATGCACAAGTAAATTTCTGAATATTCTTATGAACTCTTTTAAACAACTGAGTTCCTCTGGCTTTGGCAATTCTCAAACCCATTTTTTAAACACCCCGCAAAGTGAGCATTTTGGTCTAAAGGACTTTAGCCACTTAAATCACAGATTATGTGGGTACCTTCAGCACTTAGGTGGGAATGGAATTCTGAAGATTCTTGATAGCTACAATTGTGTTGAAGTCTTTGTGTGCCAAAATACCCGCTGATAAAACCTCCAACACTGCTGCATCAATATATACAGCTGTTCTTGTACTGAAGATTTTGGCTTGCTAAAAGCCCTGCCTTTTGCATGTGGTATTCTCTTGTCTTTTCTTATCCTGACCCCCTTCCTATCAGCTGTCTTAGGATAAGAAGACAGACTAAACCTCTACTCACTTGTCCAGAGAATGTGTCAACTAGAGCGGCTGCTCAGGACGCGGTATGCATGCTTGCATGGAAAAGGAGAAGTAGCAAGGACAGGTAACATTTCCTGTTCCTTAGCTTTGCTTAAGAATTAAAGACATGACTTGACTCCTACTCCCTTTGGAGCACTTGACTCCAGAAGGGGGAGGGAGTGTGCTAGGAGGCACTACAACCTCATGTTAGGTGACATGCTACCTGAGAGGTGGGATTTACTGATCCCTTTCCCCTTCTGCATCTCCTTGTTCAGGCTGCTGGCTTTTGCAATGCTATTCTCAAGCACGACAAGTGCAAGAAGAACCTGACAATGTAACACAGATCTATCCAGTCCTTCAACTGGGTGCCAGACAGATATGTCACTGCTGAGTATTGAAAAGGCTTAGTCCTTCTTTCTTTTATCCTGAGCTAATTAGCAATATAATTAGAAGAGTGACTGCAGGCCATGACTTGCACTGCTGTTACTAGTGATGGAGTTAGACCAATATAATAAGAGAAAGTATATTCTTCACCATTAAACCTCCTGTGAAAAAGGCAGATTTTACTGGCATGTGAGTAAAAAACCCCAGTGCCCCTTTCATGGAACAGCGCTGCGTGTTGTTCTGGCAATGTTATATCAGATAGTGCACCTGCTGAGAAAGCACTGGATAGGATTTGTTGGGGCAGCTGCCTTATAGAACTACCCAGCTTTAAGGGAAATGGTTAAATCTCTCAGCTTTGGTACACAGGATTCCCAGAAGCAGCCAGCACTAGGAAAAAGGCTTAAGGTTCATATACAGCAGTATTAATTTTGGATTGCTCTTTTTATTAATAAATTAGGTGCTCAGTAGGGTGAAGGTTTTTTTTCTGTCAAGAAGCTGGCATGTACTTTTGTTTGGAACAGATTAGCAATGTGATTTCACAGAGGAAATGTAATCTCATCTTAAATATTTACAGAATGCTAATTTTATGCTTATATGTTGGCAGAAAAACAGAATAGCATGAATTAGTCTGAATTATTTTCTAACAGAAACATGTTCTCTCCCTTTGGCTAGGAGTATATTAGTAAAAAACCCAACTTCTTTGGCCCTCAGATAATGCAACACAGTTTGCATCCATATGTTTAATTTCTTCCCAGTTCTTCAGCCCTCCTCTAAAAGAGGATGCCCTGCTTTGTACTGCCAGGTGGAAATTGCTACTGGTTTCTTCTATTTCACCTAAAACACTTAAGCACTACCTAGGAGATGCTATTTGGCATGACTAAAGGAGTACTGATAATGAGTGCCAATGCTTGACCCCATGTGTTTTATATTGTAACTGTAGAGAGAGCCTGTGGCAGATGCCTTATGACCAGCACACAGAGCTAATACTGAAGGAATAGCTAAATACTTCTTTTGAACCCAGAACTTCCTTCACTGACTGCCTACATAAATGTTAGATAAAATAGAGCATTATATCATACTTTTAACTAAAAAGATTCTCCAAGTATTGAGATGGGTTACACAGGAGGCTGTGAAATGCCTACTTCTGCAAGTTTTAAAGTATAGGTTAGGCAGATATCTACTAGGCATCCTGCCTCACGTTAAGGAGATGGACAAGCTGATGTCCTGAGGTTCTAACAGCGGTAGCTTTCTATAATGCTGTGATGTTAGGATGCTTCTTTGCTGGAAGTTATGGTATGTGTGGAAAAAAATTTGCAAGTCTCTCTTGTACTGAGTAAGCAGTTCCTAGGGTTTTTATGCTCATTGGCATGGACTTACAAAATAGTGATTTTTTTCGTTTTGGTTTTTTTCATCTCAGAAATACTGCTGTTACAAGAGATTCCTTCATGTATTTTGATACTGAGACTTGCTCTATATCTATAGCCATGGATACAGATTAATTTTTAAATAGCAAAAAAGAAATTTAGAACTTCATGTGTGCATTTTTCTTTGATAACTTAAGTCTGCCCAAGGGAATACTTCCTATTCACATAAAATTCTTAAAAAGGTAAAATGGTTGATGGATCCCTTACAAGGAAAAGCCATATAAACAATCGAGTTCATACATATTTGATATAAATGTTTCTGATCCATAAACCAAAATCTCTTCATGTTAATCTCCTATTTCTTCTTCCTACTTCCCCCCCTCTCCACACACATATAAGCTTTCACACAGGACTGTCTCAGGATACACAATGCTAGGAATCAGAAGTGTTGCTCTTCCCTGTAAAATTATCAGTATTTTGGGATACAGCTGATATGTAATAAGTCACACTTTTTGGTTAACCATCATGATTTATGTTTTCCTGTTTTACAGAAAGATTGCTTTAAAACTCAGTTGTAGGTTTAGTGAAAAAAATGAGCCCTGGAATCCTAAGCACAAAAATCTTACCCAAAATCAACATTAAAAATGAACTTTAATTTTTGTGTTAGTTAAACATCTGATACATTTTATTGCAGTTTTCCTTTTGTGAGCATAAAATGTTAGAAGCTTCTCAGATGGTGTTTAGTGTTCATAATGCATTTGTCTGGGCAGATGTGCCAGTAAAATTACCAAACCATGCAAAGTTATAATCAGTTCAAATAAAGCTTGCTTCATCTATGTGAAGGAGACCGATACCTTCCTCTCCGGGCTTCCTAGAACACAAACATTATTACTGCAGTTTAATGGATACCACTGTTGCATGTGGATTGTGACTGCTTGTTCTCGCTGCTTTTTTTTGTTCCTTGGTATGTTTATTTGTAGGGGAGTTATGAGACTGTGATTGAAGTTAGAAAAGACTGTCCCCTTGGGCTTCAAAAGTGACTGACCCCAATCAGCAGGGCTTGTTGTCAGTGATGCTGGAATCTCTTCATGAGTGAGTGGAAAGTAGTTTCCTGTCAAGTTTAGTTAGGATTGGGTTTTTTCTTTTCTTTTCTTTTCTTTTCTTTTCTTTTCTTTTCTTTTCTTTTCTTTCTTTTCTTTTCTTTTCTTTTCTTTTCTTTTCTTTTCTTTTCTTTTCTTTTCTTTTCTTTTCTTTTCTTTCTTTCTTTTCTTTTCTTTCTTTCCTTTCCTTTCCTTTCCTTTCCTTTCCTTTCCTTTCCTTTCCTTTTCTTTTCTTTTCTTTTCTTTTCTTTTCTTTTCTTTTCTTTTCTTTTCTTTTCTTTTCTTTTCTTTTCTTTTCTTTTCTTTTCTTTTCTTTTCTTTTCTTTTCTTTCCTTTCTTTTCCTTTTCTTTTCTTTTCCTTTCCTTTCCTTTCCTTTCCTTTTCTTTTCTTTTCTTTTCTTTTCTTTTCTTTCTTTTCTTTTCTTTTCTTTTCTTTTCTTTTCTTTTCTTTTCTTTTCTTTTCTTTTCTTTTCTTTTCTTTTCTTTTCTTTTCTTTTCTTTTCTTTCTTTTCTTTTCTTTTCTTTCCTTTCCTTTCCTTTCCTTTTCCTTTTCTTTTCTTTTCTTTCCTTTTCCTTTTCTTTTCCTTTTCTTTTCTTTTTTTTCTTCCCCTCCAACATAAACAATCTTTGGGTTTGTGTACAGTGTGATTCCTGTACTGCCTTAAAGATATGAAGAAGAAAGCTCTGTTTGAAATAGAGAGACTATTACAGCTAAATTTTGGTTCAATGGAGTTGTCACGTAAGAGCTTTCTATGCATCAAGAGATAGATTTCTCTAGCAGCGAGTCCTGTCAGGGACCCTTAAAAAGTAGAAACTTATGATTGAGTTTCTCATCACAGTCTGGTCTGCTTTATCTTCTGCCTCTGCAGTTTGAAACTAACTTTAATTGTGTCTTTGCACGATATATTGTAGAGGTGATATGTAAGGCTACACAGGTAGAAAGCAGAGATGTGTCTGATGATGCTGTGGTTGGATAAAGGAGTAAAGAACATGCCTCTGAAGAGGGACATTTTCTTCATTTTCCAGTGAAGCAGCTGAAAGGAAAGGGGAAAAATATCCAACAACCCACCATGCAAAAAAACAAACAAAAAATCCCAAACAAATAAAAAACCCCTTCAGTTTTCCACACTGTGGAAATTGGAATTGTTTCCAATTAAAAAATGTGAATTTAGGGTTGTGGTTTGCTTTTTTTTATTTATCTGTTAAATAAGTTTACAAAAAAGATGTACTTGAGTTGAGGGGGTTGGATCCATGCTTGACAAGACATTATTACCTCCTTCTGAGAGTGATTTCTAATTTCCTTTCCACACTCCTTCTGTAAAAAACCATTTTCCTTTGAAATATTTTTCTCAGTATGATGGTCTGGCATTGACCCTTTACATTTGGCAGAACCAAGCAGGTACAGTTCTCAAGTAGCCATTTTATTTCTGGATGTTACTGGCTATTGTTCCTTTCATTGTTCCAGTTGTGAATGACTTAACTCCTGTAATTTTCCCACTCTAGCTTCTGGTTTGGGGGCGGGGTGGGGGGAAGGAGAGAGAGAGAAAAGGAAATGACTGAGGGAGAATGACATTTTTCACACTTACTTACTTTTGATGGTCAGAGAATTTATTGAAGTGCTGTTCTTGACAGGATGGTTTCAACTGCAATTCAAGCCTAGCCTCATATCTGAGTCAGAGACTGGATCTGATTAGGACAGAGTGGGTTTTGCTTAAAACTACAATCATAGTTTCCTTTTTCTGAAGTTTTTGAAGTTTTTGAAGATTGTTGTCAGACTTGGCTGTTAGACTCAAGTGCTCCAAGACAAATGGTGTTCTGTTTAGAAGTGCCAAGTGTTATTAATTATTAGTAAAAGTATTTAATTAGATATCACCAAGTGATCATCCAAGAGGCAGTCTCTGAAACGGTTGGTACGTAAGTGATTTGAAGCTTTTTTTTGCAGGATTTTGGCCCATTGTCACCAGGAATTTTGCTGCCGTATGAAAAACCAAAAATGCTACAGTATGTTAGAGGTTTGCTTTTGTTTCCTGCACATCTCGAAGCAACTGCTTCCCTCACCCTTTGCTACATTTTGACATGCTTACAGTGAAGATTGATTGAATATCTGATTAACATCACATAAGGAGCATTTTTCCCAGTTTTCTGACGAGATGCTGAACCAGCCCAAATCCCTTGAGTCTTATGCAGGAGGTAATCCCACGATCCAATGTCAGCATAATCCCCTCAAGACAGCTTAAATACTTGTAGTTCTTTCTTAAATCAAGAAATCCCTTGCGGTTTATACCAATCCCAATTTAAAAAATGACTTGACCTGAAAACCCTGGAGGAATGTTTGAATGAGGTTGTCTTGCCTCTGGTTTCTTGGCCAACTTGCTCCAATGAAATATGAATAAGATACACAAGTTCATAATTTATAACATGATATGAAAATTATGCATCCAGGGAAAGGCTAGGGGGAAAAATGAAGGATGGCAATAGTGGCAAAGACAGCATTTATTGTGATTACTAGAAAGGGGCCTTAGTGGGTTGGGATTATTGTACTTTAAGTGAAATTGATTTTGTTCATGATTTGATTTTAATCTAGTTTAGATGAATCAAATTCTACAAGGAGCAGATATTTAATTTAGTATATTAGGATGAAAAGGACATCAGTTCAGAGACATTTAATGCATATGATGTGATAAAAGCAGTATCTGATTATGAGAGGGTTTTTTGTAGTAATTCCTTGTTATTTCATTACTTCTTGGATATTTTTTTTCTCTCCACATAATATTTTTTATTAAATCCAGCCAAGATTCTAGTCTCCTTAATGATATTTAGGCCGATTGCCTGAGCGAAAAAAATAATAATACTAAAAATTGGAGGAGGACAGGGAGGCAGACAGAATTCCAGACTTATCACATTGATTTTTGCTAGAGATCTACTACTGGAACAAACAGAAGGTACTCACTTGCCTCCTGGGCACATGCTGCAGGCAAGCTCCTTTGCAGAATGAGTCCTAGGTGTCTTCTTACAGAGTGCAGTTGTAAACAGAGAGTCTGTAGAAACCAATCTCCTGCAATTTTCCAGTCTACTGTTTTCTAATCTAGGGGAGGTGGAATGCTTTGCAATTTGGAAGAAGTTGGTTGCTGTTGAACAGAGGTCTCCTGCACTTTAGCAGTCAGGACCAGATGGATCTCTTTCTTTTCTTAGGTTAACACTAGAGCTGGGAAAGCCATCCGTGCTGAGAATGCAGATAAAGTTCAGCTGATGTGTGCATATATATCTATATCTATATCTATATCTATATATCTATATCTCTATGTATCTGTGTGTATGTGTGTGTATATATATGTATAGCTTTGTTTTTCTTACAGAATAATTAATGTGAAAATATTCCTATTTCTTTCTTCCCTGATATCCGATTACTAGCAGCCTCTTCTTGTAAGAAGGAAATACTGTGGGTTCACTGGCTTCCTTGCACCTTTTTAGCACTGATGAATCAGCAAACAAGTTTCCTCACTGAGAAATGTTTTCTGTTTGGATGTTTCATGAACAAATCTTTGTATGTTAGGAAAATATTTGCTCTGACAAAAGGGCCTTTCTATCACCATCTACATTTACAAAGATCGGCGTGGGTCATGGTGATCTACATGGGAATATAATAAAAATGAATAATGAAGGAGGATTATATCAGAGATGCAGAGCAGGAGTTGGCAGAAAAGCATTTTAATACATCAGTCTGGGAATCCTTGGTTATGTGTCACCTTGCTGTGCTTGCTTGTCTTAAAATAAATTAAGAGTACTTTGACTCTCTTTGTAAAAAATATGATTAAGATTTTTCATTTGCTGAAATGTTTCTCAGCAAAGGCAAAAAATGGAAGAGGAGGAAGGAAAAAAAAAAATTGCTATATGGGTCTGACATTCTGTGTCCAGAAGATGGAATCATCACTTTCAATGCTTAAATCTAATCATGTGTCTCAGGCAAAACTACAATCCCCTTCCATATAATAAGTTGTTCCAATTTAAAATGAATTTGGTTAAACTGGGACACTGGTAGATAATTGTCAGATGCCTCCTATTTGGAGGCAGAATTCGCTCTAGAGAAATCTCTGGAGATGGGTTTATATTGACATAAATGAAATTAAGATTTTTAAAGAGTGCACACTATCTGTAAAGAATGCATTGGGTTTCCCCCTTATTATACTGTTTTAAAGCTAGTACCTACCACCTATTGCCCTGGTCCAAGAGCTGCGGTCATTGTGGTTCCCCATCAGAGGCTGAGAGCCACCATAGAAGCCATTTAAAGGACACATGGAGAATGTGGTCTGGCATGACAGACAAACACTGTCTCCCTTTCTGGTTTGGAGGCTTGGCTCCTTGGAATATCCAGTAAATAACACTCCCTGAGAGTCTGATGAATCAGCACACTAGATATTTTATGGTTTAGTATCTTATACAGACACTGTGCCAATGAGTAAATGTATTGTTTCTGTCCTTAAATACTTGTGTGTTGTAGGCAACAACTGCAGTTTTAGCTTGTTGGTTTAAAGTATAATGCCTTTATCCATCTAGATTGTTTTCTTTTCTGTAATTGACGAACTGACATCGGCAAACAAGGCTGTATAGTTTTGCTTCACCTGAGGTTTTAATGAAGTATGATTTTGTGGTTCACCTGAGGTTTGAATGAAGTTGTGTTAGACATGGTAAGAGATAGAGCGCTGACTTTGCTGTGTGCCTAATCTTGGATTTCTACCAACTGCAACAACTATAGTTTCACTTCATCTCTTGCTTTTTCCTTGAGATGCTGGGAGTAATGAGAATTTTGTTGTCGTTACTGACTATAAGTCCTGTACTGAGATTGCATCAGTTCATTTAGCAAAAGCTTTTCAGGGACCTACTGGCAGGAATTGATTTCCTTATTTTGGTCCTTCCATTTTGTGGATTCAACCCAAAAAAAGCAGTTTTCAGTGAAAGAGGTTCTAGTTTTATATATATTTAAAAAATTACCAGAACATGTTATGCTAGGGAATCCAAGTTTCTTTCTATGCAAGTGTATTTTAAATTTGCTGAATGCATTAAAACATTTTATTTCCCACTGCAATGCTATCTATTGTGTCTTTAGGAAGAGAAGGGTAGAAGGGAGCAACGTAAACATGCAAATCTGGACATTGCATTGAGGAGATAAAATAATCTGGTGCAGTTGAAAACCTGAGCATATTCTTATTTTTATAGTATCATATTTCCTAGCTCTTACTAGGCTTTAAACTGCCTGAAACCATGAAAGGCTATATTCAATGTCACAGATGTGTGCAGGAGAATGCAAACGGGTTGACATGTACTTGTCAGTGTCAGCTGAGAAAAGAGCTGGCATGGGTTGTTCAGTGGAACAATGAAGGAGGTGGTGTCTCTGGGACAATAGCATTAGCTGGCAGAGCAGATGGACTGCTAGCTTGGGAGGTCTAACTAATCCTCTGTCAGAATAAAGAACAAGAGTTTATGCTTTACTTGGCTAAACTCCACTAAAGTGAAACAGAAATGTGGATGTATCAGGAATCCTGAGTTAGGGCCATCAAGCGCAATCATTTTGCCTGTAAACAGCCTGTAAAGGCTGTTTGAAATGTTGCAGAATGAGTGTATGTGTCAGCACAGGGATTCATTACCATTAAGAAAATCCAGAAATTTTAGCCATATGAGCAAACTGTTATAGGTGAAGTAGTAACATAATTTCTTGAATGAAGGACCTTTCATTAGGAGACTGTCTTCAGTTCTTTATAACTTTGCCAAAATTAAGTTACCTGACATTTTCCTTTGCCAAGATCTGCCTAGGCTCAGACATTTTAAAATGTCTAGAGGCAAAATATATTACTAAAATAAAATTAAAACACAAGCAACCTTCTTGTAACTATTTACTAGAGGAAATTCAGTACCTCTGTACTTTAGAAAATGAACCTGAAATTGGTAAGAATGTATCTTTTGCTCTTTCTTTGGGAAACCCACCCACATTTAGTCCACTCATACACATTTGGGAATACCTCGGTTTGCCCTGGCTCAGTAGCAACATTAGCATTTGGCAGCTAAAGTCTGTGATTTGTGTCTAAATTGAGCTTGCTTTATCTCTCAGAAATCACTGGTGTGACCTGACTGCACATGAACCATCCCTAAATAGCTATATCCATGTATACCAGGGTGAGCAGCTCTTTTCTTCCAGTATGGTATTCGCAGAGGGCTTTTGGCTTCCACAGGGAGATTCTCTTCCATGCTTTCAGTATTTGTCCATTTGATGTCCAAACAGAACTAGGAATTGCAGTCTAGCTTGGTTGCAGTGTCGTGAGGAACAGACATGTAGTAGACATATGAGGAACTTGGAAGGAAGACATACTTTGGTGAGCAGGAAGAAGAGATGGCAGGAGCCGCTTGAGAGGCATAGGGTGGCCCAGGGGTGCTGCTGACTGCAGCTGCAGGTAGGCAGGAATGTGAAAACTGGAGGTAAGAACAAGGGTGACAAATTATACTGGCAAGTTAAACAGGGTTTATGAATCCAGGAGAGCAGCAGCAGAGACTGGACAGGAACAGCTACTGAAGAAAATGTAGGTAGACAGGTCGATGAGAAGCTCAGAGCTGGAAAAGAACTATGAATTAGAAACTCAGAGTTAGAAAATATTCATGAGGGCTAATTGGAAGGCTAGAAGCTTGCTTCAGTAGGATCACTTTGATGGTGAGAAAGCCAGATAGGCTGCCTGTGCCAGATATGCTAAGTTGCCCTCTCCATTGGCTAGAAAGGAAATTTAGGAAAGAGAACTCTTTTTATGCCCGAAGTTAGGCTGGTGACACATGACTTAAATGAAGCTTTCATTTCAGCAAAGGCTTGCTTGCTGTGCTTTTCTTATTACCTGTGAGACAGCCTGCCATGCACTGAATCTGCTGTGCAGAATGCCCTGCATTTGCCCTGGCGGCTGAGGCTGAGGGGTATCTGTTCAGAGACTGTGGGAGGCTGTGCAGTGCCAACCACTGGAAAAAGCAAGGCCATGGAGCTCTGAAACTTATTTCACACATCTCTGTTTCTGGTTTCAGCAGATGCACATGAGCTTTCCTTCATGAAATATGCCCAGCAATGCTACTGAATATTGCACAGTGAAGTTGTGCAGCTAAATCTGTTAATATTTAAAAAGAACTAAAAAGCTATAGTAAGAGAATCAAGAACTCTTGAGGAAGTTAGTATTTTGATATCAAGTCATGATTTGAACAACATGCTGGAAAGGGTGTATGGTGTATTCATTAAATAGTGAGCATAAAATAAGCACAGATTAGTCGCTATTTAACAAGCAGTGCCTCATCTGTGCACTCAATGAGAAGCAGGAGATGTCATTTACAATATTTATGTACAGAGAGGGGAAAAGAAAACAGAGCAATTGTTATTCTGGTGTTCCCTAATTTCTGGTTACCTGATTTTGAGGTGTTAACAATCTGATGTATTATTTCAGCAGTGCAGCTTTCACTAATGTTCAGGATAGGCCTACCTACTCATCTTCCTTACTTCAGAAAGCTCTTAAAAAAACCCCCATAAACCTACCACAAAAATCCATGTGTGCTGGGAAGGGGTTAAATAACACAAGCCTTTTTTCTGTCTACTTTGCTAATCTGGACACCGTGTTAGATTCACAATTGCCTATAAGGTTATCTACCCTGTAGAAGCTCAGAAGAATTTTCAGTGATGCTCATTTGTAGTAATACCTGTTGGGGGAAAGAAAGAGCTTGTGCAATTACAGCTTCTCTTATAGCCATTGCTTATCTGAGTCTGCCTCCGAGTCAGGAAGCCTTTTTTGGCTTGAGCAGTGTAGTGAAGAATGACTCTGCTGCCAGCAGAATGGAAACTCAAAACAAGATTGAGTTTAAATCCACAGCTGGGACTTGAACACTTGGCACCAAGGATCATAAGGTCATTGCAGTAAGACAGTGAACGTTCATGCTTAGTGTGTAAGAAACACACAGGCTTGCCAGTCCTCACTGCAGATTTTCACTATCCGGTATATGTGTGCTGTACAATAGATGCCCATCTTTTCAACCTGAAAAAAACCCCAAACCTCTGTATGGATTTTTTCTTTTTTATGGCCAGACAAAAATATTTACCTGCAGTAAATATTTATTTATTAGAGTTGTCACTTCCAACACAATGGAAAATGGATTTCCATATTCTTTTTGACAAATAAAAGATATAAGGTGTCCTATGAAATATGATTACATTGCTCAGGATATCAAAACTCACATAACTGAAAGCAATTGTTCTTTCTTTTTTTGTAAAACATTGTTTGGGATTTGTGTGTATCTTTTAATGCCTTGCACATTCAAGATTACATGGCCACTAAAGTTATTAATAATATTAAATTCAGAAAAAAAACCTAGCCAAACAAGGGTTGTTTGCAAAAGTAAAGCTATAGTAATGGATAGCTACGGTCTTATAGATTTTCTTTTCGCTGTTTATTCCAGGTTAGGTGTATTCTCTTGCACAATTCTTGATAAATTCAAATGACCAAAAGAGAAAGTTCTTCTTTTTAAAAAGCCACTGTGACCTCTGAAACTAGAGGTGCATATTAATCTTATAGACAATAATCCTGCCTGAAAAATACATAAAATGAATTTTAATAGAATCAGAGGTAATAATTTCTTGCTGTGAAGGAAAGGTGAAAGCTTTGCTGAAACAGAAAGCAGAAACCAGTCTGGCTTCAAGGACTTAGAGTAAAGCTTGGTACAGTACAGGGGAACAGGCACAGGAGCAGATTTGGGTATCAATAGAGGACTGAGTTTGTAGGAATAGAGTTGTCTGGTAAGAATTATTAATGGAAAACCCCCAAATATTTAGTTGACATGATTTCTAAGCTCTTTATAATTTTTGTAATTACTAATGCACTAATCTCTTAGACACTGAACATATTTTATCTGTCTTCTGATAAATATAACAAATTTGTCAGAGGTTAGATGAAGGTACTTCATACAGTATATAAGCTATACCTTCAGACATCCAAATCCTTACAGGAGAGAACTGTTGAACCTCCTAAGCTTTGAAAATTAGAGTTTTCATGGAGTAATTGAAATGCCAGACATAAAGCCATATTAAAATGGGCTTCATTGGTTAAGCCTCTCGCAGAGCTACATATGCTGTATAAAACCTAACTTTTGCTTTCAAATGATGATTGATAGGTTTTTATGGTAAATGAGGAATAACTAGGAGCTAATAATGCAAATATTACACACCAAAGACGGACTAAATGTATGAAGAAAACCATAAGCACTACAAAAGGTGGAGCTGAAACCTCTATCATTTGATTTAAATAACCTCTAACACTATTAAGGAAAGGAGTCCAGATTTGGGAATCTTGTGGTTTGAGGAAAAACTTCAGTCTGAACTCAATGAAAAACAAACACTTTTGCAATTTGCTGAATAAAAAAAAAAAAAAAAAAAAGGAGTTTCAGGAGTGCTGGAACATAGAGTTTTGAATTTAAATAGGCTCCCTGAAGTTGATCAGTGAAGCTGGCATTCTTGACAGACCAGCAACTTCTGTTTAATGATCAGCTACTTTGGGTTTTAGGATCTGTGGCTCTGATAGGAATTAGGATACTTGAGGCTGCCCCACTGCAGAATGAGAGATAAATACACTGAGATTTGGACCTCTCAGCGCTTTCAGTCTCCAGGCTCCTTCACAGAGGACCCCGGCATGACTAAATGCCCTGATGGGAGCCCTTAAAACTCTCTTTTGGTTTCATCAGCAGTTCATCTATTGCAGTAAGCATGGACCCCAATATTTTTTGGGATCAATGAGTACACGGTCAGAGGAACCCCTTGGGGAAGCTGAATAGAACTTGCAGTAATAGGAAAAATGTCACATTTCAGCAACTTTCCTGTCATTCTTTTTCTGTTTTACAGTAGTGTCTTCTTTACTCCCCTGGACAAAGCTTCCCATCTAGTCTAAAACTATTCAAACTTTAATTTACACTGAAACCTTTTTGAATGACAAATGCAGAGTTTATTTAGTAAGATGAAACTTTTCTGGCCATTCTATGTCCTCTCTTCTTTTTTTTTTTTTTTTTTTTTTATTTTTCCTCTTGGCAGGACAGCTCTTCTGGCTATGGCTTTTCTTGCTTGTCAAAATGGTAATTAAAGACTCACAGCTCAGATACTGATTTACTGTTGAAAGGTCACACTCCCTTATTTCAATTAGGTGGTTTATCCATTCCTTATCACTGGATGCGGTCATGTATATGTAAGTTTCTCACCCTGCTTCCACTTAGATCTGTGTTGCATCACTCACTGTCAACCAAGAACCCTCTAAATAAATAAGTAACTCTGTTTAACCTTCACTTTACACAGTGTTCTTACAAAATGTGCTTTGTTATTTTAAGGGTTGTTCTGCCAAGTGAATAACACCCAAAATTTTCTTAAGTAAGTCTTAAGGCTAGAAATATGGACTCTTGTTTACTTGGCACTACATTTACCTTGGCAAAATGAAGATCAGGTTCTTAAAATATGATAGGACAATAACCGTTTAGCTCCAACCTCCTAACCTTTCATTCTGGCTTTCCATCTTTATGTAATAACCACAATGCTTTCTTTCATTCTGATTTATTTTTATTGTACTTTTCCAGCAGGCTTGCAATAATGCCGCTTTCTGTGGCTTCTGTGTGCAAAACATACACTTTTGCAGTAATCCAAATTTTGTTTATTCCATTTCAGGAGCAAGCAGATTTGAAGTACCATGATGGCTAATTCTCCATAGTTTTATCTCACATCAGGTTGCATATAATCTTTCACTGCTATTGTAGTCAGAAGTAAACTGTAATGACAGAAAAGTACTGTTGTATGAAGGAATCCATTAACTACTTGTGGCTGTGATTTTTCTCATCTATGATGTGCACATTTCAATATCTATTCTGCTGAACAAACCCATAGCTCATGCACACAAAACACTTTCCGATGGTTTCACTCATACAGAATACTTTTGCCTGCTAAAACTACCATGGAATTATGCTGCTGACATTTCAGCCATTGAAAGTGGCCTTTATTTGCTCTAATGAGGCAGCTGAGACTGTCAGCTTTTTCTATGGAGTGAAATTTCTATGAGATTTATGGTGGCTTCTTCTTCAAGAGGAGCTAGGTGAGAAGAAAAACTTGCCACTATATGAACTGTTCAGGTTGTGCTCGAAAGTGTGAGGATTTCTGCTAAAAACACTGGTGCAGGGTGGATAGTTGGTGTGGCTTTGCCCAGCCAGTACAGGCAGGGTAATTTCACAAAGTCTTCAAACACTGGTTGTATACATCCCAGGCTTGTCCTGTGAATACAACAGTCAGGGCTACATTTGGCAGCACTGTGGGGACTTTCATGACCATTGGCAGGATATACTCTCTAGACTGCAGTTAGTCATTGTATGGAATAGGCTTCTTTTTGGTGCTTTTCTGGGGTCTGAGGTAAAAGGCTCTTCACAGCCCCTTCCTTCTCTGAAGCACTGCATCTGTCCACCACATGGCGGGATTTGCTAGGTCTCAGCCTCTTGGGTACTGTGATATTGCTGGACAGTATAAAGAAGGAAGGAAAGCGTTAATCTGCTGAATTCCCCCAAATACCTCGTCTCCTATTTGCTTCACTTCGAGTCAAGTTTTTACAATTGTTGAAAGAACAAAGCCTGATAAAGTTTTCAATTAAAATAGACAGCAGGGTGGTATACTAGCAGGAGTTGTTATTTTGTTACTGATAAGGAAAATGCAAAAGTGATGTATATGAAAATCAGAGCTCAGAGTGTATAGTGTATGTAGTACTACAAGACTTACCGTGCAACATATGTTTCTACTTGTCAGTGAGACTGAATATTTAGGTGCAGATGATTTGATATTTAAAACAAGACAACTTGCCAAAGTCATTACTTTAGTATCTTCTTGTAGATACACTCCCTGTTCAAATCAATAAAATACCCATCCTCAGCTTTCATTAAGCATGAACCAAATATCACCATCTCCTGGAGCTCTGCTCCAAGATTGCAGTATGTAGCTGCCTTCTGCTTATACATGAGTAAGCTTGTGATAAATTCACTTTAAACCAAATTTTCTTCTTTTTCTTCCTTGGCTCCTCACCCTCCTTTCCTTTTTTTCCCCTTGCTTGTAAGGGTTTAATTTTCACTAGCTTGTCAAAAGCATAATTATACTTGCTGCATATAAATACTCAGTGGAGATCAGAAGAGAAGACAGGGAAAGTAATTTTTAGAATTCTAAAAAAAATTGCAAATGTAAACTCAAAGTGCCAACAGGATTGGAAGTGTGTGGGATGGAACACTAATTTCCACTAGGGTAGGTTTCATTCAAGGGGAAAATGTGGTTAAATTAGACACACTTAGGTAATGAATTACTGCATATCTCTAATGAGCACTTCAGATTACCTAATATTAGAATTCTAGTACACCCAACCTAAATTTGGATGGGATACTGCCTACACAATTCTCAATTTCAGGAAAAAGAATTTCATTTACTTTTTAGTATACTGGCATTTCATTTGACTTAAGATGTTATGTGTCTTAATCTAAAATGCTGTCGTTTTATGTAGGAATTAACTATACATAAGCACAGAAAATACAGGCTACATTACGTGAAGAGTCCTTGCTCTTTGTGTTAAATTGTGATTCCCTGACTTCCCATGAGGCAACTTTAGCGGATTGAAATAGCAACATCCCAATAACTTTTAGCATGCTCTGCTTGCGGATCCGTGTTTGGAAAAGAACAGAGTAGTTCTATACATTAGTACATGCTAATTTTAAAGTTGTCGGAGCATTCATTTATCACTTTGACCTTTTGCAGAAGGTATGGACTGTAGATTGGACAATGAAATTGCAGATACACAGTTTACGTTATTTGAAGTTATGATGATGTTTTGACACAGCTGTATTCCTGTTAGCATGGCTTAAAGACAAAGAAAATGACTTCAGATCTTCAAGGTGAAATTCATATGATCTGATCAGAAATTCCCTGTAATCAATGAAAAGACTCCTGTCAATGCAAACAGACTTCATATTGGACTGAAAACCACCTCCTTCAAAGCTCTTCCCAGCTCTGCAGCCACATATTTTTATAGATTGCTTTTTCTTGATTTCTCTTTCCTACACAGTGTCTCTTACTGTTTTCTATTTTGTCCTAAAACCTTTCTCCTTCTGGGCTTCTATTCTGGATCTCACTATTAACTTTTGTAGACTTCTATTCATGAGTTAAATCACTGTCTTTTGTCTTCATTGAAATAACTATTCAAAACTCATCCCTTTTATGGAGCCTTTAGGGAGAAACCATTGACTTAAAGAAATCTGAAATGCAAATAATATACTCTGGCAAATTTACAATATAGTTAATCACTTTCAGTGGAAAGCTATGGTTTTCCAGCATACTTAGGAATATTCTTATTTCCCATGTGGTTTTTCCATATGCCACTTTTTTTGCATTCCCCATTAGTTTTTTGTTCATTTTTGTAAAAGAACTTCTGCATCTGGTTTACTATAACTAACATTTTAAAATTTTTACACAAAGTTCCTGACCTTATTTCCCTAGAATGTGTATGATTCACACATGGGGCTAATATATCTAAGTATATAGAAACCTGTTAGATCTTATGCTTAAAAATGTTCTGCTGCTGAGGTACTTTCATACTTTGTTTTTATCAAGCCATCATATTTTAAAAACACATATGCAAATTTGCATGAATGTCTGACCAAGGTCAGAAGTAAAATACATGTTAACATTGCAAACATTAATAAATTGTTCTGTAATATTTTCTGATTTTTTGAATGTTTGTTCGATGTTGCTCCATGAAAGCATAATGAAACTTTTCCATTACCTTCTATGAATATTGCCAAAGGGTTCATTAGAAGAACACTGACAGGAGGATAGGAATACATTTTAAACGTCTCTGAATATACAAAAGATGAATAAACTAGTTGAAGATAAAATGTTTCTCTAGCCTTCTTGTATGCTTTAAAATGCATGTCAACCTTTCCCTGTCTGTGTCGGGTCATAAGTGGCATTTGAACAGTAATTTTTGTTCATATGTGGCATATCTAGGCTGTCTCTGGATTTCTGTTTAAAAATAAGAACAACTTCCCGCCCTCCACCAAACTTACAAACCCAGAACAACTCCATAATATGCCATTTCCAAAGCCCTTTGTGTCGCCACTAGAGGCAAATATACAAGTGATTCTTTGTTATATAGAATCAATATTGTGCAAGAATTTTTGCATGTATATAAAGATCATTTTGTAAGAAACAAAGATTACCAGCATCCTTTTAATGCTAAAATGTTTCAAATATATTTTTTCTATTATCATCAGAATAATATCATCTCAGTCTTTCAATTTTTAACAAATACAGTTATAGGTTAGCTATTGGTTTATACCTTATGATACCATCACAGAAAGAAAAAAACTACTAATTTGCACTAAGATCCTTTTTTTTGCTTATAATGCTTTAATATTAAGTAACTCTTTTCTACTGATACATTGCAACCAAAGTTAAAAGTAATAAACATAGAAAACAAATGAAATCTAGAAATATTTGAAATATTTCAGGCTCAGACCTTCTTCAGCTGGGTTAGAACTTAGAGTTAAATACAAAGGGGTAATTATGAATCTGCTTACTGATAACTATGATTATCACAAATGAAAAGAATTATTGTTATATTTGTTTTGCATATGGGTCCTCACAAGAAAAGCTTGTTATCTCAGGGCCCATGTGCAAAGCCAATATAACTGGGTAGTTATTCTAATAAGGCCTACTCCAGCAACCTTATTCTTTATGAAATGTGTGAAACCAAACTCTTATCTATGAAGAAAATATAATGAGAAGAAAAAGTAGGGCTGCTTGGCATAAGATAATATTAAATGCAAGGCGCATGATGTTCTCTTCAAGATCAGAAACTTGTTGGTTATTGGGTAAGTTTCAACAGGAGGTCTGTTTTTTATTTTTGTCTTGAGAGATGTTTCTCTTTACAGTTGACATCAGGCTTTCACATCAAACCTTCACACGTATAAAGAAGATCAAAAGTTTTGAAAAACTTTAAATTCCTCAGTCAGCATCTCTTTTTATGAGCTCAGTCATAATGTTACTCTACACAGTATGGTATGCCTGTTTTCCCTGATTCCTTTTAGTTATTTTTCATAACCATGTGAAAACATTAATGGTGTTGCAACTTGAGAAATGGAACAGCATCAGAAAATGGGGTAAAAGAATGGTCTGGATCAAAAGGCCTGTGTGTAAAAGTATAACTTTCATGGATTGATAAGGAATAGACAAAATGATTTGGATTGTCGTACCCTGCTGCTTTTCAGTTCTCAAACTGCTGTGTTTTTTAAGTTAAAAAACAGTGGATCATCATGTCTAAACCTGCATCTTGGGTAATCTATGCAAAATCAAAGCTAGAGGCAGGGGGATCAGCAGCAGGGGTGCTCCTGGCAGGCAAAGGAAGTGGGCTGTAAGGGATTGACATGAAAGATACTAAGGAAGGGGAGTTTTTATGTTAAATTCTTCTTGCACAATCACACATTGCTACTTTGCAGAATCCCTCATTTTGTTTTAGTTTACTTTTTTTATAGATAACCACAAGATCAGAAAAAGAAAAAATCAGTAAACCTTTACAAATTCTATGATGTTTTCTGAATACAATGTGGTCTAGTCTGTCATTGAAGAGCCAGCCTTTTTGCTGGTGTGAGCCAGTATGGTTCCACCAACCTTATGGAGTCACTGGCAGCATCAGCAACAGTGGAATTCCAGGGATTTACATCAATTAAAACTGGATTTGGAACTGAATTCCTTAGGTTTGTTTTACTTCATTTTGCCTTAATCTGTACAGAAGCTGTTTTAAGTACGATTGTATATTTCTTCCCCGTGACTGTCACGTTTGTCTGACCTCAAATAGTTAAAGCTGACACCCAGATAGGATTTTCCTAGTGCACAAGGCATAGTGATATGTGTTTAGGCGTTTTCTGTTTCCATTTTACTAACTTGCTGTATAGTTCATCTCATTTTTCTGAGTTGAGCTGAAAGTCTTGTATCAGGAGCTGTAGCTATCAGTGGAAGTAAATGAGTTGCCACTAGTTACAACACTTTTTTTTGCCCCTTCAGCAGCAGTAGTCAGGAAGCCTGGGACATGATAAAAAAAAATCAAAATAATTGGATGTAAGAAATCTGAAGGTACAGCAGAGACATCATTTTTTTTTACAGGTAACTGTAGAATTTGAATAATTTAACCTTTAAAATATTGTTTATTCTGTTATGATCAAGAGGAAAAAATGTCACTCCTTTCTTTTGCTGATGCCATTTACAGGGTATGATTAGAGATGCATGGTGTAGGTGCTTGTGTACAAGGAGCCTTCATCTCAGTAAGGAGCTTTGCTGTGCGAAACATATCAACTAGAACAATTAAAAAAGAAAAAAGGAAAATCGCACTTGGATTTACCTAGCATCACTCTGGGCAATTACAAGGTGAAGAGTTTGGCTTGTGAAACCATATAAGAAAAATCTGGCATAAACTAAGATCTTTTAGGTTTATCACCAAAATCATGACCACTTCTTTGCTTTGTTAAATAGCTATTTGTGTTCAGCCCATCTCTTGTCCTCTGGAATTGGTGCTGCCTGAGTACTACATGGGACAGTGGCTCCCTCTGGGCTGGGGCTGACAGCTGGGGATCTCCCCGTGGGGTTGCAGGGCAGGGCCCCACTTCCCCATGAGCTGGACAGCTGGGAGACAACAGGCACAGCCCCAGCCCCGGGCACTGGGCATCTCCCTCAGGGCTGGCTGAGGCCAGGCTGGGAGTCAGGCCAAGGTCTGGGCCAGCAGGAGGAGAACTGGGTGCAGGCAGGGCTCTTGACGTAAATGGTGATGATGAGTGGTAGCACCTGCTCTTCACAACATGTTGTGCCCCACTTGTGCGTCCTTTCCTGTGTGCGCAGTGATGCACACCATTGAAATAGCAGAGGTGACCAAAAATACATTGGGATGACTGGTTTCAGGCGCTATAAAGTAGCCTGGTTTACATTTTGCAGTCCCCTGAAGTTGGAAAGTCAGTATTCTCTTGCCTTTCCTTAAGGAGACACACTTCAGACTATCATTGTCTGTCACACTGCATAGTAGCAGTGCTAAGTGCTGCCTGGTACTAGTCATTGCAGAGCTGGGAAGATCTTTACTACAAAGACCCTTATTCATAGAGTCATACCCATATGCGCTTTGCTAGCACTACTTCACCAATGGTGGGGAGATGGTGGTGTGCTGGCTGTCTTTAATATTCCTGTGCTGGGAAAGCCAACAGAAATCTGTTCATGCAAGAGTGCAAATAAATCAAAGAACTTTGTAGTAGAACTTGTGCACTTTAAAACACCACTGATAGACTCTGAAAAATGGCCTCCCGATGTGTTATCCTTGTGCCTTTCAGAAAAAAAAAAACTTATTTTCTGGAACATATTGCTTCACCATGTCTAAAATATATTTTGTTACGTTCTGTGCCACTGCAGGTAGTCCACTGAAACTACTTTGCTTGCCTTATGAAGCATGGCCTGTAGCATGCCTTAGGGCATGGCACTTGTGGGGCTCAAGTGATAGCTAAGTTACTGTATACGTCCTGTATAGTTGCTTAAACTTACTTCAACATAAAACAGCACATTTACACATTAGACAAGCACAAAATGGTCCATGTGGAACTACTTTCACTTGAGGCAAAGTGTCCTTGTAGACGTTTGAAGTGTGAAGTGAATTTTATCGTTTTAAATTGTACAAATAAGCAGAAAAGAAAGTTAATTTGGTTTTTGTTTTGATTTTTTTTTTCCTGATTTAGGGCAGTCAAGGGGAAGGTTTTCCTCTTTTTTTTTTTTTGGGGGGGGGGGAGGGGTAGGAGAGATAAGCCAAATTATCTTTTCCTTAAGGATGTAAGCCAATTTCCAGGGAATATAAAATATAATAAAGAATGTGGGAGAGCAAGCCACTCGAAACTGACTTGGCATGTGTGATGAGTAAACTTATTTTGTGTTTTATTATGTGGAGCTCTTTGTTTAGATGAGTGGAAAGTAAAAAAAGAAAAAATTGTGTTGAGTTCATGGTCTATCGAAAAAAGTCCTATGCATTTCTCTTTCCCTGGGAAAGCCCTAGCCATTGGACATACCAGTTGTGTATATGAATATATTTCCAGATGAATCTTACAGGTTGTATCATTTGCATCTTACTTGAAACACTGGCATATGCAAAGGGGTAGTGCAGTGTGGCATTTAGCCCCTTACCTTACAGTTTTTTGGGCAGGCTTGCTGTTCCTGGGAGTTTTTACAGTCTTTTTCACATTTTACGATCCAGTTCTTTTCATTCGAAATTGTATTTTTCCCTGAGGAGCTTTCTGAGAGATGCTCACCAAAACATAGTAAACAATTTGAATTACTTGGATTTAGTGATTCAGGTGGAAGTGTCACCAATGTACATTGAAAGATCTGAGAAGACTGTGATACATGAACAGTAGCAGAGATTCAGAGACCAAAATCTGGTCCTTTGAACTTGGATTTTGTCAATGCACTATGACTTGCAGAGAAGCAAAACTGAAATCTCTCCATGGAAGGCATTGGAACTACATCTAAGAGTGAAGCCACTACATCCCAGTCATCATACTACAATAGTATGCTGCACGTAAAATGCCTGCTGAAACAGCTGAGGAGTCTTCTTTTCACCGTGACTATGAAAGCTTTGGCAGTTGCCTTTTCAAACCTACAGTGTCTGAGTTTCATGGAGAGCTCAGGAGTGCTTAACGAGGGGTGGTCTCTACAGCTGCCTAGGCCTGAATAGACGGGGCAGTCTGGAAATTAGCCTCTCTAGTATGTAGTTCACCATGTGTTAAGCCCCCGTTTTAATTTATAGTCTGTAATATAGTTTCTTTGGCAGGGATTCGTAAATCTCCATTTCATCTGTACGACTGCTGCATGATAATGGAGTTTTTTCTGGTACTGCCTCTATCTCCATGAAGCCTGCCTCTTAGGACATGCAGAATTCAGCAGTAGGAATATCACCCTATGCCAGTCCTCACAGATGCCTAGCATTATTGAAAATGTGCTGGTACCTCACATTGCTATGCAGGTCCATGGTCATTAAAATTTTATAAACCCTGCCATCTGCACCAAAGAGGAATTGAGAGCCTTAGCAGACAATGATCATGTATTTTATCAGAATCTTCTGAAAGGGAAAAAACAGCAAGTTCAGAGCAGGAAGGAACCAGAATAACATTCTCTTTAATTTAAATATAACATAATGTCAAAACCCTTGAAATTGACATCTGTCTACTGTAGTTCATTTGAACTTTTTCCCCAGAGTGGCTCAGTGCCCCGTGGTTGCACAACAGTTCAAACCAGTTGCACATGATGTAATTTTCATATGTTTCTCCTGCAAGGCAGATATTCATCAAAGCATGCAATAGACAGCTAAAGCAAAAGGCAGCAAGCTATAGATTATAACATCGATTTATCAGGGGTCAGACTGTCAGATTAGTAGGTTTAGAGGCTAGGCCACTTGTGATTCCTAGCACCGATGAAGATAGAAACTGGAAGGCAGATAATTAGGCAGAATATTTTTCAGGTAAGACAACTATGAAGTTTCAATTTAAAAAAAAAAAAAAAAAAAAGAATTAGCTAAGTCATTTATTGCCCAAGTTCTTTTGGTTTCTTGTTAGTGAAGGATCAAATGAAAGAATTTTGGACTGCTTGTGGTTTTACCAGGATTCTTTTTTATTATCATAGAATCGTAGAATCATAGAATGGTTTAAGTTGGAAAGGACCTTCAGATTATCCAGTTCCAATCCCCCTGCCATGGGCAGGGACACCTTCCACCAGACCAGGTTGCTTAAGGGCTTGTTCTTAATATTTTTCTTGTGTATGTACACTTTCTTTTCCAGTTAAAATTAAAAAGAGATTAGAGAAAGAACATTAGAAAATTAATTACTTCTTAAATATATAGGAAATATTTAGGAAATGCTTATTCTGGATTAACTAGGAACTAGGGGAACATTTTGAAATTTGACAAAGGCAAGTGCAAAGTCCTGCACCTGGGGAGGAACGACCCCATGCACCACTATATGGCTGACCTCCAGGACAGTTGCTCTGCGGAGGCAGATCTGGGAATTCTGGTGGACAAGAATTGTCCATGAGCCAGCAATGTGCCGTTGTGACCAAGAAAGCCAATGGTATCCTGGCCTGCATTAAGAACATTGCCAGCAGATCAAGGGAGGTAATTCTCTCTCTCTACTCAATCCTGGTAAGGCCTCACCTAGAGTGCTGGGTCCAGTTCTGGCTTCCCAGGACAAGAGAGACATAGAGCTCCCGCAGCAAGTCCAGCAAAAGGCAATTAGAATGATTAAGGGTCTAGAGCATCTCTCATATGAGGAAAGGCTGAGGGAGGTGGGCCTGTTCAGCCTAGAAAAGACAAGGCTCAGGGGGAGTTTGAACAATGTGTATAAGTATTTGAAGGGAAGGCGTCAAGAGAATGCGGACAGACTTTTAGCAGTGCCAGGTGATAGGACATAAACAAGCATAAACTGAAACCTAGTTCTCCCTGAACATGAGGAAGGACATCTTTCCTGTGAGGGTGACTGAGCATTGGAATAGATTTCCCAGAGAGGTTCTGGAGCCTCCTTCCCTGGAGATATTCAAGAAGCACCTGGGCACAGTCCTGAGTAATGTGCTCTTGGTGACCCTGCTTGAGCAGGGATGTTGGATAGGATGACCCCCAATGGTCCCTTCCAAACTCAACAAATCTGTGATTCTGTGAAATATGTGAAAAAGTTGAATGTGAGCTAATTTTTGGTAAGTGATAATCCTTTCTTTTTTTTTTTTTTTTCCCAATCTGAATACATATCTTGAGATGATGGATATACAGAAACTACACCTAGTTCCCATTTAAGACAGAGAGTCTTTCTGAGTTTCTCAGCATGTCTTGTATTAATATCTAGTTCCCACAGAAAGAGTACTCAAAATGTAACACTTTTTGAATCCACAGCCTGTTGGCAAATTTCAGATTCACTGGTTTGCCCCTAATGAGAGTTAAGGTCCATAAACAAGAGTTTCTGGATGATAACCTGTATTTAGGTAAATAAAATATACTTCTTTATAAAGCAGAAAATACATATTCATTTACAAGGGCCTGTAGGGATAGGAAAAGGCAGGGTGGCTTTGAACTAGAAGAGGGTAGACTTAGATTAGATACTAGGGAGAGGTTCTTTACTGTGTGGTTTGTGAGGCACTGGAATAGGTTGCCCAGGGAAGCTGTGGATGCCCCATCCCTGGGAGTGTTGAAGGCCAGGCTGGAGCTTTGAGCAACCTGATCTTAGTGGAAGGTGTTCCTGGTCATGGCAGGGGGGTTGGAGCTTGATGATCTTTAAGGTCCCTTTCAACCCTAACCGTTGTATGATTCTGTGAAAGACAAGCACAGATCTACTACAGCTAAAAAGTATTTCCATTCTCATATTTCATGCATACACGAACTATTTCAGTGTTAGGTGGACTTCAAAGACTAACGAATTCAGCAAAGGCAAATTGCAATTTTCCTAGAAGACGACTGGCATCTAACTGTTTTTGCTTTAAAAGCTGAAGAGGGGACATTTTTCTCTAAAGCATTAGGACTAGTGCCAAACACTTCAAAGGTACTTAAAAGAAGCACAAGTGTTTTCATTATTTAATGAAATTAAGGAGCAAAAAAAAAAAAGTATTTTCTTAATGACGAGTTAATGTTTATCCTTAGAATTAACAACTGTGAGTATTACATGAATGTTTCTTCTGGATTTCTTCAAACTCTTCAATGTACCATTGGCTTTAGATCAGATGGCTAGCTAGCAAGTTCTTACCTTACCTTCATAAATGTACATATAATCACACTGGTTTTATTTCACTTAGGAGTTAAAAGTTCTTGTTTTTTTCCAGCTCTTAGTTATCTTCTCTATCTCTTTTTTTTTTTTTTAATAGATGAGTGCACCTTTGTTTATTTCTATGTCAGGCTAGCTTTGTGTCTTGGTTTTGGCTGGGATAGAGTTAATTTTCTTCCTAGTAGCTGGTACAGTGCTGTTTTGGCTTTAGTCTGTAAGTAATGCTGATAACACACTGATGGTTTAATTGTTGCTAAGTAATGCTTACCCTGATCAAGGACTTTTCAGTCTCATGCTCTGCCAGTGAGGAGGGGCACAAGAAGCTGGGAGGGAGCAGATACAGGATACCTGACCCAAACTAGCCAAAGGGGTATTCCATACCACAGCATGTCATGTCCAGTATATAAACTGGGGGGAGTCACCCAGAAGGGATCTATTGCTGCTCTGAGATGGGCTGCACATCAGTCAGCAGGTGGTGAGCAATTGTATTGTGCATCACTTGTGCTTCTTAGTTTTATTTTTCTGTCTTTTTCCTTTCATCATCATCAGCATCATCGTCATCATCTTACTATAATTATTGTTATTATGGTTTACTTTATTTCAGTTATTAAACTGTTCTTATCTCAAGCCCTGAGTTTTATTTTTTTCAGATTCTCTTCCCTGTCCCACAAAATGTGGGGGAAGTAAGCAAGCAGCTGCTTAGTATTTAGTTGCTGGTTCAGGTTAAACCACGACGCTCTGTTTAAATAAAAGTACTTTTTTATGTTGGCTTGCCCAAGGTTTTTTTATGACTTAAGCAAAAACTTATGTCATGGAGGGCCTGGCACAACAGTGAGCAAATGCTGGGAAAATACAGACAAGGAAATATATGTTGATGTTCAAAAAACTATCTGTCCTATCAGAACAACTTTATATTCTGAGCTGTGGGGGTTTTTTCTTTCATATTTTTTTTTAAGTGGGTGATTCTGCACATGTGAGAATTACTCACACTTTTACGATTCTCTTGAAGCTCTCGATAGAGGATGCAAGTGGCAAAAGGACTGTGGAGTCACCATCTGTGAAAAGAGGAACTGCTTCTTCCAGTGTGAAAATCTCCATAGCTTCATCTTTGTCCACCTTCTACAATAGAGGCCCTCTGAGAAAGGAGGGTGGCAGATAGACCAAAGGCTTGAAAAACTTCAGAGGAACTGGTTGGCTTCCATGAGGGCCTGCTTCTGGTATCATTATTGCAGACCACTGAACTTATATGTATGAGTTCAAATGCATTAGAAATAAATGATCAAGGAATTCTGCATGAGAGATTTCTGTTTACTTTTCATCTTTTACTGTGCTTTGTATGATCTAGCTTTTCATAGGGATAGTAATTATCTAGGTGAGTATTACGAATCACCTAATGAAAGTAAAAAGTTGCTCTTATCTGTTAAAAAAATATCTGCTATCCTTCCTAAATATGAAAAAAACAGAAGAAATTCTACCATATGCCTATTCTCTATAAAAATCAGCTAGATAATGATACCTCTGCTCTCTGATTAGTATTTGTTGACAGAGTTGCTATCAAGTGATTTAAATCTGAAATTTGCAAATATTTTGTCACTGTCAAGGTTACTCTCCAAATATTTGGAACATTTTTTTTCTTGCTCGTGCTTGTAGAAATGTTTCATGTACTCATAGCTGAGGTCCTTACCAAAAAAGATATGCCATATTTTTTTGAATGCATATATAACCTTTTGAAACTTGTAACTTGATGAAACCTATTTGGACTTGTTTTCATGGGTCTAGCAAAATGGAGTTCTGTGGTCTTGGTACTTCTTTGCTTAGTATCAGACTGTAGCTAAAGCCTTCATAAGGCTCTTCAAAGAAAGTATTAGAAGAATTCTCACTATGAGAATTTACAAGTTGCATAATTCCAGTGAATTTTTTTTAGCTAAATGACTTGGTTCTTATTTGTTTCATTTTCAAAACCACCACCAACAACAAAAAAATCACTGGAATATTTTGTAAATCAAGTCAACACAAACCGTCAATTAATAAAATTCCTGAACCAGTCTGATTCAGATGACAGGCATAATTTTGGTTTCATACACTAAAAGTTTCATTAAAGTGTAAGTAAATGAGAACACAGCTCTCTCTATGTTCTAGGAAACTTGGCATCCTTCACTAGGGGCATTTCTACCAGCTATAATCATATTATTATTATTATTTCTTGCATTCCCTTAGCTGTGGGAAACATGATGAGTAAGAGCAGTCTTATAATGTATGTTGATCTTCCAAGTATTAATCTACTCAAACAATATTTACCATTCACTTAGCACTTTTCATTTCTTTAAACATTAAAGCACTTTTAAAAGTCTGAGTAGGTCTTTATTTTTCCATTTTACTTACGGAGAAAACCAAGCAGAGCATGTCTAAGTGACTTTCCTGAGTCATGACCTCAGAAAGGTGAAGTGACTTGGGCGCTCACGCTCCCAGGGCTGGAAGAGGGGACAATCTTGGCCAATTTCTCAAACCATGGTTGTGCCTGCTGTTTCTGTGAAAGCACATTCTGTGTAAATGCCTCTCTAGATTTTATTCTCTGAAAATAACGGCTTCTTCCAAGCTTGTTCTATCTCTCAGGTCTTTTGTTTCTACCCATCTTCGTGCCATTTCTGGGCTTGAAAAATACATGCACACAAATCAATCATTGAAGATTTCTAGGGCTGAATACGAGGTTTTCTTGTTCATCCTCTTGATTGTGGCATACAGTCAATCTTAGGAAAAAGTGCTTGTGAGGAAGTCTAGTTCAGCACTTCAGCTTTACCAGAGGTAGTACTTCATTTTTATCTCTTTCAGCCAGTACTCCAGCAGGAGTTTTCCAGGGGGCTGGGACAATGTTTTGCACTAGATAAGATAATATAGTGCACACACACTGATTCCTAAAAAGTGTGCTTTCTAGCATATGATGTTGATAGCACAGCAAGTAAAAAACAATAACTACCTCTCTGGCATATAATTCCGCAGCTATCGCTAAGGGACACTGCCATCCAAAACCTTTTCTTTGCACAGCTGGGCATGGGCACTGTGATTTATGGTCCACTGACTGCAGTTCCAGCTCTGCAGTTCCAGCTAGCCTCCTTTGAACCAAATTTTGCTTTTAAAACGACCAGTCTCTGCTTTGTTCTTTGTTTGGGGGGGGAAGAAAAAAAAAATCAACCAAGTTTTCCACCAGATTTCTAAAGTTCCAAATCCTTTTGTTTCAGTGACAAATACTTCTTCCATTGAGTCCTTTTACATGTCAGGGTGGAACCATCTCCAGGCGGATTTAAAGGCAAAAGACAGAAATGGGCCACTCCAGGCTTGCTGTAAACATTCAGAGGAGAACAATGTGCTAACAGTTCCATGCAGTTTTCAGAGGCGTCTGATTTGCTGGATTGCTGAGTCACTGACAAGCTGTCGCGTGAACGAGACAATAATTTCTTTCAATTAGAAACTCATACAGGCAAAAATATCCTTCAAAGAAGAATGGTAAAATGAAAATTTGGCTCCATTTTTGGAAACAGATTCCTCTGCTGCAGTAGAACAAGCAGCAGATGATGGAACCATGTATCTACTTGCAGACATCAAACTTCTTTCCTTCTTTTCTTTTTCTTTCTTCCTTTCAGCATTTCCTAACTATCTTTTCTAAATTCATTTTACTGTTGGCTGACTGTCACCGGTTACCATAGCAACAACCTCTGGTAGCAGCAAGTCTGGGATGCCCGGTGTGAGCATCTTCACATTTGAGCCTTGCCAATGCTAGCTATTAATCCAGGGTTATATATTGGCTCAACACTGTAAGATTGCTCTATTTTTCCCCTTTAGTTGGCTGCTGGTATGCTTTTCCTGAGTTGGTTACTTCTCTTTCCTCACATACCTACTGGACAATCTGGTGTTAATTTTCAATTTTTGATCTTTCCATGTTGGTTGTTTTGGAGGACTGCTTAGCTTAAATATCTTTTAACAAAATAACATACAACAAGGTTGCATTAAAGAATCTTCTTTTCAGTATGTTTTTTAAAGAAAAAGAAGGATTTAAGGTAATATTGTTCTTTGGACAAATATTCACAGTTTATGTGAACAAATTTCACTTGCAACCCATTTAAATGCTTTGCATGGTGTAACAATGTTTAGTTTTTTTATTAGGGTAAGGGGAAGAGAAATATATTTAATGGTAGCGTGTTTGGAGACAGGCAAGTAGTATGGAGCAGATGTGAATGATGCAGCACTTAATGGCATGCATAGACTGGTATGACAGTCTTTAAAATTTTTTAACCCCCCATATCCTTACCATAAAACAACCCCTAATAGAAGTTCAAACCTTCCTGTAAAGCAGAAGTAGCTAAGTGGTTAAGAGTACTTGGTTGGGAAATGAGAGCTGAAAGAGAAAACTGCAGTGCAGTGATTGGTTTGATTTGCTGAATAAATTGCTATGTTCAGATTCAATTTGTATCAATAAGCAAAGCACTGTACACCTGCAGAGCCTGTCACACTTCGTATCCAAAACTCTGACACAGTTGGTCTTAAACAATCTTTTTATTGTTGTCAGTAATTAAAGCCAACCCTAAACCACCCCACCAAAACAACAACTACTAAGCTTACAGTATTTTCATTTTTATTCCATATACATGAAAAAAAAAAAAAGTAATGTTTCTTTGGGGTATTTCCTTAAAGAAACACAATACTTCTTATACATACATGGAATATTGCAGTATTCTCAATGGATTATTTTAAAAGTAGCCAAGGGGTACTGCTCATTCAGTAGAAGGATTTCTCTTTATTAAACCTGACTGAAAGCTAGAAGCATAATATGCTGTCTCCTTAATACAGTGGAAATTGCACTTTGATAATTTGCAGCTACAATGTAAAATGGGTAAATGTGAAGGCTTTTACATTTGCACCCAGGCAATTGATGTTTATCACTGTCTGCAATCCTTGTAGCTTTTCAGGATTGAGAATAGCTGGTTTCTAGGGAGTGCTTTTCTTGTTTTTTGTTTTGGTTTATTTCATTGTTTTGGTCTTCAACCCCTTTGGACATGTTCTGAAATGAGCAATTCATTCAAATATGAACTCTCCATTTTTTGGTTTGGGTGTTTTGGGGTTTTATTTTTTGTTTTTTGGGGGTTTTGGGGTTTTTTGGATTGGGTTTTTTTGGTTGGTTTTTTTTTGTGTGTGTGCATGTGTGTGTTTGCAAAAATCCCTGCAGCTTTCTTTAGAAGTTTGAGTTCAAACTGCTGTGATGGGAGTTTTCAGGAGAAACAGGACTGAACTCTTATAAATGATTGATGTAGAATAATATTTCTGGATAAAGAGGAAGGATGGATCTTGAGAGGAAGTGTAATGGCTCCAAGGTGTAAGGTTATTTGGACCAAGCCTAGTAGATTTTTGGGGAATTCCTCAGGTATTTAGAAAGTTGCAGACCTGACCGAGAGGTGTATCAGCTTAATATTTTCTATTAGGGAATTCCATTTATTTCTAGGAGTATAGAAAAAGGGTAAAATAATTCTTTGTTTGAGAGAGTAAGTAGGCTGAGTTGATGCTCAGCACCTTTTGTCCTGACATTTTGTGCTGCTACACTCATACCTGATTTTAGTCACAATCTTGCAGATTCTGTTTCTTATTGTAGACATGCATCTTTTTGTGCAGCCCAGCACTACACACAAACTTTGAAATGTTGCTTATTAATTACAGTTCACATTTGTGAGCTTAGGGTCAGGCTACTTTTTGAAAAAAATGCCTGTATGGCAAATTTCAAAAAGCGTTTTTGGCAGTTGCAACCCAAAAGACTTATGGACAGTTCTATAAACTTGTTTTCAGCCTTCCTTAATACTAGTTTAACACTCCAATATTTAATCAAAGTGTTTGATATTTAAATATTAAACATTGCCATTTTCCTCTGGACACTTCATATTAATATTAAACCAATATTAAAACAGAGTGAACATAGTGAGCATCTTGTTTAACTATTGTTAATGGTCCAGGCAAATTCCAAGAATGAAATACCAGCAGTTATTACACATCTAAAGGAAGTGTGACTCTATTTATTCTTGGTGACAGATATTTTCAACAGGTGAACTTAAAATACTTTGAGCAGCTGTAGCCATCTTCAGTAGATAATTCCTTTACACTGGAGGGAAGTGTGGTGTCAGGATGAAAATGATGCTCAGTTTTCGATGACTGGCAAAAAGAAGGTCTCCTTCCTAACATAGATAGGAGTGACAGTCTGAATTCAGGAGGATATTATCAATTTGGACTAATTTTAAAGAATTTTTTAAAGAAAGACATGTAGTTCTACCCTGCACATAGTAGGTTAATAGTTTCAAAAATACCCAAAATATTATGTAAAATTAGTCTTAGAAATTTGTACTTCCATGCAAAAAAAATATATTTTAAAGGCCATATATAACTACTTGGATTTACTGGATCTTCTGCATTAGTGGGGGAAAAAAAGTGAACAAAAAGAGAAAATACAGGAGAATAAAAATAAAAAAACCCCCAACAACTTGGTTTTCAGCAGTGGAAGAAATCCAGAAGGCAGTAAAAAAAGGTATAGAGGAAAGATCTTTGGCAGTGGGTCTGACCAATCTGTTAAAATGTATTAAATTAAGTTCTTTAACCTCAGTCTCTAATTTTGTTCACAGACCTAGTTAAATTGGTGATTAGACTAGCTTACCGTATTTCCTTCAGGCTACACAGAAGTGACAATTAAACACTCTTTTATGTAGTCACTGCTGGAAACAGTAGAATTGTGCCACAAAGTGGCCGCAGCAGAACTTGTACCTATCCACCTGAAGAAAAAAAAGGTATTTCTGAAATAGAAGTTCAGAGGCCAGTGGATTTACTGGCTGCAGCTGTGAAGGTGAGTGGCTGAAAACAGAAGCAGTAGACATGGCCATTTGGCTGTGAAGTTGCCAGAAAGGAAGAAAAAAGGAAAAAAAAAGGCAAAGCTCTTTTAGTGTTCTAGGGATTTTGATGTTGGGTTTGGTTTTTTTTCTGGTAATGTTTATTTCCGAGCATGAAAGCTGCATTTTGTATCCAGTTTTTAGACAAAGTCAGATGTCCTGACATTTTCTGTAAGTAAACAGGATAGTGTGAAGGAAATATTTGATGACTCCTTTGTTTCCCCTAAGAGAAACAGCAAACAAGTTCTCTAGTAATGGCAAAACATTCAAGATAAAATATGCATGACAGTATTAATTGCTGCAGTATATTAAAACCTAGATGGATTGTTGTACTTGTGTCATGTTTCAAAAGAATGATCTTCTCTTACACCGTTTCTTATACATGGTTTTGTCAGAAATGCCATGGATATGCAGCACTTGCTGTACAAAGAGGCGTTTGCCTGAGTTCCTGTCAAATCTCTGTTCATTTACAGAAATATTTAGGGCACTTTAGCCAAAAGGAATTTGGTCTTATGGTGCCAGTATGTGCTGCCAGCTTTTATTGTTCTACTATTATACCTATGTTCTTCATGAATAGGCAGTTCTCTGTCATCCTCTGCTTTTAGGGAGCTTTGCTGCTTTCAACTGTGTTGTTAATGAAGGTGAGAAATCTCTTCCTACACATCTTTATTGACTCTCAGGCTTTGGAGCAGAGTAGAGTCCTGAGTTTTGATTTCTTGTTTTTAGAACAAGCAGACAAGAAGTATTGACTTATTGAACAAAAGAGATCAGACTTAGATGATGATGCAAATGATGATTCGGAAGAGGTTTTAAATGAAATGCCAATAAATATGATCACAGGTCATACCAACTCAGCTATTTCTTGATCAGTTGGCATAGGTCTGTATGTGTTTGCTACCCAAAGCCATTAAACAATTTGTTTGCAATGAAGACAGTTAAACTGTAGAAGCCAAATGCCTGAAACAGAATTAGTATGCTATTCATGCAAATATTCCTTGGTGTACAGAGACAGACAGCTTCCTGCGGCTGTGGCTTCTTGATAGGTGGGTAAAGACCTACAAGTCCAGAAGAAATTGAGAGGATATTCAAGGATCTTTCTGTTTTTCTTGTTTGTGAGGGAAAGGATAAATAATGAATAACAGCAAAATAAGTCTAGTAGTAAGAGGTGAGTGGCTTTTTTTTGCCAAGAGACAAACATTTGCTTCATTCATGCATCATAAGTCTGCAGCTAGTTGCCAGTGTTTTCGAGTCTTCCAGTACAGAACCCTGAAGCATACTCACACTACTTGTTCTTGGAAGTATATTGAAATAATGACTGAGATTCACGCAGCAGAGAGTGAAAAAGGGAGGGACTTCTAGTTTGTAGTGACTAGGTAAGTACTGTTCATGAGCTGGCATTTACTTGCTCTTTGCTAAGATTTTCCTTTTGTTGGTATTGCATTTTCCCAAGGTGCTACTCTGTGTCTGCTGCTTTTTATTTTAAACCAGAGAGAGACATTTCCATCACAGGGAGTTTATGAGGAACAACTCTTGCAACCTGATTTGCTACTAGCTTTCTTAAACACTAATAGATCAAAATAGTAGTATTTGCATTGCCAAACAAAAAAGCAAAACCCCAAGCATTAATGTAAGCATTTTCTCATTAACCTTCCTGGACAATAGAAGATGCATCAGTTCTTGCAGAGACTGGGATGTGTGGTGCCGGAGGGAGTTTACCTAGGGTTTCAACATGTCTGGTCAGTGAATTGGTGAGCTTTCTGAGGCGGATGGCTTATACCTATGAGAGGGATGTGTTTGCTTTCTCCCAGTTGTTGGATTTGGGAATGGTTGCAGACGTTGGCCTTCCTCTAAATTCTGCTCCCCTAGACGGCTGATACTGCTGCTGTGCAAAACTCCAGTTGCACTTTCTTTATCACAGGAATTTTGGGATGGAGTCACCTGGTAATTCTCATTGACTTCCAAAGAGCTCATTTGCAACACACGGTCGTTTTAGGTACTTGACAATGATTTGATTGGTTATTATTTTGTTTCAATCAGATCACATATTGCATGTTACAGCAAATTGAAAAGATTTTATAAACACCTGTTCCAAATTGTGGGTTTATGAGTTAAATTTAGATAAAATATTTTTTTAACCATGATTTTTTATCATCTTTGGTCTTTTTTCTTCTTCTTGTTTCTTAATGGGATTTTTTTTCCCCCTTTAATTTGCACTGTTGGGTTCTTTCTAAATTCCCATTAAATACATAGGATTTTAATACAAATTGAGAAATAGAAATGAGCTACTTGTTTATGAGTGTTAGTGATCTCAGGTGATGGTCACCTGATTTTTTTTTTTACATTATGTTCTTTTTAGTTTTAATTTTATTTCACTCTATATCTTTAATTGCCAGATAACATTATTTGCAATAAGTGATGAAGGCAGTGGGTCCCACTAGTGGCCGTTACCTGCCACTTGTGCCCAGTCCACATTCTAATCCATTACTAACAAGTGATGTTATAGGTTAATTTACATTAAAATGTATTTTGAGATTTGTAGTCCAGTAAGATATGCCACTTTAGAGAATGTAGAGGTTTACAAAATTCCATGTTTTAAAAATAAAGGGAGAAGCTTTCCAAGTTCTTTTCAAGCAACTCTTTGCAGAGTGAAAGCAAACTACATACACATCAAGAAAGCAGCATATGATAGACATCAAGGAAAACCTGGAACATTTCTGGGGTTTTTTTCATCAGATAGTTTGAAAATGTCACATAAAGGCTATGTTGTTCTTTTCATTTTAACTGGAAAATTCTCAGCAATACCTAGGTAGCAGGAAGAAAATGTTCATGGGTTATGTTATAGTCACAGTTTCTTTCATTTCCCAAAATGCACAGCTGCTGTGCCATTTAAAGATTTAGAAGTCATCGCATTTACGTTTTAACGATCAATGGCAGCTGTTGATCTGAGTCATTAATGAGATTTTGACTGCATCTGCATTTAAACCTTGTATATTCTGCAAGAGACGGAGTATGCTTGGAAAATGAGATTTCTGTCATGGTAATAATGAAGAGTTTTACATGCTCGAGCTGAGAGGATTCAATCCTCTGCGCTACCCTGCGGAAGGTTACACAGTACAAACTTTCTGTTAAATGAGAAGGGGCAGAAGGAGAATTCTTGCTAGGATTTCAAGTAGAGCCCCTTGGTCTACAGGCATATAGAAAATGGTCCCTAAGTGAAGGTACCTGCCACTGCCATGGTAAGAGTAAAGTAATAGGAAAGTCTCCTCAAAGTGAATTATGATTTTGTAGCTCACTTGTTTATTAAAGTGCTATCTATTACTTCCTTTGAGGGCAGCAGAATACCTTGATAATGACAGACTGAGTGTGTACAGTGTCACTTAGGGGATGTCTAATATAATGTTATAGATATTTGGGTATAGTTAAACTGTTCTTAAAAATTGCGAATAATGACCTTCTCAAACAATGTCCAAATTGTAATTCTATTCCCTAAAATCTCTCCTTATAATCAAGTGTTCTTGTATTATTATTTTTTAAGGTTGTAAGAATCAGTTTCTGCATTAGTAATAACTTGCTTACAGGTTAGCAGAGAAAAAATATAAATCCTTTTCAAACTACAGAGTGAATTTCTAACAGGGCTTGCCTTCTTGCACACTGCCTTCTCTGTTGTATATATTTTATTAACGTTTCTATCCTTTCAACTCAGAGACTTCTGTTTACTTCAAATCCTTGGGAAATTCATCTGGTTAATTTCTCCTTGCCAATAGGGTAAATGAAATCCCCAATATAATAAAAAGACAGAATTTTCCAAATTAGGAGTTGGGGAATATGTGCAAAAAACCAGAGTGAACCATGATAAACTTTTGTAGAAGTGCTATGATGTTATATTTAGTCCTACTGAACAAGGAGTAGTTATAGGGCCTCACTGGGTCCTTAGTATAAAGCTCTATCTTTTTCAGGCAATTGGTAATTAGAGCCTAACCAGGCCAATTACTGCTGCAAAGCCTGAAGTACTGTCCATAACACATGTGAGAAGTAGCTCAGAAGAGCTATAGAAAGATGCTGACATGTAATTGTTTGCAGAATGTTGGGACCAGTCTACTATTTCAAATATCTCACTCTCATGAAGACTAAATCTGTAAATTGCCCCAAATGTTAAGTAGAGAGGTAGCAACACAGCAAAGTCACAAATCAACTAAATACTAGCTTTCTTTCAGACAATATATACCTGCTACTGCTTCGTGGTAAGGCAAAGAGTCAGTCATAACCATCACTTTAGAAAAAAATTTGCTAAAACATCCTAAGTCACAAATAATGGTTGCGTTATAGGTTACTGATTATTTGGAGTTAACTTTGGCTGGCATGGACATTTTAGGAACAGATAGTACTTCTAATCTGCCCAGAGAAATTAAGGACAATGAGAGATAATCTTAAGGTTGACAAGAACAATAACATCTTTTTGTCGTCTCTTTCAAAAATTATCCACTGCTGATTAAGATCCTTTCTTTGTTGCATTTGTCCTATACAAATCTTCAATTTGGCCACATGCCAGCTCTCAGTTCTTCAGCATCATCATCTCGTTTACAGCAAACAGCTTATCCTTTGGCTTTTGACATTCTACGTTGCAATTGAAGTCTCTGTTGGCACTAAATCTTGCCGCTTGGGCACTGCAGAACTTAATAACTAGTGAGAATTAAATAATTTCATACAAATAACTACAATTGTAGCAGACTCATTCCCTTGGAGAATTTATGACTATGTGATTGCGAGTCTCACTTCATTATGAGCTTGGGAAGAGGACAAAATATCCATAGCCCGAATGTACCTCACCTCAAAAATCCAGATATTAAAAAATTTGGACTGTAACGTGTTTAAGACTTTTTCCATCTCTACTCTTTCATTCCATGTCAGGAGTTCATAGAATCATTTAGGTTGGAAAGGACATTTAAGATCATTAAGTGCCATATCTACATGTCATCCAGGGATGGTGATGCCACCACTTCCCTGGGAAGCCTGTTCCAATACCTGATTACCCTCTCTGTGGAGAAATTTTTCTAATATCCAGTCTAAACCTCCCCTAGCACAACTTGAGGGTGTTTCCTCTCGTCCTTTGTCTTGTAACTTTGGAGAAGAGACTGACGCCCACCTTGCTACAACCTCCTTTCAAGTAGTTGTAGAGAGCGATAAAGTCTCCCTTGAGCCTCCTTTCCTCCAGGCTAAACAACCCCAGTTGCCTCAGCTGCTCCTTGTAAGAATTGTGCTCTAGATAATTCACGAGCTTTGTTGCCCTTCTTTGGGCCTGCTCCAGCAATTCAATGCCTGTCTTGTAGTGAGGGACCCAGAACTGAACACAGTATTTGCAGTGCAGCCTCACCAGGGACAAGTACAGGGGGACGATCACTTCGCTAGTCCTGCTGGCCACACTATTTCTGATACAAGCCAGAATACTGTCCTGGGTTTGGCTGTAACAGTTATTTTTCTCCTTCTTAGCAGCTGGTGCAGTGCTGTGTTTTCGACTTTAGTCTGAGAACAATGCTGATAACACACCGATGTTTTAGTCGTTGCTAAGTAATGCTTACCCTGATCAAGGACTTTTCAGTCTCATGTTCTGCCACTGAGGAGGGGCACGGGAGGCTGGGAGGAAGCAGAGACAGGACACCTGACCCAAACTAGCCAAAGGGATATTCCACACCACAGCATGTCATGCCCTGTATATAAACTGGGGGAAGTTACCCGGAAGGCCCAAACCACTGCTCAGGTCAGGCTGGGTATTGGTTGGCGGGTGGTGAGCAATTGTATTGTGCATCACTTGTGCTTATTGTTTCCTTTTTTAACTTTCTCCTTTTAGTTTTATATTCTCTCCCCTTGTTATTTCCCTTATCATTATTATTATTAGTGGTAGTAGTAGTGGTTTTATATTATACTTTAGCTACTGGACTGTTCTTATCTCAGCCCATGGGATTTACATGCTTTTGATTCTCCTCTCCATCCCCTCCAGGAGTGGGGCGGAAGAAGGGAGGGGAGTGAGTGAGCAGCTGCGTGGTTCTGAGTTACCAGCTGGGCTTAAGCCACAACAGTCCTTCTTGGCTGCCTGGGTACTAGCTGGCTCATATTCAGCCAGCTGTCAAACACCACACCCAGGTCCTTTTCTGCCAGGCAGGTTTTCAACCACTCTTCCCTAAGCCTGCAGCATTGCACGGGGTTGTTGTGACCCAAGCGCAGGACCCAGCACTTTGCTTCACTGAACTTCATACCGCTGGCCACAGCCCATCAATCCATCCTGTCCAGATGCCTCTGCAGAGCCTTTCTGCAATCAAGCAGATCAACACTCCAGTCCAACTTGGTGTCTTCTGCAAACTTACTGAGACTGCACTTGATCCCTTTGTCCAGATCATTGAGAAAGACATCAAACAGATCTGACCCCAATACTGAGCCTTGGTGAACACCACTTGTGACCATCAGCCAACTAGATTTAACTCTACTCACCACCACTATTTGGGTCCAGCCATGCAGCCGTTTTTTTACCCAGTGAGGCATACACCCTTCCAAGGTGTGATCAGCCTGATTTTCCAGGAGAATCCTGTGGGAAATGATGTCAAAGACTTCAGTCAAAGACTGAAGTCCAGGTAGGCAACATCCACAGCCTTTACCTAAGGTGACCACTAAGCAGGTCATCTTGCCATACAAGGAGATCAGGTGAGTCAAGCAGAACATGACGTTCATAAGCCGATGATGACTGGGCCTGATCACCTGGTTGTGCTGTACGTGCTACATGGTGGTGCTCAATGTGATCTGCTTCATAACCTTCCCTGGCACCGAGGTCAGACTGATAATCCTGTTGTTCCACAGATCCTCCTTCTGGCCATTCTTGTAGATGGATGCCATGTTTGCTAACCTCCAGTCAACTGGGACCTCCCCGATTAGCCAGACTGCTGATAAATGACTGAAAGTAGCTTGGCAAGCACTTTTGCCAGCTCCCTCAGTATCCTTGGGTGTACCTCATCTGGCTCTATAGACTTATCTGTGTCTAAGTGGTGTAGCAGGTCACAATACCCTTGGATTATGGAGGCTTTGTTCTTCTCCCCATCCCTGTCTTCCAGCTCAGGAAGCTGGGTAACTGGAGGACAACTGGAAAGGCTGAGGTAAAGAAGGCATTTAGTACCTCAGGAGTTACACTGAGAAGTCACAGAAACCTCTTGTGATAATGGTGTCCACTTGCATCCTCTTCTGGTGAGATAATGGCTGCTTTCTACTTTGAGATCATTTGAAAGAAGCGAGTGAGCCAAAAAACCTGTTCTTATGTCTGTACACTAACAGTTTTGGAGGCTAGGAGATTAGAGAAATGAGTTTTGAGTTCAAGAGATAGCTTTGGTTACCATAAACTGAAAATCCAATTAATTTCACCAACTAATTAAAAGAATGATCCAGAATGTCTATCTCAGCAGTGGTTCAACAAAGTCATATTGCCCCAGAGATTGCTTTGTTTTTTTTCATAATTCCTTACTAGCAATGATAATGACAGGGAAAAGAAATAAACAAACAAGAAAACAAACATCCGATGTAGTAACTGTCCACTACATAACAGAAGATGATCACTCTGTAATGCCCCTTATAAACTTAGAGCTTAGAAAACTGACCTTCCTTGTTAAACAACTACTGGCTGAAAGCAAAATCATTATTTCAGACCTCATCCTACAAACACCTTACACATGTAAATAGTGAATATCATGAAATTAACTATATGGGTAAGGTTTGCACATCTGGGCCCTTGGATGCTTAGGCATGCTGAATAAAGGATGATTTTGAGACATGAGGAGGTTTGTGGAAGTCATTACAAATCTGATATTACCTACATTTTAATACTGGAAAATTTTAATGTTCATTCCATATCAAACAGAAGATGTGTACAAAGGAAATAGTAATAGATCATATTTTGTGCAATAATACCCAGAATTAAATTTATGCTGGGACAGTAGAAGCAGAGAATTTGTTATTATCTTTGCTATTCCTGGGACCATATGGTTTATTTTAGAATTAAAAAAAAAAAAAAAAGAAAAAGGTTGTATGAATAAACCATATATTTATATTAAGTATAAGTTACATTTATAAATATACTTGAGTATTAGCTATGTTTAGACTTGTATTAAGTATGTTTAAGCATTGCCAATTGTTAACCATTTTCATAGAAAAGTAGCTTATGTTCTGATAAAACCTGCAAAATAAAAAAGCTGTCCTTTAACATTGGTATCTTCCAATCACACCATTCCTGATTGAAATGTCTGAGAAAAAGGAGCTTTTCAGCCTTAGGAAAACCAATTCAGAACCATTAAGTATAGCTCAATCTCCTGTACTGAGGGGGGAAAAGAAGTCACTTTTGGATTGAGGATAAAGTGTAGCATATGCCAAATCCCAAATAATGTGTAGAGAAAGCTATGAGCAAATGAAAGTGTTCTGCATAGAATTGAATATGATTGTGTATACTATATAGATAAAGTTGTAATAGACTGGAGAGCTTAAAATTCAGTAGGCCTTTGTTTCAGTATGCCTAAGAGCATCCCTAAGTTTTACCTTTGGTACTGAAGCCTAACTTGTAATTGTGTGGCATCTCCAGGTCTGCAAGGTTCACTTTTAAAAAGTGCTGAGTGAGGTCTTGCAACATTTCTCACACTCACTTTTTTGTAATTTAAAATAGGCATGAATTCCTTTTTCTGTTTTAAGAAGGTATTTGCTATAATGGAAGCAGATGTGATATACTTCTCATTGGTACTTCTTCCAAAATTCATTTCAAATATACAGTGACACAAAACAGAACAGTGTGCCCTTTCTCCAGCTAAGATGCTAAAATCTATCCCATCCATATTTCATTCCAACCACAATTCTACCTAATCTAATTGGATCTAAACTTCTAATATGAGAAGATTATTTTAATGGTAAGAGAAGTATATTTATTTGTCCATACCAGGCACAATATATAACAAAATAACACATTCCTCATACAGGAAAAAAAGCACAATATTTTGTTTAGATTTAATATGCAAAACAAGAAGATAGCATGCATTTGTGTAACATGAATGAGGTAATGTGGGAAACCTAATTTTGCATAGCCATAATGAAATACTGTATCTTTTATTTTAATAGTTGACTGACATTTATGCTTCTTTGCTAAGAAAGGGAAACTAAATTAGTTGGAATAGCTTTCAGTAATTGTGTAGGTTTCTCATATGAAAATAATATTTTACTTCAGGCCATGCTTTTTAACTGATGACAAAATTTAGAACAGAGAACTTGACTTGAAAAGGTAAGCTGGTGTCATGGTTTAACCCCAGCTGGCAATTAAGTACCACTTAGCTGCTTATTCTTTTTCTCTTGGTGGGATGGTGGAAAGAATTGGAAGAGTAAAAGTGAGAAAACTTGTGAGTTGAAATAAAGACAGTTTAACAGGTAAATCAAAAGTCATGCATACAAGCAAAACAAAACAAGGAATTAATTCACCACTTTCCCATGGGCAGGCAGGTGTTCAGCCGTCTCCAGGAAAGCAGGGCTCCGTCACTGTAAAGGTTACCTAGGAAGACAAACGCCATCACTCCAAACATCCTCCCCCATTGTTATTCTTACTCCAGCTTTATATGCTGGGCATGACACCATATGGTATGCAATATCTCTTTGGTCAGTTGGGGTCAGCCGTCCCAGCTGTGTCCTCTTCCAAATTCTTGTGCACTCCCAGCCTACTCACTGTTGTGGTGGTGTGAGAAGCGGAAAAGGCCTTGACTTCATGTAAGCACTGCTAAGCAGTAACCAAAACATCCCTGTGTTATCAACACTGTTTTCATCACAAATCCTGCCAAAACAAAGACAGCTGGCAGACTTGACAAGGTAACATGCGCATCTAGGTGAAAATTTTTTGTTGCAAACCAGTGATCATTTAGCTAAATCTGCTCTTCCCGATTCTTTCATGATATGAAATATTAAGAAAGAAACTAGCTTAAAATTAAGTGGTTGTTAATAAAAATTAAATGGCCAAAATAGAGCTGGAATACAGTATTTATGCAGCATTAGGGTGTATTTTTTGCATTTGTGTAGTACTTCATAAAAAATATAGTACACTCTTTTCCCAGTAGATGGCTTTAAAATTACAGGTATTTAATTGTTTCATGATTGTGGAATTTTTATCAATGAGTATTAAGTCTCAATAAAAAAGTAAAAGGTGAAGAACAATACACATACCAATTATTTTGAGCTCATGTTTGTAAATACTCATAGGCTGGAAACACCTTTCACATTCCTGTGAGACCAACAGTATTACTAGTTTTTATTATTGCATGTAATATAGGATCCATTTCTTCTAGGCTTTTAAAATTAAATTCCTTGTTGCTGGTAATCAGCTCCTCCTCTTTTGCTATTGAACGTTGTACTACAATAGCATATTTATGCGAGAATGTGTTCAGTGCATGTCCTGTAGACTGGATTCAGCCTAAAACCAGTCTTGCAGACTAACTGTAAACCCTCAGACATATCTAAACCATATGGTGAGTGCAATGTGGATGTCTGAAAAGAGAGCACTGACACAAATGTGTAATCCACATGGTGCTTTGTTGTGTTGTGCAGGATAGGATACACCAGCTTAAGATGGCAAGGGTAGAACATACACTTTTTATGCTACTTTAATATTTTTTTCCCAGAAAAAAAGAGAAAATAATGATAGGACCACCTCTGGTTAGTGAGGCATGCATCTGAAAGTTATGAAAAATAAACAGTTTGAAAAAAGAGCCAATTTGTAGAGTCACAGAACAGCTTAGGTTGGAAGGGACCTAAAAGGTTACCAACCTTTTGTTGGGGAAAAAGGAGCCTTGATGAGATTACCTAGCACTCTGTCCAATTGTGTCTTGAAAACCTCTGGTGAGAGAAATCGTGGGGAAGGAGGGAAGAAAAAGCACACCACATCCTTCTTTGCAGTAGCTAGTCCCATCTTAGCTAGAGTTGGGGCTGCCCATCTTCTCTCAAATGTTATGCCTGGGTCAGGTATCTTCACTGTCTCTCTACAGTGTCCATTTCATGAGCATTGTCTGAATTCAGCTTTTCTTCAACGCAGTTACAGCCCTCCAGTGTTTTGTTCACCCAGCTAGCCCTACAAAGGCAGCTGATCTATGTGCCCTCACACCCAATATCTTCACTTACTTTCTAGTGAAGCTCAGACCTCCACAGAACTTACCAAGTTTCGTAGTGGGTAGGTGTCAGATGAAGCAATGGTAGGAGTTAATTGAACCTGTATAAAGATACCAGTATGGCTTATCTCCCTGCTATCTGGCTTAATAGCTTCTGTTGAATGAGGCCTCTGACAAGTCAGTTGAATTCAAATCTTTGAAAATTGTAGGTGATTTTAATGCTATATAATTAAATTGGCTTTCAGTATAATACCAATGATAATAAATAGACTACTACCATTTTCCTTCAAAACCTCTACCAGATGATACTTAAAATACTTCAAAGTTTTCTTCTCCCCACCCCCTGGCTTTGAGAATGTAATCAAATTAATAACAGTGGAAGGAAGAATTATTTGAGAATACTGCTCAAAATCAACAATCCTGATTCTACCAAGTATCTTTCACACTATCTTTCTGATTCAGTTGTCAGTTAATGCATTTGACTTGAGGAAAAGCTTTTTTATGCTTGTGCCTGTCATTATTTACTTGCACTGAAAGTCTTCGTATAGGAAAGAGCTGGGTAGAGAAAAGCTAATGAATTAGAAAAGAAATGGTTTAAGAACAAAAGAGGGAAGAAGAATACCTTATCTCTGAGCAGCAAGACAGGCAAAAGGGAGAAAAAAATGTGGTAAGGAAACTGGAGAATAAGAAGAATAAGAAGCAAACTGGAGACATTGCATATGTCTTCCAGCTGCAGGATGTGAAGCAAGATGTCAATAGCATAGCTGAAGGTTAAGGTAGGGCTTGAAGAAAATTGAGACACATGGAATCAATTGCATAGCTGTCACAGCAAAAATATGTTTGGTTCTGCGTCTAGAAATATCACAGTTGCTTCTAACACATGCATAGTGCTATATAGCTTACGACAATGGTTGTACTAATTGACAATGGGTGACAAACCCAGTCAGCTAACTATAACAGAGTGGAGTGGAATACAGTGGAACATAGGACAACTATTCTGCAAAAGGGAAGACTAAAGTACTAATCCTAGGATTTCATCGGAGATACTAAGATACTAGTGTAGTACTAAGATAATAGTAAATGAAGCAGAATAGTGATTCATTATTACACAGTCTCCCTCCAAGACTGCCCAGATGTCTCCAGAGAAAATGCAAACAAAACAAGCAGAGCAAAGAACAAAATAATCAGATAGCCAGACATGGGAAAATCCACTTCCATGGAACTTTTATCCAAATTCTTTCTAAAAGTATTGTCTTTTAAATCATGAAACATGGCACATAACCTTTCTTTCAAAACTTTTTAACTGTTAGTCCGCATGAGATTCCCAAGAATATCAAGAGTTGTAAGTGCCAACTCTTTGAATCTTGGTGAGGTCTTGACATCAGTGACATCCTGTAGCATTGAGTTCTATAATCTAATTATGTACTGCATTAGAAAGTACGTCCTTTTATCAGATTTGGAACTGATGCTTTTCACTTTCACTTGGTGTCCTTTTGTTCTTGAATTACAAAATGCAGGATTACAGAAGCTCCTGATCTATTTTCTCTTTGCCACTTACCATTTTTATACTTTCATCATATCCTTCTTTATTCATCTTTTTTTATTCTAAGGTTAATAATTCCATTTTTTTTTAGTCTTTTCATGTGAAGGCTTCTCTATAAGCCTAATTATTGCAATCGCTCTTCTCTGAATACCTTCTAATTCAGTAATATCCTTTTTGTGATGGGGTGACCAGTACTTCAGACTATTCCAGAGGAAGGAAAACTATTGATTCATGTAATGACATTATCTTTTCTTTCTTATTCCCCAACTCATTTCTTATGCATCTTAACATTTTACTTGCTTTTTTGACTGCAGCTGCACATCAAGCAGGGCTCTTCATTGAGCTATCTCCAGTGAGACCCAGGTGTTTTTCCTAAGTTGGCACTTTTAATTTGGATCTCTGGTAAAGAAAGTGATTTTTTTACAGGCTAGTTTGGGGTGGTTTTTGTTGTCATTGTTGGGGGTTTTTTTGTTTGATTTGTTTTGCGTTTTGTTTTGTTTTGGTTTGGTTTTTTCCCCTACCAAAGTGCATTACTTTGCATTTAAATAAATGATTTTCACCTATTTTAAGATGGCTCATCCATCTAGCTTGGTCACTTACCTCTTACCTCTGAAGTTTCCTGTCTTCTTCAGACTTGATTAACAGAATTTTTTTTGTGTGATCTGCAAATTTTGACACATTGCTGTCCACTTTTTTTTTCACATTAATTAATATATTTTGAACAGTTGCTCCTTGTATGGTGCCTTGAAGCACCCTGCTGTGAACTTTTTGCTATAATGAAAATTGACAATATATGCACGTTTTTTTATCTTCCAGAAGTTTTGCTTCATTTTGCATCCCATCCCAAAATGACTTAGTCTCTGACTGAAGTAGAGACTGAGTCAGTCTCTTGAGAGGAACATTGTTCTCGCCACATTTATTCAGTTACTCTAACAAGGTTAAGAGCCGGATACCCTCACAATTAAATCTAAATCTTTGAGAGACAACTCTGCTCTTTGTGACCACAAGTAAGGAAATTTAGGACAGATGATGGAAAAGTAGTTAATTCATTCAGTATGTTGGGCAGACGTATTCAAAATTAAAATGGGAGCAAGCTTTCAACATAGCAGTTCTTAACACTGTCTTGGTAATTCCTAAAACCCAGGAATATAGTCAGTCTAAACAGACAGGAGTATAAGAGTCTACTTCTCACACCTAAGACTTTGTGTGAAAATAAGGCTTAAAAGAAAACTAGTGATAAACTTTGGGCAGCTGTTAAGTTTTCAGACTTCCTTTCAAAATCTGATATGAATCAAGATATTTTAAGATTTGGAATCCCCAAAGTTCTTGTGGAAAAGGGGAAAGGCAAACTTATTTTGAGGCTTTATATGTCCTGACATCCCCTAGGCCTGCTTATTTCCTGGTTTCTCTCTCTCTTTCTCTCAAGTGTTCTCCATCCTCCCCCTGAGAGAGTCTATGTCTGCTTCATCAACCCTGACTGCCTACCGTATGCAATAGACTCCACCACCTTTCTTCACAAGGAAGATTGCTTGCACAGAGAAGGGCTCCTCCGACTGCTTGGGACACCTTGCACAGGTGCATATCCCTGCCTTGAATTCAGAATGGACACTAAAAGAGATTCTGAATATATTGGTGGAAATGTGACCAGTCAGCTGCAACTCAGACGCTACCTGTTTGATAAAGGAACTAAAAGGACAACTAGAACTTCTCGTGATACTCACAAAGTTTTATTGGAAGGAAATACAATATTTTCCATACCATAGTCCACCTAACCCTAAACCAAACTGTTCTGGGTGGAATAGAGGTTGACAACAGGTATCAAGTCTTTCTTTTCTGAACAAGCCTATTAAAATGCTAGTAACTCCTCTACAACTAATACTGGAGCCTAATTTGAGGACAGAACATGGAATATAACCTATGGGTATCTGTGGACCAATTATAAATACATATATTCACACACACATATATTTCTGTCTGTCTATATGACTATATATACACTATATATATTCTTATTTCTTGAGCAAGCTATTTTGATATAGTCAAATATAGGATGCTAAATTATGAGAGTTACAGTAAAACTTGCCACCTTGACCTTTTTTCACCCATATCAACACAAAAATTATCAGTATAATAATAGCACAATCAAAAATATAAGCAGAGTTTCTTATTTAAAGAAAGAATGGGAAGAAAACTTGGTGCTTTTCACTTAATTTTGGAAGGTTCTAAAATACCACAGTGCTTGTGCAGCCTAAGAAAGTGGCAGGGGTAGAACATAAGTTATAAAGTCCCACCTGTTAATCAACATAATGTTATATTAATGACACTTTTGCATCAAATATAAGAACAGAAACTGTACTGTGTTCCATTTAGTAAATTTAGAGAAAAAAACACATGTATACCAAAAATATGAGCTCACTGCAGTGAACAATGCAAAGCTGAATGCTTTTCAAAGTATATTTGCAAAATAAGCAGCAACCTAATAAAATGTTTCATAAGTGTGTAGAGTTTGCCAGCCGAACCTAAGAAGATGACTTAGCATTAAGTGATTGAAGGCTGAGTTTTGCAGAAACAATGCATATGGAAAACAATGAGAATACTGTGCCTGCTGCTGGCTTCATACTAAAAATATCCATGCTTTGCATTTGCTTTGGGTTAATATATCTCTTGAAATGTGTGTGTATTCAGATAGTAGTAAGAGATAAATACATACCTTTTTAATGGCGCATTGCCGTTTGGGAGAACATCACAGAATACTTTTCAGCATCTCTAGGTGGTTGTCATTTATTAAATGGAACCTGTAGCCCACTATATTTCATGTAAACCCACCATGATAAAATGTATCAATAAAGAAGAATTAAAATGCTATCCGAAATAAATCTGTATCCTGATAATATTGCAGAGCAAAATTGCCATATTTTTTTCACAGATTTTTTTTCCTGTCTTCTTCTCTAGAACCTATATTAAAATTAATATGAATATAGAATAGATTTATCAGTGCTTTACAGGCAGGCTTCTTGGTTCTCTGCTTCCCTTAAAACACTGTGCATCCACCTGTGATCTCCATACTTTAGCAGGGTATTAGAACCCACAAGAGATGCTGCATTTTTCAACGAAATGTTTTAATAACTTCCCTCCCTGCATCCTCTTAGTCCCCGTTAATGACTTGTTCTTGGGAAACAGTATCAATGGTTATAATTTTAATGTACAGGATAGTAAGCGAAGCAACACAGTGGGAATAAACTGTGAAGGATTATATTGGCTAATATAGCTATTAATTTAGAACATCCTGTTTCATATCCTTACATCTGTGAAAAGAAACCCATCAGCTTCAGGCCATGAGAGTTTCTGTAACTATTGGGAGCAGGCTTGGGTGGTGTTTTAGTACCTCTGCATTTCATCAAAATCATAATGTTGGTTTTTTTTACACTAAGCAACCTAATAGGATTATAATGCACAAAACGTAACCTTTCTGAATTTCAGCTGCTTTTCTTTTTTTGCCACTCTCCCTCCCCCCTCCCCGAGATTCACAGCTGTAAAGAAGCTTCTGTGTAAGAGCCTTACTCAGCTATCCTATCCTTAACCAAGAACCGGGACAATGTACTGTTGCTGCCCTTACTGGGGATTTTCCGCATGTATACAATCATAGAGACATAAAGATGCAATTGTTCTATTCAGTTCTTACAAATTCACTTGAAGGTAAAAATTGTATCAGTAAAAGTCAATAGGACTTTTTTTTTTTTTTTACTTGAGTGGAACTCAGATTTCATCCAAATGTGACAGATATAGTTGAAAAATGTTCAGTTGTTTTTTATGAACACTCTCCAATCACTTGTGATTTCACTTTTTTTTTTTTGTGATGGCACTCTATTTTTCAAAGACATTGACTTTTTTCCTGACACTTTTAATTATACTTGTCTATGTAAGACAAACTGTGATCTTCAAACCATCCAGTGAAAACTCTCAAAGCAGAATTATATATGGTTCCCAGAAGGGAACAACTGAAAACACTAAAGCTAGATGGACAGATACATTAATTATTTTATTAACATCAAGGTTTTTTTTTTTCCATACTGATTCCACTTTGAGAAATGGAGAATCTACCAAATCAAGTATTTGACAGGTAATGTACAAAATGTCATGCCATTTATCTGTCAGAGAAGAAAATACTCTCCTGACTGAATCTTACTAAAAGATACTTCGTCTTCATACTTACACAGATTTCATAAGATACTTAAGCCTTGAATATGCACAAGATGTGCATATTCTATTCATCCGTATTATTATATTAGTGTATTGTGTATTATATTAGAAACGTGAACGTCAGCAGGTGTTAATGTTGCCCACCCCTAGAGTAGATTGCCTTTTGAAAACATAAATATCAGAGTGCTTCCTTTAAATTTTTCTAATTGATATGGAACCCAGGGCTGAATTAGAGGAAACATTTAAGCCTTTCCTATAACTATTAAATATAGTGTTGCAAATTCTTATGATATATTCCCAAACTCTTACTGACTCTTACTAACCATTCATTGTGAAAGCATATCAAAAGAGTACACTAAAATTCAAGATGTTCTAGTTTGAAGTATTAAAAGTATTTATATTTTCAGTTTTGTAAGCAGGATGCTGCCCTATGAATAGTAACTTTATTTTAGAGATGAGTCTTTATTGTGTAACTTCACAGAAGTTAACTGCCTTTTTATTTAATAGCAATGGTCACTGCCATTGTTTCTCTCTCTAATTTGTTTTTCACTGTTCATCTGTTTTTTGTTTAATTTCAGATGTCACTGATTTTGAACAATGAAATCAGATTGGTTTTAACTTTTAGGTTCCATTTCATATTCCATTGAGCAGGTGTAACACAGTGCCACTCATGGAATAGTAAGGGCTACAGAAGCAGGGAGGGAGAGGAGAATAACCCAAAATATCAATGTAATAAATTTGGTACTGTCTTTTTCCTTAAAATATAAAATTATATTCGTTCAATTAACTTCTTTCATAATGTCAAATATTCAAGGTACTGGAAATTTTTGTCCCAGACTGATTTTAGGAAAGCAATTTAAAGATTTAGGGTACAGCCAGAAGTGTTGATAATAGTATTAATGTTGCATCTTAGCTTGCTATTGTACAATATATTTTTTCTCACCAAAAGAAAAAACAAACAAACAAACAAAAAAAACCCCACAAACCTGAAAAACCATAGTACTATAGTACTTAATTTACAAAGGAAATGACTGGTAAAGAAACTTTTTTAATCCCATGCCTAACTGTCAAAGAAGAATTTTAATGAAGCAGTAGATAGTTTGCATGCAAACATCTCTTAACTGCCTTGTAATTTTTAGCCAATGTTTGAAGTTTGTCCATAACATAAGAAATGTGAGGTTTAAAATAAGGTTTTTTATATAAATTCTTCCCACCTTCCAGGAATTGGTAAATCCAAGTAAGTAGCTGTATTATAACTGTCAGTCTGTATGCCTTTATACAGATTCAATTTAAAATACTTATACTTAAATCTGCTTGGTCAGATCTTGCAGTTCTCCCTAGATGGTCAATTCCTAGTAATTACTGTGGTGGAAAGCAGATCTGATTAGGAAAGAAAAACAATGTTGTGTTCAGTAAATCTAATTCCACTAATTTTAATTAAACTTTTCATAAATAGGAATTAATAGCAATTGCTAGATGTACATTTTTTTGTAAATTTAAAGAACCGCGGCTAGAAATGCCTTATTTCTTTCAAAATCATTCTTTGTATGCCTATGTCAGCTAGATAATTTCCTGTACACTTTATATGATATCGTCTATGAGATCACCAATATGTCTCCTTTTAATGAACGTTCTAATATAATCCCATAGTCTTTTCCCTACCGTTAGTACACAGCACACTGCTTTTTTAGACTGTGGACAGTCCATATTCAGTTATACATTGTTTTCATCTTGCCTCTATAAGTTTTGTCTAACATTGCACTTATTTTGCAACTGAGGTAGAAAAAAAAATTATTTTCTTCCTATTCTGTCTCTCATCACCTTATTACCTTTAATACTCTTTCTTTAACTAAATGAATTGATACATATGTTGATCACAAGCCTTTTCTTATGGCTTGGTTGAAGGGGAGGCTTTCAGAAGCTGGTCTTGAATACCTGGCTTGCTGCTCTCAATATGCTGAATTAGGATGTGTAATATATGGCTGACTTAATTAGTTGTCATATGTGGAAACAAATAGTTTTAACATTAAAGTTTGATATAAAAGAACTTAATAATTCTTAGATCCCTTAATTTGTGTGAGAGATGATAAACTAAAAAAACCCAAGGATGTACCAGGAAATCATTCAGCCATTTACAGTATAAGCTTTTCTGTGTCTCAAGAGATCAAAAGAAAAGTATGCGAGTGGTGCACTCACTTGCTTCTCACCTTGAGACTTACCAAAGTAGTTGTCAGTTGAAGATGTGTGTTTAGCCAATCAGCAATCCAGTGTTAAGCAAAATGTATGATCTTTGTCCCCTTGGTAACAGTTGTGTTTAGCACAACAGAAAATGTGTTGCTCTAATCATTGCTCTAATTGGCACCTTTGTTGACAGTCTCAGAAAAAAGGTCAAGATGGTTAGGCATGGGACTGATGTACTGCCTTACACACAGCTGCAGCCTCCTTGGCTGAATGCTGCAATTTATGGAGCCACCATGTGCTTTTAAAATTCTACTAATGATTTAGTGAATTCCATGGGTAAATACCATATGCATTTAATCTTTTTATTTTCGTTTTTTCTCTTATGCTTTCGTTCAGATAGCGTTCTTACTGTGTTAAATCTAGGTGAGAAAAAAGGAAAGCGAGGTGCTAAGCTAGTGAGAGAATATATGCAACCCAAACACTTCATAAAATCACTTACTGTTGACAAGCAGGGTTTTATACAGTGGAATATTAACACCACCTAGGCAAAGCTACTTTGGGTATGTGAAGAAAGTACATATTAGAACACCTAAGTTTAAAAATGTCTATTCCATATATAGTCATATTCTATGAGGTTGACACTCCTAGAGGGTGATTCAGAGCCCTAAATTAGTTGACTAAAGTTAGACGGTGTGAATACCTCCCACAGTAGCAATATGTTGCAGAGGGACAGAAAGGAGACGAGTGAAAGGAGAAAGGGAGGAACGGAGTGATAAGGACTATAAATGAAGTGAGTTTATAGTGAACTTTAGGAACTGCTAGAAATGAGTACAAGTTTTTTGACAAAAGGGAGATCAGTTTGCTTGGTATAGCACATACTCCAAACCGAGTAGCATCTTCACAGGTAACTGTAACAACAGCATAAATACGACACCTTCAACTGTGAATATCCATTCATACATTTATTAGATCTGTATTACAGTTGTTTCTGGAGTCCCCAGTCAATACTGGAGGACTAAACTACATACATATAAATAATTCCTGCTTCAAAGAGTTCATAAAAAAAATAGGATTCATGGGTGAAGAACAGGAAGGCAAAGGGGTGAAAGAAGAAAGAAATTACCTGCCCAAAGTCACCAAGGGTAGTAATTCTTTCTTACTATAACATGGACTATAATCTATAACCCCCATAATTTCTATGTGTGAAAGCATTCATAATACACACAACTTTTCGGAATTCATTTGTTCAAAAAATGTTTGCTTTTAGTAAAAGAGAAAGTATTTATACTCATGTGTAATGGTACCAAACAGTCTAATTTATGTTCATAAGGGTAGGGTAGAGCTCTTGAAAACCCAGTATTTATGGCTCTTCTGGTTTTGCTCAAAATAATTCATCTGGGTTGTAGGCACCTTTTTAAAGAGAAATCAAGAATTCTGCATCCATTTTTCTGTAAATTTATTAGCTCATTAGTCACTGTACAAGTGGATGGCAAATCTCAATTTTTCATCCTCAAAACCAAAGTTAACTAAAGGACAGACATCCTGCATGTCACAAACTTTTGATCTTTTAATTTGTATTTAACATCCATTAGAAGTCTTTTTGGCATTTAATGGGATTGCCAAGGAGCTTTCTAGTCATGGGTGGACATATATGCACACACATACTAATACTTTGTATCTATCCATTTGCCTATCTACCTATCCATCTCTTAAGCTGTGTAGGGTAAAAACATTTGACGTGTCATCATCTATTGAGAGCCATATATTGCTGAGAAATTTTCCGTTAGACACTGTCATTATTGTGCACAAGATAAAAAAAAGCTATTGTGGTTTGGGGAGAAATGGGAAGCAAATTCTTCAATTAAAATTGGTAAAGCCATTATTTCACTTGCTGTTCTCTTTGATGGACTTTCACTTTGCTGACTCACTGTAAATTGGCTCAGTAGCTAAACTATTGACAGTTCATATCTTTAGTTTTGCTAAAACTAATATGCAAGTCATAGGTTGCAGATTCAGGGGTTTCCATTTTGAAGTACTGATAGTACAGACAGTCTGATATCAACCTGTGTCTAGAGACTACTCTTACAGAAGTACACTTTATTGGAGTAGAGCAATAAATTCTTAATGGTATGTGGATTTCCTAAGCTGCATCATATATTAGATTTGGGGTTAGATTTGGCCTGGACCAACTGTTGTAGACATAATTGTACTATATATATTATAGTGTGGATGAAATTGAGCATCCTATGCTTGGTGTTATAAGTCTATTTGATCTTACTGGACAGAAGGCTTCAGCTGGATACTAGCAGAGAAATACAAATTTCAGCTTGCATTCTTTCATTTGGTAACAGGCAAGAAAAATTTAGGCAAGTTATCTGCTGCCTGAAAATATTGAAATTAATTTATATGGCCATTTATCCTATTCAACAAGAATATGTGATCTTTTGGTTGGCTACAGAAAATGCACAGGCTGTATTTGGTATCTGATAGCTATAGGTTTCTTTAGACAGACTCACATATTTTGCCTCAGTAGAGAGAAATTGAACTAACACATGTTACAGTGTCACATATTTAGCAATGTGAGCTTTATAACTACTGAATATTGAGATTTTTACAGTTCTAGAAAAAGTGCTAAATGTTAAAGCACTAGAAAAAGATTAAGATGCACTTATTATTGTAACTATCGCTTTTTAATCCCTCCCTTGCCTAACTTCCCATACTTTTTTGTCAGTTTAACAGAGTATTCAGATAAATTGGATTGCGAGTGTATCCTTGGGTAACAACTGCTGCAATCAGTCACTTTTTCTTTGTTCTGGACTAGAGAGATAAGCCCTTTCATTCCACCACTATCAAACTTCTCTTCACTCTGGAGCAGGAGCCAGACACTACGAATATATCTATAGCATTGGACATATCAGTCCTGCAAATTTCCAAGTCAGGGAGCACATTCCCAACAGGGTGCAAAGTTCATATTTTGGCAACAGAAGGGCATCTGCCATATCCCTCTTCTCAGTGTCCTGATAAACCTGGAAAGGAAAACAGGACACATGAACTGGGCAGAAGATGAAGTCATGTTCCAATAGAGTAAGTTTACACGCAGCTGGAACATTTTGAGCTATTTATGCTGTGCTTGATTTTCTGCTGGGTCAGTTGAGGTCAGCTGTCCCAGCTGTGTCCCCTCCCAGGTTCTTATGTACCCCCGGCCTACTTGCTGATGAAGCAGTGTGAGAAATAGAAAAGGCTTTGAGGCTGTGCAACCACTGTTCAGAAATAGTTAAAACATCTGTGTGTTATCAATAGGGTTTTGGTGACAAATCCAAAGCACAGCACCATAGAGGCTACTATGAAGAAATATCCAAGCCAAAACCAGCACAAAACTAAACTTCAAAATGTTAGTAATCTCATTTAATTGTTGAACCCTGTGTATTCTTCACGTAAATATGTACAGCATAATAGTTTCAAAATCAGCTTCTCTTCTTGAATCCAGTGCTGTACACTTCAGGAAAGCCCACTAATGTCTAAGTTATTATCTTCACAGAATGAAACAGAAAAAAAGGACATTTCTGTCTCATACCTTTTCCTTCACATTTTGAATACCAAAATAAAATTTCTGTATAAATATGCAGTTTCTGGTTTTGATGAATAAAGTCCTCCTAATTTTCTCTCACATCAGCTATGGGACTCAGAAGTGGGGTGGCAAATGTTATGTAGTTAGATCAAGAGTACAATGTATTTAGAACTTACAAGAACAATTGTGGGCTTTGTTTTGTTATTCACTTTCTTTTTTATTGTTTACATGCTGGTAATTTGCTTCCTGGCTTTCTGGAAAAATGCCAGGTTCAAAGGAAGTTTTTCTTCCTCTTCCTTTTTACCTTCTTGCTCAAATGCTCTTGTGCATTTAGTGGGAGGATGCCAGCTGCATGAATTCGAGAAGCGCAAACTGCAGAAGACATTTTCAGCATAACTCCATGCTCTCTGCAGCTTTGCATGTTGCATATTGGAACCTGTTGTTCTTATGCTGGCTGACAGCGTAACGTGTGGCAATGTGAGATAGATAGCTATTGAATACCAACATTTTAAAGTCCTGTGAAAAAAAAGCATGCTAAGTATATTTTTTTAATTATTATTCACAAGTGGAGGGAAGGGTTTCTTTCTGGCAGTTCTAACAGTCATTCACAATAATTTAGTTTAGCATCTATAGAAATATATAGCACAGCTCAATTATGCTGTGAAAGCCTTTCATTGCTTTAGTGGTAGTTTTGAGCTGTCCTGCCTTATGTAAGCCAAATGTTTTCAAAATGGAGATGCTTGCAGAAATCTTAGGATGTCTCTGGAGGGATATGCCAGGGCAGGAGCATATTAGTTTTGACTAAGGAACTTGTAACCATTTTTGCTAGCCAAATTATATATTCCTAATGACAGCAGTTCTACAGGGAAACGCAAGTGAAGGTGCTGTAGATAACTGCAGAGGAGGGAGAGAATATATCATCTCCCTGCCTTTTATTTTCAAAGTCTAGCCTTAGAAAATTAAGGGACAGGAGAAAAATAAATTATTAACACTGCTTATGAAATTTTAAACGTACAAACGTATCCTGAAATATAGTAGCAGGAGGGTGATAAGCCCACACCCTTTCCACTTTTTTTCAGTGGTGGACACGTTTGTACAAGAGCCCTCATGCACAGCTTCTCACTGCAGGTGCTTTTCCCATTTTGGGAGTTCACTGCCCTTGTTTTGTTAGCCTCAGCATTTTGAAAGTGTTGGCTCACCCGCAGTGCTTGCAAGTATATCACTGTCCATGCTGCCTTTGCTCTTTGTATTTACTGGTGTCTTATGCTTCAGGGTTTCAGATGCCCTTGAGAGGCTGTGACCATTTTTTACATCTGAAAGAGTGCCAATTCATTTATTAAGATGGAGTGAGGCCTGGATAAATTTATTCTATCTAACATTTAATAAAACATTAAATTAAAAATGTGACTTATGCTCTGACATACTCAGCGCTATCCTTCCAAGGTTTATATTTGAGTGTTGTAAGGCCCCACTCTCCAGAAAGTAACATGCTATCAATCTAGCACTGAGGTGACAAGGCCACTGATGTTTTCCTGTGGTGGTTGTTTAATAATTAATTTTTTATTGCTAGTGTGTTCAATGAATAGATTGCAACATTTAAGACCAGTTTAATAGGTGTATAGGTTCCTTATAAATTCCGATAATGATAATAGTTAAGAAGAGAATAATGAATTTGTGCACAAAGATCTCAGTATCAATCAAGCAAATTAAGTCTGGCCTACGCCTAAGTTGTGGCTGCTGGGGTGGATTTTTTGTTTGTTTGTTTAGGGTTTTTTTAACTGTAAAATGTACCCAGTGTGGATAAGCCTATCTGGTGATTTGTTGAATTTCTTAGTGTTTCATTTGTCATATTAATTTAAATCTTTAATCTGAGGACGTGGCAAGCATATGAAGTGGTGCATTAAATCAATATTATATTGCAGACGATGTCTCTGAAGACGTTGGCATTGTGTAGGGGAATGCAGTAATAGGAATAATAAAAAGAAATTGCATTTTGATCTTTCCACATATGTTATTACAATGCTGTTTACCCATTTAAAAAAACATACAGCTCTGCTTGTAAAGGCAATCCCTTGCACAGTGCTTTGTCACATACTCAAAATGCAAAGTAAAAAAAGAAAAAAAGAACAAAACAGAGAGTCCAGATGGGGAAGTCTTGCCAATTGCTATTAGGATTTGAGAGCATCAGCCTTACGAAGAGGGAGTCTGTTGCTTAACAGGCGTTTGCTTGGCATTTAAAATAGATGGGTTTTGGTCTCATTAGAGTTCCTGATAGTCAGAGATAACCTCATTAAGAAAGTTAATAAAGGAGGAAGGTACATTTGTTTTATCTACTTGCTTTATGTCTCATCCAGGACTTGATTTTCCACTTCTTTTCAAACTTTTCTATATAATCGCTTGAACTGGGGTGATTTTGTTGTTTCACAGCCAACTCCACAGCTCTTTATTACTGAACACACAGTGGAAAGGGATTCAAAGCACTGTTATCCATTCCTGGCTCTGCAGCTATCTTACTGAGCACCCATTCACTTCATTACCCATTTTCTACACCTGTAAATTATGAATCAAGCTCATGACCTCAGTAAAATGTTTGGATTAAAAATGCTGGGTAAGAGCATATTATGTGAGATACAAAACAGTGGGAAATTAGGGCATTTATTTTTATAGAACTTTAGGATCTGACTTAACACAGTTTTTTGCCAGTTCTTTTTTTTAAAAATAAGTCTGCTTAGACAGGTCCAAAATCTGTGGTATAACCTGAAAAGCATGGGTGGAGAAAAAACCCAAACATGACAATCACATCTATTATTATCTAGATTCTAAAAATATAAACCTTAGGAAAACCTACATATTTAAACCAGCCCCTGGGACCCAATAATTCATGTGACATATCAAGGCATTTCTTTGGCCTTCCTCATTTTTGCCATAAACCAAGGGTACCATGTCTCAAGCTTGAAGGCAAGGAAAAGACAGTGAGGTAGCAACTAATCATTGTCTGGGCAGGAGTTAGCTGTGGCTGCTGCTCGAGTTTATCGGCTGAACAACTTTTAGAGATCCTAGGCTGGGTACCCTTATGTAAGTGGAGGAAAGAAGAAAAGAGCTTGGAAAATGCAGCTGTTGTGGTTATTGCAGATAAAAAGATATGCAGCTGGAAAATTATGTTGCACTACTGAAGACAGAGTAAGAGTGGGAGGATACTGCAGCAAAATGTTGGAGAAAACTCAGGCGTGGGGGTGTCATAAGATGATAAAAAGAGGTGAATGGCTGACAAACCTCCATTGCTACAAAAGAATTATTTAGGCTTGATTAGTGGGGACTCCATGTATTTAGAACAGATACTACTTATCATTAACTGGTAATAGCCTGTTTCCTGTTACAAAAGTAAATATTTTACTACTGTGCTGCAAACAGGATTTGCCATGCCACAACTCATCAGTGCCACGAACCATTATTACAGTATTTGCCATTTTCAAATTTGGACACACAATAACTGCTTATCCTGTGGCAAGAGATCATTGCTGACCCATTTCTGCACACTGAATTTGCCAGTCAGTTACTGGCAGTGACCTTTTTCTCCCAATGGTGAACAGTCATCACTGAGAAGCAATGGGCACTGACCAGTGCATGCAAATTGCACTTAACTGCCATAGCAGCTAACTGTCAGGGTATATTCTGTATAGGATATATTATCTGGGGGCAAGGAGCTGCAGAAAGCAGTTACTGTTTCCTGCCAGCTATAAGTCCCTAATTAGTTTCTGCAGTGACTTTGTGATTCACGGCAGGCGATGAGCAGTGATAGTTTACTAGTGGAGTATGTAGTGGCTTTGGATAAGAAGCCTGAGGCTGAGGAGATAGGAAATATAGTAGGAAAATGGGATTATTGTAACTAGAATGGAATCAGGTAGCACTTTTTTTTTTTTTTTTTGTAAGACTGAAGATGTAACAAACAAACTAGTTAAAATTTTGAAATAGGAGGAGAGAAGAAAGGAGGCAGGAAGAGGGATTACAGCATGGACATCTTAGGTTGAAATTTGAAGTGGCTCTCCCTTTCATTTGCCTCATGCACTCTCATTTAATCTAACAAATGTCTTGATATTGCTGTGGCCGAAATCCACTTAATATTTGTTCTCTGAAGACCCATGCAATTTCAGTGAAGTCATTCCTGGAACCCAGTGGAAGATTCAAAGTCAGTGCATGTGTGTCTACAGAACAGTCGCTAAATCCCAAGAAATGCTATTTTCTGATGGATGGAAGGAGCGGTGGTGGGTGGCCTGACTGAAGATAAGCATTCAGAATAGACATGATAATGAGATATCTCCTTGATGTACGATAAGTGCATAGAAAGAATGGCAACCACAAACCTATCAAGTTTGAAATATTTAGGGGAAAATCAGAACTTTTAGCAACTATTCTCTCTCCCAGAAACTGCAAGAAACATTATTAAAAGAAGAATCTTTCTGATGGCTCCATATAGGCAAATGGGAGAGCATAGTAATTTGTTTAGCATTTCTTTTTTGCCTTCAGTTTATGAGGTTAGCAATAACACTACAGTGATGCAGAATGATATGTGCAAATGTTTGCATGAATTAATGGCCCTTTAAAATTTATCCTGATCCTACAGAAGGCAGGCAGGAATTTATCACATTATTCCTTATTACTGAAGAGAATTTTACTTGGTGAGAAAGATATCTGTTTTGTAGCCCCAAATAAATTTTGAAGAGGGGATGAGTAAGAAGTTGTATTTCCTCACCTGTTAGAACTGAAATGAAATAACTCAGAAGAAATCAGCAAGGTGTGAGTTTTATTTAAATTGTACACTCAGTTTATTCCCATTCCCTAGATACAGGATAATAGAATAATAGAATGATTAGGGTTGGAAAGGACCTTAAGATCATCTAGTTCCAACACCCTGACATGGACAGGGATGCCTCACACTAGACCTTGTTGCCCAAGGCTCTGTCCAGCTTGGCCTTGAACATTGCCAGGGATGGAGCATTTACCACTTCTTTGGGCAGCCTGTTCCAGTGCCTCACCAGGCTCACAGTAAAGAACTTCTTCCTTATATCTGACCTGAACTTCTCCTGTTCAAGTTTAAACCCATTCCCCTTTGTCCTATCGCTACAGTATGTGCAATTAACATCAGCTCAATTACAGTATGGTCACTTTTAACATTCTTTCTCTTGGAGCTAGTTATTTTAGTGAATCTGGGAGTGACAAATCCTATTCCTTGCTCTCTGCCCAACACTGAGATCTGTGCAGGAAATCTTTGCTGCTACTGACTGAGAGTCCTTCTTAGTCTATACAAAGTACATTTTTCCCTTAGGGCTCTCAGCCTGATATAATTTTACTTTCTCCAAGTTGATGTTAATATTCATTCATTTAGGATATGGAGTCTTATGTCTCTCCTTAAATACCTTCCATGGTTGGACATGCTATTTAAAAACCTGGGCTTGTTGTTAATAAAGTATGGTATGTTAGGTCTCAGTTCATTCTATTTTAAGATTATGAAAAATACCATTTCAGATCTACAGTGTTGTACATTTGAAAAATGCTGACTTGTTAAAGATAACCATTGCATATTTCAGCAGAGAATGCTTTGAGGACATTTGCTTTTAGAAAAAAATCAGGTTTTAGGCAGACGAAATAGTTCTTCTAACTCCATGTAAATTATTTCTTCCATGTCAGTGCTGCTTTCAGCAGACTCTGAAGGTGTTTAAATGCCCACATAATAAATCTGATGTGCGTTATTGGTGCCCCACTTTAAACTAGGGATCAACAAAACACTTTTTATTTTTCAACAATAAATTTGCAAATAAGATATAGCAGTTAGTTAGGTTTTTGTTCACTGACTGGATTCATTGATTTTCAGGCCATGCCATGGAGGATCAGAGTGGTACTCGATCTGCGTCCTATTTTAACAGTAGACCATGTCAGAGGGAAATTAAGGGAACTACACAAAGCTCTAAAATGGAAATGTATCAACATTTCCACTGAGCCTGTTTCTATCCCACATTTCTAGTAGCAGAATTATGCACTGAAATATAAGAGTGTATTTTCTTACAAAAAAGAATATATACTGTCCAGTGTAGCAGTTGCTGGTCTTGTTATAAATATCTAAACCTCCTTTGAATCTTTCTTAGCTTTGGTGATGTCTTGAAGGAATGTTATAAAACATGTTTCCTGACACCAACTTTCTCTTCTTTTGGGAATGAGCTACTCATTATTATGAGAAGGTGTTCACCATGGTCTGGCTCTGACAGACCTGATCAAATACCTTTCTACCAAAAGTGGCCAGCCTCTTATTCCCTGGGACGGAAAAAATGTGCTTCTCCCTCTCCACTCTATTAATAGTGTTTAGATACTAATGGATTGGTCTTGTGAAATTGAATTCATACCTGCTGACAGCTACCAGCTCAGGCTTGATTCAGTCAGCCATATAGATCATTTATAGACCATGGACAGATTCAGGGCAGTGCTTCTTCAAAAATAAGTAAGAAAGTATGGTATGAACTCTGTATAAATCCACATCAGACTTACAACAGGTGTGTTGAAGTAAAAGTAATTTAGAAGAAAGATTGGTGTACATTGCAGGAATATGCAGATTAATGAAGTAATAAGGACAGAAGGCCAGATCCTCAGGGTGTTGTAAATCATCATCACTTAGCTGAAGTTACCGAAGCTATGCTGATTTACGACACCTACAGAATTGATCCAGTAGCAAATTCTTAGTGATAATGTTGGTGTTTTCTCCTGGTAACGGAACTGCAGGCATCAGGGATGACAGTTGGTTTGTGGGGCAAGTTTAGAACAGAATATAGAGAAAAGACAACATGCATAATTACAGCATGTGTGGAGCTTAAGGCTGGAGAAGACCTTCTGGAGTTTCTATGTTCAGTTCCTTTTTTTCTGGTGCAAGCAATGACATCTAATCATCCCATTCAATTTTTTTCTTAGAAAGGAAGTGGTTAGTCAAGGCAGAATGATATTTTAAGCACAGCTTTACTCTGAAAAACAGATTGAATAGAACTTTTATCACATGCTGCCCTCTGGTTTCTTTTATGATCACTTTTGCATCTTTCATTTGAAGAAAAGAAAGAAATCTTATAGTAGAAGTGGAGTTGTTTGTGTTTTGTTTTGGATTTTTTTTTTTCCTTTGCTGTGGTGCTTTTTCTGTTATTGTGGGGTTTGGGTTTTTTGGGTTTTTGAGTTTTTTTGTTTTTTTCCTCCTTAATGCTATTGTTACCCCTGTAAAGCTGGGGGAGTTGTGGAAAAGCAAAGTGGATGGTCTTCCACTTCATTCATTTTTCAGGATGTTAATAATGTTCTCTTTTCAGAACACATTTTTGTAAAGGCTGCAAGACCTATATACACTGGCTAAGTTGCTAGAACTGGTAGCACTGAAGAACACAGTATGAATGTGCTAGTGACTTGATCCTGCTTTGTACTGCAGCATGGAGCTGCACTGAATTTACCATCTGAATTATCTGTTAATCTGGGAATGTCCAGCCACCCCAGTCCACTGTGCGGTGTCTACTGAGTGAGGAATTTTGTCTGCCAAATCTTTAGTGCTGGCAGCAATATATGAAGCCAGAAGGACAACAGCTTGGCTTACAAGTAGCATGCTGAGTCTGCAAGGACTAGGTAGATTGAAAGACTTGTCCCTTGACTTGTAAATTAGAATATTTGATAGTGAATCCTGTGGCATACTGAAAATGCAAAAGTGTTGTATGTTGTTTATGAATCTAATTTACAGAATAGGATTACACTTTAGGTGAACATCAGCTTTTTATGCAAAAGTTTTGAATAAACTCTGAAATTTTTTTACTAGCAATGAAGTATAACCTCAGCTCCAAAACCATTTGATATTGTGTGTTGCTGTTTTTACCTAGAGATTTTTATTTGCTTGCGACAGTTGCTAGAGGAGTGCATACATGATGATGTCATGTGGCGTAGGGGGGAGATGTGAGAGAAGAAGAGAAAGGAGGACTTTTTTAATTTTCCAAAATGCAGTTCCTGATGATAACTGATACACCATATAGCATGGATAATCATTTGATGTTCACTTCCTAAGCTCAATCTATTGTATTTGATTTTATCAAAGTTTTCTTATCTCCAGGGAAGAATGAAAATTAATATTTTGCTGAGAAATCTTTTATGATATTTCTAGGTGGGTTTGTGGGTTGTTTTTGTTTGTTTGTTTGTTTGTCCTGGTTAGCTTTGAGAGCCTCTGGGGTGTCTTTTCCTGATGTTTACCAAATGTAGTCAAGGTACTATCAAACCTCTGCAAAGAAACACATACAGAAATTGGCTGCTATGTGACACTAATAAAAGTTATCAAGCTTGTTGTCCTTCCAAAACCCTGTGTTCTTATTTTCCTGATCAAATACAGCATATTGTCAATGGGAGCTGCTTTATTTATTCAACTAAATTGTTTTGAAACAACAACAATAAGAAAATATTTCTGTGAAATGTTTTGCTGGAAATCTATATTTACTCCTTCTAGGAAAAAACTGGGTCTCCAGCAGAGGAATAGTTATCAGCTGTTTAAGGTTTGGAGATAAAGTGTACTGACATTGAAGATAGCATCCCTGTGGTAAATGGGTTAAAATATCTTCATATTTAACTGCTGAGTTTGTTTGTTTGTTTGTTTGGTTTTTTTTTTTTTGAAAGGGAAGGTGGTTTTTTGTTAGTTTCTTGGGGTTTTTTGTAACAATAGGCCAGGGAATTGGGGTCGTGAGGATGTTCAGAGCAATAACTGCTATATCAAGAGTTTTAGACAGGTCACTGTGTCATATGTAGGAATAACATAAATTCAAACGATATTTTAAGTATTGGTAGTAGTGCACATGTTCACTGGCTCGGTATTCCTGAAGAGGGTGCACCAGAGCAGACAAACTAATCTAAGTATTTGGGAAAGTGGCAGTGTGAAGGAGTTTCAGAGGGATATGGGCTATTTATAAAGTGCTACTTCCATTATCAGACAGTTGCATTCATTACTAGAAAAAATTAGTTGAGGAATGAATTGCATAGTTGTTTAAAGAGATTACACATATGAAAATACAATTTGAATAATGAAATCTAAATTTTGGAATCTGTTCACTAGCTGTACAATTTAACTAATGGAAAATGGAAAATGGAAATCATCAGCAACAGAAACACCCAATAGTTATTTTAGGATATTGCCCAATAAAGGGCACTTTTTAGACTTATGCAATTAAAGTGGTTAATTGAACCAAATTGACTACACCAAGGCAAATGAGATTAAATTGGTAAACTTGACTATTGCATAGATATGTGAATAGGCTCGTTATTATAGACTGAAATTCCCTTTTTATAGTACATTGCACTAATGTGAACCTGTCCTAGTCTGCAGGGTGATGTACAAATTGTCTTCAATTCCCCTGGCTAGTACCCACCAATGAGAGTCTGTCTGTGAAGGTGTTTCTGTCTGTGGCTTCTACTGCGCAAGACAGCAGTGGAAATGGGTCTGCTGTACTTTTGTATGGTACAGAAGTTTTGATACTGTAAATACCAACAATTCATTTGGAACAACACAATCCACATACATATGGAAAATATTAGATGCTTGTTCCAGTTGTTCTGTGATTATCTTGATAAAAAAAAAAAAATATGTAATTAATTAGCCAGTATAAAACCAGTGCTACAGATATGCTTAGAAACATCTGAGAAAAACAGGCAAACAAGTTAAAATCTCCGAAGAATTAAATTAGGATAACACAAAAAAAAAAAAAAAGAGATTAATTCAGTTCATTGATTCTACAGCTTAATAGAATATAATCTTGTAGATCTGTGATTTTAGTATCATGATTAGTAGGACATTTAAAACAAGTTATATGATAGAGTCGCTGTAGTAAATGGTGCTATTAAAAGCACTATAAAGATATAAAGAAAAATAAAAATCTGGAAGAATCCTTAAACTAAATTTCCATTTAAAAGTCCTTGTGATAGAATATTTCTGTTTTATTTATTTTTTGCAATTCACCATAGTATATTTCTTTGAAAAGCTAGCAACTAGGCAGTCGAGAAAAAGACTTGCTTTGCATTGATCTGGCCTTTGCACTTTGGTTCAGGTGAGCATCTGCAAAGATAGTTTACCCCTTTATCCCTTTGCTGGGAGCAGCCGGGCATTGAGTAGGAGGAGAGAAGGAACAGGAAAGTGAAAACGAAGAAAGGAATTTGCCATGCAACAGACACCTAGAGTTTGCTGGGCAGAGCAGGGAACAGAGGTGTGGTCAAGTTGTAGGAGCGATGGAGGGAAAGGTTGCTCTGTTTTTTTCCTTTTTATTTTCTTCCCTAAGGGTCAGCCACTTCTACAGAGATTTTTGTAATATGGCAAGCTGTTGCAAGATAGCTGACCTGAGAGGAAAGCATGAGGAAGAGACAGAGCAGGCAAGAGAGAAATTTGTCTGTACTCTTTTCTTATTTCTGTTACATTATGAGTTTTTTCCAGTCAGTGTATTTGTTTTTCCAACTTGTTTTCTAACACAGCCCACTCTAGAGAAAAAAAGAAAAAGAAAAAGAAGAAAAAGGAAAAAGAGAAAAAAAAAGAAAAAAGAAAAGAAAAGAAAAAAGAAAAGAAAAGAAAAGAAAAGAAAAGAAAAGAAAAGAAAAGAAAAGAAAAGAAAAGAAAAGAAAAGAAAAGAAAAGAAAGAAAGAAAAGAAAAAAGAGAAAGGAAAAAGAAACCTTGTTTTGCACTGCATTTAGAGGTCACCTGAAGGAAAATGAATGGGCAAGCTTAATTCCAAACTGTTAATGACTGAAGTCTAGTCATAGTAAAAAAATCCCACAAAACAAATGCAAAAAATTCCAGATGGTGAAGCCTTGGGAGGTTTTATCCTGATTACAAGCAGTATGGATAGCTGACTCTGATAGTTACCAAGACACCGGCCACCATATCTGGTGACTTACTTTCTTCCTTACCCTCAAATGGGTTTGTTGTAGATGTAGGTGGAGAAGGGAACCAGGCTTACTGCCAGTGCCAGTGTTCTGGGGGATTGCATGTTTCCCCCAGAGAACTGACCACTTAAGGATTTCTTTTCTTTTATAAATGGATTTTCACCTGGCACTCTGGGTTGGTGAGTTGGGATGGTGTCAGGATATTGTCTTGGAACTTATTGTCAAAAATCCAAATGCTGTGTTAGTCAGTTTGGTGCTATGTACAGTGCATGAGTTAATTGGGAGCAACCAGCCATGTCTGGTGACATTAAGAAGCATGATAACTTGGAAGGTGTCTTCCGCATGTGACATTCCAGTATTTTGGGTAGATTAATATCCTAAGAATAGGACTGTAGAGTCAGCACGCATATGGATGTCTGTCTTTCTCTCTTTCCATAAATGATGGATTTAGGGTAGTTTTCTCAGGGTTATTCTTCCACTGGAACTGACCTTTTTAAGTCTGAAACAGAACAGAAAAATACCGTACTCTTTATACCTCCCCGTGCACGCCAGTCAGTTCATAAGGGCAGGCTACTCTTTGAGAGGCATTCGAAGTAACAGCATTATTTGTCCCAGGTATTTACATGAATTCTAAAGCACTAAATCAAGAGTGGATTTTATGTATTTTTATTAGAAATGTAATTATATCTTCATTTAGATATAGACTTGTAATTAATGGGAATGAAAATGAAGGATGATTTTATATAATTTGCAGCTAGACAATTCAGGGAGTTGAGTAGGGGAGGATATGTTCTCCATTTTTTCTGTGCAAAGGGTATTAAGTCCCAAATAGGTTCATGGTTTAAAGCCTTTTCCTGCCGTCTATGAACAGCAATTTTCATTCGCTGTGATTAGGACTGAATTTGATATGATATCAGCAGCAGATTCACTAAGTTGTTTGACCTCCTTTCAACCTCTTATTTCAACACTGAATCCTGTCGTTTTTATCTTTTGCACTATCAGATGCATTCACATCTCTGTTATGCTTAGAGGCTTTTATACAACTTTGTGGTTTTGTTTAGTCAACAGTGCTCCCTTCTATATATGTATGTATGTCTATAAATAAACGTGTGTATTTACAAAAAGTTAATTCTCTTGTGACATAATACTTTGTATATTAACTGACATTTTGTCTCTAGAAGGTAAAGATAGTGTTTCCCACGGAAAAGCCAAGCTCAGGTCCCACAGGTGTCTCTTATGGTGTGCATGCATCTATGCTAAATCGCTTGATAGTTACAAGGAATCCAGAACCTTTCTTGCAGGCTCTGTGCAGCCTCAACCCTATAAAAGAATTGTGACAAACTCAAAATTTATGTATTACAGAAAATTTGTCAAATTGACTTTCTATTTGAATTCTGGATAGGTAAGAGGGCATTTTTGTTTGTTTGTTTTTCTCCAATTTCATTTTATCTTATTTTATTTTATTTTATTTTGTTTTATTTTATTTTATTTTATATATTTTGGGAAGATTGAAATGAAATTTTTAAATGGCTGACAGCATTAGGGAAATCTGGCACTTTACCAGTCAGCGTAGATTTCATACTTTTTCTTTCTGGATGTTATAACATTTTTGACCAAAGCTACACGTAAATAAGCATTACAGGTCTTGTTCTTCCAGTTTACTTTCTTTATAGTTTGTGATGCTTGGAAGTGTGGTAGTGTGCATATAAGGATTTTACTTTGGATATTCAAAGTCTTGATTGTCTGGGCAGATTTTTGCTCTGTAAAATTGGTCTTGCTGAAGTCAATAGGAGTACTTGTATAAAGGTAATTGTTGTATTCTTTTTCTTTTTTTATTACATATATATTATAGTATTAACGAATATAATTTAAGTTATTGAACCTGTTAATTCTTTGGGTGAGTTCACAAAAAGGGCACATTGGACTGAATGAAAAGTTGTAAAACTTTAAAGTAATCAATAAACCAATTAATGTATCAACCGTATACACTATTAGACAGCAGTGCAGTAATACTAATCATACAGCAGTCTGTAAAGTTTATTCTGGATGATGAATAAGATATTACTGTTCTTGTTTGTGCTGCTAATTCTTTTTAAAATAAATTGATGTGAGAGTAGTGGAAGGTAAGAACAAGTTTCTTTGAATTGCTCTGTTTGAATAAATTGCTTTTTAATAGGTCCTAGATTAAAAAACAACAAATATAAACAATGAAAATAGTGTAATTTAAGAGATTGCTCCAGCTTCTTAAACCGCGGTTTGTTTAGGAAATTAAATGCCTATTATAATATTCTGAGTGCTATCAATGGAATTAAGTGAAGTTTTTATTTTCAGTAAATGACAAGCTGTGTAGCAGACTATGCCACACCCTGCAGTTTGTCTCCCCCTCTATTTTAAGATTAAGAGCCTCAAGTATCATTAACAATCAAGGCAGGCTTTCCTACAAGAACAGTATCATTACAAGTAAGTAGCTTAACACTCTGTGCACGTTAATGCACAGCACAAATCCTAGCACTGATTTGCTAGCACTAAAACCCATTAGAACACTGGCCCCAAAAGGGGCACATCACTGAAAATGTGCTAATTATGAGTAGGCACTTCAGGAAGATTTTGGGCCAGCGCCAGGCATTATTAAGATTTTCAGTAAGTTTAGGCTGTTTTCTGTTTGGTTCTCTGAAAGAAACTTGTAGGTAGAGAAGTTGTTTTGTGCATATGTAAATTGAAACCGTATGGAGTTATGGAAGTTTTTGTGTTAAAATAAAATCCCCATCTAGTGAGTTCCAGTGTACTGCTGGGATAGGAAGTGCTAGCACACTGTGGCATCTCTGAAACCTATATTCAGCCTGTGTTTGGGTCTTGAACCTGACCCAGCTTATATCACCATTGTTACTTGCCTGTCCTCTGTCAGAAAGCTGAAAAGCAGTCAGCATAAAATAATAAATGAGCAAGTGTTTATGCCGGTGTCATGGCTGGTGCACTGCAGACTGTCTGGGGAGGGGAGCTTGTCTGTGAAAAATGGACAATGTGTGAATTTATGGTTCTGTCAAGTCATTTTCATGGCTAAGGGAATGGGTATAGTGTTATTGACCAGCAGAGAATTTATATCTAGGATTGACTATCGTTGGTGAGTACAATGGATAGTTTCTCACATGTCTCATAAATAATGTGCAGCTTTTCATTCAAACTGACGAGTATTCTAAAAAGGTGTATTTTCTGCTTTCCCTCTGTGTGCTGTTGAAAGAGTGATGACATCTTGCCACCTTCTTCTGCTGCTTTTACATGTATGAAGCCTGGGAGATAAAAGAAGATAAATAGCTATAGAAGCGCCTACTAGCTATTTTTTTTTTTTAAGCAGTCAGAAGCCATCTGTTGGAGGATGTGTACTGACACTGTCTCTCATCCCTGGCTGAGTCAGTGGTGGGACTCAGTTCTCCACACTTTGGCATCACAAGATGAAAATGTTCCAGGAAGGTGGTAGAAATTGAAGTTTCTACTAAGTAAATGGGACATTCATTGGCTTCAATGAAACTTAATTCATTTTACAGCGCAGGATAGCCTGACAGGGTCTTTAAAGCACATATTCCTTCAAATAAGCAGAGAAAAATCATCCTATAACTGTTTAGCCATGTATGAACTGATAAAAGCCATCATGGTCAGGTAAACTCATGCTACCTAACTTGAATAATTCATCATTTACCCTTTCAGTTAGAGGACCGTAGTCCATACTACTGTTCCTTTCAGCTACATTCATGGGAGCAGGTGAGAATGGGAGGAGACAGGGAATGCTTCAATTAGTCGTAAAAATTTAGTGTAGGCTTTTCCAGCCTATGTTTTTAATTTGCGAGCAGCTTACACGCAGGTAGTGGCGGAAAATGTGGACCACAAAAACTGTAGCTTTCATGGATTAATGGCAAAATCAGATGTCAGTGCTAGGTATTTGGAGCTTCTCCTGGTGTGACTGGCCCTCTGTCCTCTTCAGAGCCAAGGTAGTATTAACTCCTTTTCTCTGCTAAGCCACTCAGATCCCAGATCTACCTTCCCACTTAGTGCTTGTCTAGCAACTGCGTACCGTGGCGGGCCACCTCTGTGGAGATACAGCAGCTTAAACATTCCCAATTAGCTTGAAGTGAGCCAGCTTTGCTTTTGCTAGCAACACAGCCATGAGCACCACAGTGGGAGGTATTTGCTGAAGTGCTTACTCAGCATCTGCTAGGTGGGGCAGTCCTTAATGGACTGATATAATGGATACACCATTATGTAAAAATGCGAGTGGTATCAGTTGTGGCATAGTTTACACCACAGTGGTAGTATGTCTTGTGGGAATTTACACCTCAAAATGCACTGAAAGATGTGTAGAGATTTTGCAGTTGGTTGGGTTTTTTTGTGGGTTTTGTTTGGTTGGGGCTTTTTGGCTTTGTTTTGTTTGCTTTTCCCTTCAGCTTCATTCTCACTCAGAACAAAGACATACCCATTCTTAATATGTAAAGCTGTATCCTGTTGTGTTTCTCTCAGGAGGAAAATTCCTTTCTACCAATTTCTAATTCTTTACCTGTATTACTGTACCAATGAAAGTACTGCATGTGTTTATGTTAGAAGGCATTCCTCTTGATAATAAAACCAAGTTTGATTAAAGAAGGTGTGAAGTAGATAAACAAATAGTTTTTTTCCTAGTGCTTTATTATAATTTATTTTAGTATTCTTCAAATGTGTTTTAACTGCTATGTATTAATTTGGATTATTTTTTTTCCATACATCTTTTTGAAGGTAGTTTGTCGTTGCAGTTGCAGTAGATCACCAATCAACACTAAAATGTTTTCCCTGATTTTCGAATTCTTAATTTTGGAGCTAAGAAATAGTTGGATCTGCTTTTGTTTGAATTATTTCTTCCTGCTGTTTGAGGAAAATACAGTTAAGGTTGAAATAAGATCTTTTTTGCTTAATAAAGGGAGAACAGTGTGTTCAATGTATGTATCTTTAGTCTCAGAGTCTCAGAAGTGAATTAATTGAAAGGGAAACTAAACTAATGATTCAGTGACAAAGCAGCATGCTTCCACATGGAAGATTTTTTTTATTATTATTATTTACTCAAATTTACGTCTTTTTCTTCATGTTTTGAGGTAGCTGTTACTAAGGACACATACTGTAATTTTGTCACGAGTGGAGTCATGCACTTTACTTGCAAGAGAAAAGCAACAATATACTTTATTGGTATAACAAAGTTCAATGGTAAATACAACAGTGGTGTAATGAGATTTGATGGCAAGGTACACTTGATTATTTACTGCATAAAGGACAGGGTCAGACAAAACTGTCAGGAAGACCCTCTCACTGAGTCGTGGGGTTCAGAAAGGACCCTTTTGCTTTCTAAACTCCTTCTTAGTGCAGCCAGATCCACTCATAGTCCCAGGCTTGGTCAGCGGTTTGTATCAAAAAGATTATATGTGCACAGTAAATCACTTTATATCACTTAGCTGCTGAAACCTATCCAGGAGTTCGTGCACCAAGCATCTGCTGTCCCATGGCAAGGGATCATGCTTATAGAGATGCTGCAGAAGTGCAGGGTGAAACTATTTCTGAATGCGTGTTCAATGTTAGCTATGTAAGGCATTTTTATATTTGGATTTGTGGTTTGGTTTTATTGTATTTTCACTCGAAAAGAGAACTTAACTGTAGCTGAACCATAATACTTCACTAGGCTTTGCTTGCTATAGCCAGCCAGACATAGTTCCCTTGGGAACAGCAAACTTCCCTCAAATGCCTTTGAACAGCGAAGATTTCTTTTCCTTGACCTATGAATTTGATCCCAACTGACAGAAATCCCAGGACACCAATGATACTCTTGCCCTTGATCCATCTGGAAGCAAATCCTGCTGCTATACAGCTGGTAGTCTTAGGCAATGTACACACATAGAAAGGCTCAAATAAAAGTCACCATTGACCTTGTTTGCTTATTTTAGCATGATCTTTTGTTGTCCATTATGAAACTGATATCAAATGCACAGTAGTGCTGAAAGCGGAAGGTTTGTCATAGACAACCAAGGGGATGTGTGTCCAGTGATGATTATCAGTAAAAGAGCTGCATCTTGCTGATGTGATACGGAGTTAAATATGCCTCAAGATCCCATATATTTGAGTGACAAAGAGGCCGTGCCATCCTTTAATAAGCCTGATCCTTTACGAATTGGTATGCTTTTGCTCAGTGTAGTACTTCCTTGCTGTATCCCCTCTGCCAGTGTAAATTTTGCGTTTAATCCCCTGGATTCTATCCATGTGTCTAAAATGCATCCCATAAGCTCTGTGAGAGCTTACATCCAGTATTTTGAATAAGCAAGTAGGATTTCTTGACTAGTACTTCATTTGTAAGAATGTCCATGCACGGTTCTGTGGTCAGAATTGTGTTGATAGCATACAAATTTCTGAAGAGAAGAAAGATTATGTGTTCATGATTTATACAGAAAAATGATTCTTCTCTCTCTTGATATTTACCTGTGGATTGTTTGCTTGTTTGTTTGTTTGTTTGTTTTCCAATAGAATAGGTTGTCAATTTAGAAGAGGCTGCAAGTATGTGTATTTTTAATAGTATAATAGATTTGATATTGTGCCACTCAGAAAAAGGATATGCTGATAAAGCACTGGGCTGAGATCTGGTTTTCAGTCTCTAACTTCTTTAAAGATTTTTAATAACCCTTGGTAACTCACTTATCTCTGCAATTAATTTCACATCTGTGAAATAAAACAGATTCTTACTTTTTCTATTCCTTATATATTTCACTATTAAGGTTTATGACAGAATTTTTTTTTAAAACATGTTTCTATTGAACAAATTGAGCTAGCTGTATCTTATCTGGGTTTTTCAGTTAATCATCTAATTTAGTCAAAGGAGAATATTAAAAATAAGAATTAGTCCCTTTTCACTGTTGTGAAGCACAAAGGAGAAATATAGTCTTTTGAAGTATAAGACAAGTAGGAATGATTATTATGATTGTTTTTTTTAATTTATTTTTTTTTTTTTAAGAAAGTTTTATTCCTGCATCAGGGTGAGGACAAATCTTACTCTTACTCCAAAGTCAAACCCACTTTTCTATTTGTATCCATTGATCAGTTTGGGTTTTTTACACATAAAAGAGTATTGCTCACTAAGATTAATGTGTATTTGCATTATATAGAACAACATATACATTTTTAATGCCTTGCATTCAAATTCTAGCTTAGACTATTTTTATAGCCTTACTGTGAAACTCATATGCCATTTCACCCAGTGGCTGATCCAGTCTCTGAAGTCTGGTGAAGAAAATTAACATCTAATGGCACAATCAACAACAATGTTGTACCTTTCAGAACGGCAATCTTATCCTTAAATCTAAAGTTTGTCTTCAGAGGACTTGATATAAAATAGTGCATTGTATTTCAGTCCTGGAGCATATTGTTACTAAAATGAGCATTCGGGCGGCTTAGTAATGAGTAAGAGAAAAGCAAAGATCTAGCATGTTGTCCCAAACCTAGCAAGTAAGTCCCTAAATAATCAAATACTGGGGTAGATCTGGGAATAACTAATGATCTCTAAAATGAAGGTTCGGCCACACCTGCATAACATGGACACTTTCAGTGTTTGACTCTATCTGGGAAGACATTTTTAAAATTGTACTTTTGTACACAGGCACCTAACTTTTACTTTAAAAATGTACTTTACTTATTTAGGTACAAAACCCACTTCAGCTTCAAACATAGTCTGCAAATAAGCATTTATCTCCAACATACATTTTCTTTTGCCTTTGAATATGTGGTGTGTCTGAGCAAAAGTGCTTTCAGTGACTTTAACTGTTGGAATTATGCCAAAGTAAGGTTTGGATTATTATATAATTTCTTGATATTAGTCTGAGAGCCAAGTTAAAATGCAAGAGCTAAACTTTCTAAGATCTTACATCCTATTTGGCAATAGCATATATATATATATGCTTCAACTTCTAAATCTTTGTGCAAAATTGGAATTTGATAATCCTGTATGACAAGCATCTATTCTGTATGCTTAGTGATCAACATTATTACTGCTGTGCCTGCAACAATTATTACTTATGCTACTATTATTTTAAAATAAACATTATGGAACAGAATAGTTCAGTTGGAAAAGACTCACAACGATAATCTAGTTCAACTGCCTGCTGGACTTGGCTCTTTGATATAACTCAGGCTGATGTTGACAGAACTAGGTAAATACTTAAAATACGTAAAAATCTTTATTTAAAAAGTAAATATTAATACAGTTATAGAGATCAAATATGTGTGGATGGTATTTGCAAATGATGCATTTCATACTCAAAATTCAGAGCATCTCCAGAAGCTACCTGTTGGCAAGGCCAAATTGCACAAACAAACAACTTCAAGCTAATTGGAAAAGAGGAACAAGTCCAACTGCAAACTGTTTACCTTGCACAGATCACTTAGTTACTCAGCTAAAGGCAGTGAAATATTTTTTGGCACATACTGGTATAAAGATTCCCTGAAGTTAGGCAAAGGTTTGAAAACTAGATCTAGATTTTTTGGGTTTTGCTTTTGGTGGATTTTAATTGTGTAATTGCCAGCATCTCAAAATTCCTATTGTTTGTTATAGAAGATCAGTCCTTGGCTTGCAACTATTCTGATTTCATGCGTATTACAACCTTTCAACACACGTTGGAGACTGCAAGTCCAATATCACCATCAGCAAAATTGGAGTCCTTTTTACTTTCAATTTCTTTCTCTTATAGTAACTGCTATGTATTTGAATACTGAGCCTTTTATCTCTGGCAACATTTGGGATAGATAGAAAGCATAACATCATGTCAAAAGCAAGTGGGAAATTTTAGAACATGCTTGCAAGTCCTGGCTCACCAAGTGCCTAAGTCATTATCTGGAGATAATGGAGCTGTGGATATGGAGGATAGATGTGTTGGTGCACACTGAGAAGCTGTACAATCATAGAAGTTCTAGTCCCTGGTCCCTAGATGAGAAGTTACATAGCTTTATAACCATACAATTGCACTTTTTGTTTTGTGTCATGTTTCAATCAGTTTTAAGAATTCGATATATTTCACAGATGTGATTTTTTCAGCATCAGTGATCTTCCATACATGGCCAACCTTAAACTAGCTATTACACTGGTTTGATGGACAGGAACACAATAGGAAAACTTAGGTTAGCTTGGAATTTGCAATTAAATAGTACATCAGCTAACTTTAAGGCCAGTGACATCAAGCCAGTGCTGTATTAGGAGGAGTGACTTCAAAAAATATGTGATATCTTGTTTCAAATTGTTTCCCCAGTGTCCAAGAAGATCATCTTCTCTATGATTGCATATGTTGAGTAAAATTTGAGTCCCCAGATAGTTTGTCATTATTAATTCTCATGGAAACTATTGAAACTACTATTTCTTTTTAAATATCTGATCTTGCACAGTTTAGCTGTGCTCTGTTTTTATCACTACTATATTTTGGTTTGGTTTTGTTGGTTTTTTGGGGTTTTTTTTTTACTGATATACTTTATTCTTATTCTTCAGTTACTCTGTAAATGATGGATTTCAGAACTTTTTTGAAAAATGAAAACTTAAAATTGTTCTTTGGAGAGTTAATTAATGCTTCTGTCCCTGTGTCCTCTCTACCATGCATAGTCTGAGATTTATTTTTGCAATACGACACTTGAAAGTATTGCTATGGGGCTCATACCATGCTGCCTGTTCCTCCTCTGTCTGTGGGAAGTCCTGGTTAGGCCTCAGGCTTGTCACACATGCACCAAATTGTCATTTAGAACAAGAACACAATGTGTTCCTATTGCTCAAGTGTTAGCTTACATTTTAGCATCCTTCAGTTGGAGGTGCTTTAATTCCTGCTAACTCAGTGGGCATTTTTTTGTAGGACCTTAGAAATCAGGCTTCATAAAAGCCTATGGGATTTTGTAGCATCAACCTCTACTATAACAAGAATTTTCTAGACCGATTTGAAAACGTGAAATCCCACATCAAGCAGCTTCTGCCTTTCACCTTACTAGATTGGGTTTTCTGTGGTTGAAATCTCTTTTTTTTTTTTTAACCTTTGTTTCCTTGCTTGATTCTTATAGTTACCCTTCAAACAGATTTTTTTAGGTATCTATCTTAACTATTTTCTTGGGGTTTTAAGCCCTCACCTTAGAGGCTGGTATTGCAAAGCAACATATTAACAAGAACTGAAAACAATTAAATATTGGAATGCTTGGAATAGGGATGAGGTATAATTTTCCTGACTTCAGGAGAACTTAATATTACCAATAAAAGTAGTATGCACATGTATTTTAACACATAAAAAGTTTTATTCAAAAAACCATATATGCTTTCACAATATATATTAAGTAGTATGTAAAACTGTCAGCTACTAGTGGATATTTTAAAGTTGTCATATATTTTGAATTTTCTAGTGCTGATGAAATGAGATAATTGATGAGACAATTTGTGGTACAGCACAAATATATAGCATTCATGAGATAAAAATGGTTGCTGAGGAATTATACCATATTTAGTAGCATTAACTTTTTTGCCCTTTATATAATGGAATAGAAATGCTTCTGGAATGAAAATGGGTCTTTCCTTGAAATATATCCTCCACTAATATTGCTTGTAATTTCTGTTATGTATCACCAATTTTATCTTGGCACTTTGCCTATCATAGTGGATATGCTGTTACAGTTGCAAAACTGTTTCATCTAGAAGACCTGGTGGCCTGGAACAGTGCATTACATTTACAATGCAGAGAGAGGATTTAGGGAGAAATGCAATTTTCCAGAAACTCTTGCTAATGGGGGTTTGATGCCTACCAGAAACGATGCTAAGGAGATCTGAGGTAAGAGAAAGACAGAGAGAGAGACCTTCCGCTCAGTTGCCATTCAAGCTGTAACCTGCGATGACAGTTGTCAACACTGCCCTTTCTGATTTCTCCCAGTTGTAATCCATTTATTATATGCACTTCAAAGAGATGCCTGCTGGGGAATCCAGAGGAGAGTCACTGCAGGAGTCTGGCTAACAGATTTAGTCAAAAGTATCTTTGCCTCCTGCTATGAGCAATAATTTAGCAAGCATTTCAAAAGAACAATATCAAAATACGTAAGCCGCTTGCTTTCAGTAGGGGGAACAGGTGAGAAGAGTGGGCTTCCAAAATGTATCCTGTGTTTCTGCAGCTGGGATCTGGGCTGCTATCTATCTTTTGCCTTCTAACAGTTAGCAGAGGGCAGAAGTTAGTTAAAAGTTTGACCTGCTTTACAGGATGCATAATGTTTGAAAGCAGACAAACACTGCAAGGTTTTCTTACTGGTTCCCCCAAGCCAGTGTGTATATAAATATATGTGTATTCTCTTTGAAAATGAAAAAGATGTGAGAAGGACTGTTTCTGAGCAGTTTTGTGTAATCTTGAAGGGAAGATGCATGTTACTAAAGCAATAGGCAAAGGGTAAGATAGAAATATCAAAACTGTTTTGTGGAATATCAGGTAAAAATGAGTGGAATAAACCAATACAAGTCCTGCAGAGTGTGGGAGAGGTGTTTAAATAAAGTTAGTAATTCTACTTACAGGGTATCTGAGTGGCTTACTCTGGTTAAGAGAGAGGATCCTTGTACCCTCTTACCAGTACAACCTCTTGCAACTCCATTTTGCTAGAGCTGAAAAAAATACATAGCCAAAGAATCACAAAACATTCTTTAGAAAAAAGCAATTTCTTGTCTGAGAGCAGCTGAGCATGACTGTCTGTGGTACTTGTATGGGGGAGCAATGTTGGTCCTTCATTTAAAAAGACACCTCTGAAAAGTACATTTTAACTTCAGTTGAAGCAGTGGAGCTTTACGGTGCAGTAATTTTCCAATATTGTGCAATAGTTGTTCAAATTCAGGTAAAACAACTAAATGACTTCTAAAAGAAATTCACAAAATGTGCATGAGCATCAGCAGAATCACCCAGTGGAGTACCAGGAAAATAGCATTGCTTGGTGAAGGGCTATGTAGCTTTGCAGTGAAAAGTTATTTGCATACAGGAATTGTTATTTATTTACATATCTAGTTAATTGTCTAAAATACGAACACATATCAATACCTGGCACACATTTCACAGGCACACACTTAATCATTTAACTTTTGAGCCAGAAAATTATCCTTGTATTAATATCCTATATACTCGTTATAGACCAGTGCCTGTTCTTTAGGTTATTCATTAAAGTTTACAAAATTTGTTGTTCTATGATCCTAATGTAGTTTCTTTTTGAAGAGAAACTGTAGGAGGCCATCACCTCCTATCACTAATATGGGGCAAGCTGTTACTAATACCAAATCAGAAGTCATTAAAACACGGTGTTGGAGATACCAGTCCATTATTAAAGTCAGGTTATGCCAGTGCATTTCTGTCAATGAAGAAGGTGAATAGTTCACTTAGGGTTACTAGTGCAGTTGCTCATTATTACCCTACAGGATGTTGAAAGTCAGTTTGTTATATCTTCAGACTATTTATGCCCCGGGGGCCTGAAAATTCAGTTTAACATATCATATAATGGACCTTCCTATTATGTTCCACCTTGTTTGTTTCCTCTTTTCTCTCTTTCTTCCAGTGCAGAAGGAAATCTCTTCTTTAGTTACTTATCAAAATGCCTCTTTTAATTCAAAACAGCATTACTGAAATGAACTTGATCAATCTCATTTTCTCACTTTTTCTGCGTCCTACTATGACTTTTCAGCTTCACAGAGAACAGACAGCTGGCTTTATATCTTGAAGGAGTGTGGATATCATTGAGGTCTAGATAACATTAATGTGACTGGGAGTTAATTTGCTTGTCTACATGCTCTGAATTGTGGGGTACATCTTTAGGTTAAACAGTGGTGCTGGAAAAGCTTTCTGCCTTCAGAGCTGGGTAGTATGAATAAGAGGAGATAAGAGGATTCACAGCCGGAGTAATTTCTTAGTGATGCTGTTATACCTTGATTTAGGATATTTCTGCACAGCTTGGCCCATGCTCGCGAAATGAAACTGGTGGACTGTGCTGAGATCATAGACAGTGATTAAACATTTATAGTTAACCGTAGTATACTATGGTATTGCTGCTGCCCAGAGGCAAAGCATTGTAATGCAGATTCAGTATCGCTGCTGCAAGATCTCTAAAACAAAAGGGGACCTAGAGTCTCTTCTGCAGTATTGGCTCCTGGCTGTTCTCAAAACCATGTATTTCTGCTCTATTCTTCTTTATTTTAGTAGGGGGGAATGGAAAAGTAAGTGGAAGCTGCTACTAATGCTTCAAAACCGGCAGCTTCTATCCTTCGTCTGCCTTCTGCTTAAAGTTTACTCTTGTGTATGTTAGGTTACTCTGTTTTTATAAACTGGTTTATGCAATTAAATTCTCTAATCCTAATGCAAGTATGTGGCTGTGTTCTGTTGCTCAGTTGCAAGGTAGATTAATTAGAATGACTGCTTGCGGAGGGCCACCATTTGTTAACAATATGGGTGTAGACGTTTGTATTTTAAATGCATTCCTGTCATAGCTGTGAACCCTTTAGGTGTGTATATGACAATCATGTTTAAAAGAGGGGGGTGGAGGGTCTTGTTTGGTGTTAAGTGATTATATGAAATGATTTCTTGACTGCCAGCAGCAGCTGCTATTATTCAAGAGTTCCGTGTTTTGCTATGTTTGTATTTATTTGCATACCAGAGACTACTGTTTGCATAATAAGACCATTTTTCATTTAAGTCCCTGTACGCATGATTGCACACACATCGTAATGTGGTAGTTTTTTATGGTATGTTGAGATCCAGTTCAGCTTTCTGTCTTAGAAAGTGTTGACTTGTATATGTTCCCCGTATCCGAAGGAAATAGTAGGCTCATAGCAACATACTTTTGATTGTAAGTGTCGTAATTGGTATACTGTGAATTTCCTGATGCTGGCAAGTTGGTGGAAGAGGGAGAGAGAATGGGACTTAAAAGATGTAGATAATCACATCTCCATTATGCACATGTAGCAGTTCAGATAAACAAGTGCTAGTTTACTGCAACAAAAGGCACTGAGGAAAGAAAAATGGTTGTCTGCTAAAGTCTCTTAGAGGAGGAAATTCTAAGATGAGTTCTTGTGGGATATACAGAAAATACTTAAACCTGTTTTAGTCTGCATTTACTGCTACCACATTGGAATTATACTTTTAAAATAACTTGTAAGCATGTATACGATGTTCTTAAAGAGGAATTTTATGATGAAATTCCATAACCTGTGATATAATTAGCTAGTACCACACTTGGGCCTAATAATGGATGTGATTTTAAAAGAAGAACCTGCTGGGAAAGCATCTACTGGGGGGGAAATTGTGCATCAGTAAGTTCTTAATTCACATGCAGCTGAATGTAAGTATGTCTGAAAGCTGAGCCTGAGCTTTTCTCTGAAAAGGATTGGGGATTTCAGCTGATTTCTTTGAGGAAAACATGGTCTGATTGGCCCCTGTATCAGACAAATGGCACCATCTCATGGAAGAGGTATTGCTGCTATCCTTTCTGGTGTTTGTATTTTCTATGGAATTTAGTTGCCCTAAGAATTCCTCGAGTGGCAATGGTGTTTCATAAGCGCTTGACTCAGGTCAGCATTTGAAAAAAGGAAAAAGTACATAGGTCTTGGCAAAAAAGAAAAAAAAAGGCAATATAAGGCAACATGTTGTTTTAATGCAGTGTTTTGAAAACAGGGATGACCTTTCAAAGTTGTATTGTCTTTTTGTTAACTTATGACAGAATCTATACAAGCCTGATTTGTCACAGCACACTGTCATCCATTGAGGAGAATTGTGGAATTGCTTGGTGTTGCTTGTCTTGCTCTTTTTCATCTTTCTTATTTCTTTCTGCTTGTGTGTTCACCTTTTCGTTCAACATAAAGACACCTTAAGGTTTATCCACTGGGAGGAAAAGCAAAGAAGACATGTAAAACCACATCTGTATGAACATCAGCATGTCAGAAAATTGGACGTTTATGTGAGAAGAGGGTTAATGTCTCTTTTCTAGCACCTGAGGAATAGGAAAAAGAGAGATGGAGCAATGCATAGAAAAATAAATGAGGGCCTTTACTGATAATGCTATTGCAAAGTGTGGGTGTGGCTCAAGTGTTAAGTCAGGGGTTTGAGAATTAGGTCTCCTTGAGACATGAGTTTCTTCAATTGACTTACCATTGACCTTAGGTGACTTTTTTGAAGCTTGACTAGATAATATGGGGTTGTTTGTTTTGTGGATGTGGAGGGAATTGATGGCTTGAAAAATGCTTTGAAATTCTCGGGTGGAGCCAAGTGACTCTTAGTGGAGGCAGTTTGCAACATTTTTATACTTGTGTTCTGCTGAAAAATGGCAAAGGGCAGGTAAAAAGTAACGCCTTTCAAACCTGACTTTCACTGCCTTGTGATGTGTGGAATCGTTTACTGTGGTGTAAAGTGAGTGTAAAAATGCTACTGAACTAGAAGAAAACAGCATTTTATGCTCATTTTATCCAGATACAAATCACAACACAATGATCAAGACAGTAGCAAATCAGGCTTTCGTGGTAGATATAGGATAACCATGCTCAACAGGGTATGCTGCTATGCCTGCAAATTCCCCTGAGAAACCCTCTATCTCCTCGAAGAAGATGTTTCTCATGGATAGTTTCTAAGCAATTGGACAACAACTTGTCCTCTTTCTGTACAGTCCACCTCAGTGATGGCTTGAGACCTCATCCTGAAGGTGGAGCAGGAGAACATGTCATAATTTATGAGCTAACGGTTCCTGAATTAGCACTGGTTGTGAATCTGATTTATTGCCTCCTCCTTGGTGTGTGCTGTATCTGGTGGAAACGCTAGGTTAGGGTCTGTGATGAACAGTATGCGCTATGATGAACAGTAAACCTGTGCTTTCCATTTCTTGCAGAGCTCCAGACTCTCTTCTCCAGGTGAAATGACTATAAAAATGTGGTCTGACAAAAGAGGCAGCGCTTTCATGCATCTCCTTCATTGCATAATGATGTGGGAGCAAACTAATTGCATTCTTTTATCAGCTAGAATCTGTAAGTCAGTTTGGTCTCTATACAGCATGGCTGGAAACAGGCCCAGAGAGGTGGAAGGCTACAGAGTTAGCAGAGTCTAGAAAAGAAACCATTATTTTCAAATATTAGTCCCACATTATTTTTTTTTTTGGGTGGGGAGGTGTGGTCTGGTTGGTTGGTTGGTTCGTTTGGGGTGGAGTTGGGTTGATTGGTTATGGGGTTTGGTTTTTTTGGTTCAGTTTGGTTTGGCTTGATTTTAGTTTGGTTGTGTTGTTAGTTTGGTTTGTTTTTTTTTTTCATGATTGTAACCTACTGTCTATATGTAGTGATCTATAAACTGTGAAGACATGGCTCCAAATATATGGAAAATTGCCTATGGCATGAAGTTTTAATTCTCCAGTAACATTATCAAATAGCACCTGTGATTTTATAAGTTAAGGTGGGCTAGTTCCCTTGAAACTCCTTCAATATAAGAAGTTGTTAAAGACAAACTGTGTCTTAACCTAACATCATAGTGTGTTCTTCAGGAAATGCAAATTTCAAAAGCTTTCCAGGTGTATTTCAACCCAATAGTCAATATTTAGAGCGAATGCCTATTCTATAATTGATTGTGGTGGGGTTTTTTTGGGTGTTTTGTTTATATGACAAATAGTAGAACTATGTTGGGAGAAAGAGATGATGGATGCTGTTGATCAAAGCACTGATATTTACATAAGTCTTCTCTGTAAAGGACTCTGAAGTTACTCTGCATTCTAATTCATTCACCGCTTTCCTTAGAAGACAGCTTTGAGAATGGCAGTGTTTTACTTATTGGTGAACAATATTTTGTTCGGTTATCACTGGATCTCAAACACGATAGGATCCCAGCCCTGGAGGTCAGATTTCTTTGGCTGATAGCTGACTCTGGTTGACTGCTTTCTGCTGTGATTCTGTGAACCATATCAGTATTGATCAGAATAAAACTGCTTTCATGTCTGTGATCTCTGACTGTGCTGTAGAATAACATTACTTTAGTCAAATTGTGCTTAGGTGGTTTGCCAAAAAAGTTTTTCTGTTTTTTTAAAATCTTGCTTTTCATAGAATCATCATAGAATCGTAGAATAGTTTGGGTTGGAAGGGACCTTAAAGATCATCTGGTTCTAACTCCCCTGCCACGGGCAAGGATAAACCAATAAACGTGGTTGATCAAAACCCAATCCAGCCTGGCCTTGAACACTTCCAGGGATGAGGCATGATATCTATATTGATATTTTATATATGTATGATATTTTATCTGTATGATATTTTGTATGATATCTGGTGATATAGGCTATATTATTTGCATAAATGGGCAGCATTTTCTCCTCACCAGTAGGCTGAGGGTCTTGGGAGGGTACACAGCCAGGACAGCTGACCCAAACTGACAAAAGGGATGTTCCATGCTTCCATACTGTATGACATCGGCTCAACAATAAAAAATTAGAGCAAAGAGGAGAGGGGCGGGGCATTTGTTATTATGACATTTGTCTTCCAGAGCAACCACTACGCATACTGAAGCCCTGCTTCCTAGGAAGTAGCTGGACATCACCTGCTGATAGGAAGTAGAATAGTCTTTTGTTTTCTTTTGCTTCCTCATGAGGCTTTTGCTTTTGCTTTATTAAAATACGTTTTTCTTGACCCATGAGATTTTTTCCATCTAATTTTCTTCACCCATGTGCTGCTGAGGATGGTAGTGACAGAGTGGCTTGGTGGGCACCTGGCGTTCAGCCATGGTCAACCCACTATAGTCATTGGTGGGTGCCCAGTTGTCCACACTCTGTAAGGATGTTTTGGAAAATTCTGTTGAAAGAAAAAGGTTGCACTTTCAGGCATGTTTTTTAGTGTCTTTGGAAAGATACATATGCCAAAATGACCTGTTGTGAGTATTGGCATGAAGAGAAAGGAAAAAAATAACGTTAGTGAGTGTAAATCCCCACAGTACAATGCTTAGGGAGTACAACGCAATGTTTAAGGAAATGTTTCATGGGTCATCTCACTCTCTGGGATAGCAGGTTAACCAGTGAAAGTTGGGGTCAGATTCTGAGGTGATCAGTGAAGCTTTCCGACTGTCCGTGAGAGGAGCACATGGCATCATACTTTTGCTTACCTGAGTCCCAGTATTACTGCCTGGGCTGGAACTGCACAGTTTTTCAGTGGCAGATAGTGAGATGGCAAGTTTAAATAAGGATGTGAGGCTTGATTATGAAAAAGTGCTCCTTAGGAAATAATTGAAAATTTGGATAGTGAGAAGTCTTCAGATGGAAAATGGTTGTCAGTAGCTACAGGGATGTTTTAGAAATCATCTGTGCCATGTTTAATGAATCTCTCTGAGATCTCTGCCTGGGAAGATCAGAACTAAAAAAAAGAGAATTACTCAAAATAGGAGGCAGAAGAGCCAGGGCAAACCTGCTGTAGTTGTTCAGATAAAGCTTTCTGACTAATTTATTTTATTTCTTCAATAGGTGTAAAGGAACAGTTTGGGGATCTGCTAGACCAATTAAGATGAATGTACACATGTTATCTGTATTCTAATGGTGTATGGTTAACTGTGTTATGAGCAAATTCTTTTTCTTTGATTTTTTTTTTCTTTTCAAGAAAGTCTAGGGGATACAACCCAGGTGAGCTTTACTTATTTATTAAAAAAACATAAAATTGAGAAGATACCTATTTAAAACAAGCAGCATGACTATATAAAAAATAACCAACTTAAGAAATGGGGTCAGTTATTTAAAGGTGAGATAATGAATAAATAGATACAAGACTTGATATTGAAATAACAAAGATAAACAAAACATTGTCCTTACTCAAGCATCAGCAATCTCTGAACAAATTATAATTTTTCTTGGTTCTCTATTGAAAAATGTTGTTCTCTAAGCAGTGTGCTACATGGTTTACAGCTCACAGGTAATAGCAGCATCCTTCTTGCTGTAGAGCAGAGATCTGTTTTTTACAGCCCTAAGTAGAGCAAATGGCAACTATAGGCAGCAGTAAAACAGGCAAGGGTGGTATTTTTTTCCAACAAGAATGACTTTTTAACTTTATATTGATAAAAAATGCGCTTTCACATAATATTAATGCTGGAATGTTTTTTTTGGCCAATAGATGGAAGGGGATTATGAATGAATGTTAATGAAACTATTACAGGCCATTATTAACATCTCCATGACAAAGTATGTATTATTGTAACTGTACTGTATATACACTGGATTTGTTTCAAAAGCTTCTTTGCCTTTGTAGAGGTGTAATGGTCTGTGCATGTTGCTAGTTGAGAATCTTATCCTTAGGTATGCAGTTCATTTAACAAGAAGCGAAGTACTCACTTATGCACGTGGATGTGACACAAGTACATATCTACTTTGTATATGAGGTTTTCTAAAGACATATACAAAATTTCACTGTTTATTCTTTTCTGCTTAAAAAGTGATCGTGAGAGGATCTTGTCTCCCAGTGTTTCTTCACTATTTATTTATTTATTTTACTATTTTCTTCTGAGGGTAGTAAGCTAGGAGATGCATACTGTGTACCATGCTGTGTTTTCAGTTGTCACTTCGTGATGATCTCCAGACAGTAAGGTCAGACGAAGAGCATATGCCAAATGGGCCAGACAGAAGGAAGCTGGTCAAATGAATTAAAACCAGAATACATAGATAAATATTCCAGACTTGTAAAGTGGTTGTCTTTCATCTCTCAACCTTCTTTATTGCTTTTCTTCTCCTCACATACATAATTCTTTTGAGCTAGCAGGTATACTGCACAGTATAAGAAGTTTTCATTGAGGCATCAGTTAAGATTTATTTCTAAATCTTAGAAATATCAGTATGTTCATAACTTTATTATTTTACACGTTAAAGATTTTTTTTATATTTTTTGAATTTTAGCAAAAAAAAAAAATTTTATTTGTGCTTTGTATCATTTGAATAAAAGATGTGCTCAAAGATTCCTTAATTAGTTAATCTGAAAATCTCTCACTTTTTCAGAGATGAATAGCTATTCCTACCTAAACATTTCAGCTACCTCATACTAGGAAAAATGTATTATACATCCACAAAAAAAAAATCCAATTTTTCTCTAACTCTGCATATCTAGGACGCATGCATACTAAAGAGTGTAAAGATGAAACTTAAATTTAAAATATAGCCATCCATATATCTATTTTTCTATCTTTTCCTTTTTTTTTTTTTTTTCACCTCAATGGTTATGGTACCAAAGCAGCTTCAGCTATTACTGAATTCCAGGCCCAAACTGCGCAGGGGCTGCAAACCTCTAGCACTGCTCATATAGGAAAGAAGGAGGGCAGCAACCCAGGAAGCTGAGAATTAGTCACGAGAAAAATGAACAAAAAAAGGAGGAAGAGGACAATTAACGACAAGGGGCTTCCTCCTAAATCTGATGTCCCCACCCAGAACCGCTTCGCGGTTCTGCAGGTGGCTAATGAGAAAGCACCCACCACACCTAATGAGCACCCTGCTGATGCACCAGTAAAGAGGATCACTACTGGTGCCTCCAGGAAAAAGAGGAGGGTCATATAGTAGTAGGGGACTCTACTTTGAAAGGCACAGAGGCACTCATCTGCCGGCCTGATCCAGTCTTGAGGGAGGTATGTTACCTGCCAGGGGCTCGGATCAGGGATGTTGCTGAGAGGCTGCCTGCTCTAGTAAGTCCTGCTGACTATTACCCCCTCCTAGTGGTCCATGTGGGTGCTAGAGATATAGATAGCAGTAGCCTGGATAACATTAAGAAGGACTACAGAGCCCTGGGAGAGGTGGTTAGGGGCTCTGGAGCTCAGATAGTTTTTTCATCGATTCTCCGGGGCGAAGGGGAGGACCTTAAAAAAGCTAGGCGTGTCTGGCAGGTTAATAAATGGTTAGAATGGTGGTGCCATAGTCAGGGGTTTAGCTATTTAGAACATGGGGCTCCATTTGGGAGGCCAGATCTACTGGAGGCTGGTGGAGCTGGTCTGACAAAGAAGGGGAAGAGCTGTTTTGGTAGGAGGCTTGCCAGGCTGGTCAGGAAAGCTTTAAACTAGATGTTTTGGGGGAGGGGAGCATTGATCCATCCCAACATTCCTGGTCAGTTGCCAGCACCTGTAATAAGTGCTTGGAGCGATGTAGAGATGTTCCAGCTGCCCCAGCCATTGAGTCGGCTTCATTTGGAGCTCGGCTAAGGTGCCTCTATACAAACGCCCGTAGTATGGGGAACAAGCAAGAGGAATTAGAGATGTGTGCAAGGCTACGGGAATATGATGTCATTGGTATCACAGAAACGTGGTGGGATGGCTCCTATGACTGGAATGTCGGAATGGAAGGTTACAAGCTGTTTAGAAAAGACAGGCCAGGCAGACGGGGAGGGGGCGTTGCTATCATGTCAGTGATTGATAGGCTAGAGAGTATGGAACTCAGTCTGGGGACGGGTGATGAGGTAACAGAGTGTTTGTGGGTCAGGATCAAAGGGAAAACAGCAACAGGGGACATTACAGTGGGGATCTGTTACAGGCCGCCTGCTCAAGAGGACTCTGTGGAGGAAGCGCTCTACAGACAGATAGGAGCAGCCTCACGCTCGCAGGCCCTGGTCCTCATGGGGGACTTCAGCTATCCTGACATCTGTTGGAGGGACGGTACGGCCCGGCACAAGCAATCCAGGAGGTTCCTTGATTGTGTGGAAGACAACTTCCTCTTTCAAGCAGTAGAGGAGCCGACGAGGAGAGGTGCCATGCTGGACCTTGTGCTCACCAACAGGGAGGGACTGGTTGGAAATGTGACGCTCCAGGGCAGCCTTGGCTCTAGTGATCACGAGATGGTTGAGTTTGAGATCCTCAGGACGGTGAGAAGAGCGTGCAGCAAGCTCACTGCCCTGGACTTCAAGAAAGCAGACTTTGGCCTCTTCAGGAACCTCCTTAGTAAGGTTTCATGGGATACAGTCCTAGAGGGCAGGGGGGCCCAAGACTGCTGGTCGGTATTCAAGGATCACCTGCTACGTGCTCAGGAGTGTTGCATCCCAACTAGAAGAAAGTGCAGCAGGAGGGCCAGGAGACCTCCATGGATGGACAAGGAGCTGCTGAGGAAACTTAGAGGGAAAAAAGAAGCTTATAGAAGGTGGAAGCGAGGACAGGCCACCTGGGAAGAATATAGGAGCATTGCCTGAGAAGCTAGGGACCAGGTTAGGAAAGCTAAGGCCCAGCTAGAATTAAGTTTGGCAAGGGATGTAAAAGATAACAGGAAAGGATTCTGTAGATACATAGCAAATAAAAGACAGACTAGGGACAATGTAGGCCCTCTCCAGAAGCTATCAGGAGAACTGGCTACCATGGATTTGGAGAAGGCTGAGGTTCTTAATGACTTCCTTGCCTCAGTCTTCACTAGCAAGTGCTCTGACCACACCACAAAAGTCTTGGAAAGCAAATGCAGGGACTGTGAGAATGAAGACCTTAGGCCCACTGTAGGAGAGGATCAGGTTCGAGACCATCTTAAGAACCTGAAAGTGCACAAGTCCATGGGACCTGATGAAATCCATCCACGGGTCCTGAAGGAGCTGGCGAATGAAGTTGCTAAGCCACTGTCCATCATATTCGAAAAATCCTGGCAGTCAGGTGAAGTTCCCGATGACTGGAAGAAGGGCAATATAACCCCCATTTTCAAAAAGGGGAAGGTGGAAGACCTGGGGAACTACAGACCAGTCAGCCTCACCTCTGTGCCTGGCAAAATCTTGGAACAGTTTCTCCTGGAAAGCATGCTAAGGCACATGAAAAACAATGAGGTGGTTGGTGACAGCCAACATGGCTTCACTAAGGGGAAATCCTGCCTGACCAATTTGCTGGCCTTCTATGATGGAGCCACGGAACCGATGGACGGGGGCAGAGCAGTTGATGTCATCTACCTGGACTTGTGCAAAGCGTTCGACACTGTCCTGCACGACATCCTTGTCTCTAAATTGGAGAGACATCAATTTGATAGATGGACCACTCGGTGGATAAAAAACTGGCTCGATGGCCGCACGCAAAGAGTTGTGGTAAACGGCTCGATGTCCAGTTGGAAACCTGTAACGAGTGGTGTCCCTCAGGGATCGGTGTTGGGACCTGTCTTCTTCAACATCTTTGTCGGCGACATGGACAGTGGGATTGAGTGCGCCCTCAGCAAGTTTGCCGACGACACCAAGCTGTGTGGTTCGGTTGATACGCTGGAGGGAAGGGATGCCATCCAGAGGGACCTTGACATGCTTGTGAGGTGGGCCAATGCCAACCTTATGAAGTTTAATCAAGCCAAGTGTAAGGTTCTACACCTGGGTCGGGGCAATCCCAGGCACTGCTACAGGTTGGGCAGAGAAGAGATTCAGAGCAGCCCTGCAGAGAAGGACTTGGGGGTGTTGGTTGACGAGAAGCTTAACACGAGCCGGCAGTGTGCGCTTGCAGCCCAGAAAGCCAACCGTATCCTGGTCTGCATCAAAAGAAGCGTGACCAGCAGGTCTAAGGAGGTGATCCTGCCCCTCTACTCTGCTCTCGTGAGACCTCACTTGGAGTACTGTGTACAGTTCTGGTGTCCTCAACATAAAAAGGACATGGAGCTGTTGGAGCGAGTCCAGAGGAGGGCCACGAGGATGATAAGAGGGCTGGAGCACCTCCCGTATGAAGACAGGCTGAGAGAGTTGGGGCTGTTCAGCCTGGAGAAGAGAAGGCTGCTTGGTGGCCTCATAGCAGCCTTCCAGTATCTGAAGGGGGTCTACAAGGATGGTGGGGAGGGACCCTTCTTTAGGGACTGTAGTGGTAGGACAAGGGGTAATGGGTTCAAACTTATACAAGGGAAGTTTAGACTAGATATGAGGAAGAAGTTCTTTACAGTGAGGGTGGTGAAGCACTGGAATGGGTTGCCCAGGGAGGTTGTGGATGCTCCATCCCTGGCGGTGTTCAAGGCCAGGTTGGACAGAGCCTTGAGCCACGTGGTTTAGGGCAAGGTGTCCCTGCCCATGGCAGGGGGTTGGAACTAGATGATCTTAAGGTCCTTTCCAACCCTTACGATTCTATGATTCTATGATTCTATGAATTTACAAAATGACGTAATCCGACATCTGTCACCCAAGCCACGCTGTGAATGCTACCTCATGTAGTAGTGTTTGTTTTATTGCACAGGGAGCATCCCTGGTCATTCGCTCAGATCCACAGGGCAATGTAAATGTGTTTATGCCAATGCCTTCAGCATGGCAACAAACGGAAAGAGCTGGAAGCCATTGTGCAGCAGGGAAATCATGACATAATTGCCATCACAGAAACATGGTGGAATGATTCACATGGTTGGAGTGCTGCAATGGATGGCTATAGGCCCTTCAGAAGGGATGGATAGGCAAGGAAATAGAGGTGGTGGGGCTGTGTTGTATGTCAGGGAGTGCATCAGTTGCCTTGAACTCAATGTTGTGAGTGAGAAGGTTGAATGTTTGTGAAGGGTAATCAGGTATTGGAACAGGCTTCCCAGGGGAAGTGGTGGAATCACCATCCCTGGAAGTGTTCAAAAACTGTGTAGATGAGGCCTTCAATGGCATGGTTTAGTGGTGGTCTTGACAGTCCTAGGGTAATGGTTGGACTTGAAGATCTTAAAGGTCTTTTCCAACCTGGTTGATTCTATGATTCTATGTTGTATATCTGAACACGTTGACAGAATTTCTTCACAAGGAGTTAAGTATCTCAATTCTGAAAGTATACAATGATCAGCTTCCCATCAGAGAAAATAGCCTAATTATGATATTTTCATATGGTCTGCATAAATGAAACATCAGCAGCAGGAGTAAAACTCACAATCTGCAGCAGCTAAGGGTTAAACACATGTCCAGACAAGAATAAAGTTATCCTCCAATGCTCCTATTGCAAGTGGGCTCCTGCCTCTCATCCTTCATAGTCTGCCCCCTCTACTACAATGACCCCTTCTGCTGTGATTAATTTGTTTTTTTAGTAAGTAGGTTATCTGAAGTGCTGGTTGTAAAGAAAATTGTATTTTTTTAAGATAAGGGGGTCATAAACTGTAAAACATTGCGCAGTTCTAGCAGTTGTTTGTCTGTTTGTTTTTTCTTTATAATGAATTTGTTTCTCAGAGGATAAATTAAATTCTCTACTATGTAAGTATAGAAGAATACATATGAAATATGTTGTTTACAACCCTTACAAGTGCGATGCCACTATCTTGACAAAAAGAAGCCTTCCTTACAAACAGAATACCGTTCATACTGCTTTCCTTCCTAAATTCTGGTTTGACACGTTTATTCTCCCTTCTGGATTAGAGTTAGATTTTACATAAAATGAAACAGATTTATATTTATAGGTTAAATGAAGATAGGCCTATCTGGAGTTTCAGATTTTAAGACTAGTCAGAATGAATATCCAGCAGAACCTGCTTCTCTTTTGTTTTAGCAGCACTACAAAGGAGAATAACAATTCATTTTAAAACTGCAGCACTAAACTATCATCTTTAAAGTTCATATTTTATTTGATTTAACAAAAGCAGAAGACTGCTTTGCTTTCAAGCTCATGTCAGCTTTTGTTTTCTCTTATAGAGCAGAAACCTAAGTGGTTAAACATCACCAGTTTCTACAGTTCATTGTTTTTTGTGAACAGTGGAATGAAACTCTCTCACCTGCCTTAAATGTAGGACACTAAGACTCTATGCTGTAAATTTTAGACCAACAGCATTCAAACATCCTTGAGTTGTATCATTATTAGAAGATAAGTCTAACATCTATTTATGAGATATATGGAGACACAGGAGTATGGCAAAAGTCCTCAAATGCTCAGTTTCCTTAGGTGAGAGGAGGATGCCTTTCAAGCAGGCTGTCATCTCCCCACCAGATAATGTAAATGGCATTTATTTTAGATTCCACTGCTATAATAATTCATTCCTTTGTCATTATAATGTAGACACTTTTAAAGATATCTGAAGAGGTTATCATTCAGGAAACTTTCCTCATTTCTTAAGTTTTTAGAGATGCATGTTCCACTATGGAATTGAACATGAAGAAAACTGAGAAGTGTGTGTTTTTGCTGGAATCCACCACTTCATACAAAATCCACACATTGTGCTGTTCACAGTTGTGTAAACAGGAGTGCTCAGAATGTGGTCAGGGGGCTTCTGGAGTGTAGTAAAAATTATTTTCTCTCCAGTCATGTTTGCCTCAGTTTGACCCTTAATGTGTCAGCAAGTTTTTGAAATCACGGAAACTTAGTCTGAGGAAAAAGGAGAAGGTCAAAGAGCAAAAATTTGAGCGAGATAGGATATAGAAAAGCCACAAGAAGTAGAACTGATAGAACATATTAAATATTTATAGGAATTTCTTAATTATCATACAGTCACTCTTTTACAGACTTTCCTGTACGCAGCTCTTGATGTGTAAAAACTTGGGAACGCGCGTTCATTAACCTGCTTGTGTTCATAATGGTAAACAGGTGAAGTTTCTCAAAGGCAAAAGTCTTGAAGGTTTGAATAGTTTTCAGCTGCTGATGGTAGCAGAAACTCTGGTGAGGTAGAAAATAGAAGTTATGACTGTTGCTATCTAACTACCACAAATGCACCGGTATGACAAGGTGCTTTCACTTGAAATGTATACTTGTATTTATTCTTTACCAATTTATCTCTTCTTTAGAGCACAGTCAGTTTTCAAACTTCTTTTCTCACTTATTAACTTGATTAATTTAACTACATTAAGTACATTTCAAAACACAGCTTTGGAGATGGAGATGTTTTAGTTGTCTGTGGAAGTCAGAAGTTGAGGGAGTACTGAATATTAAATATTGAATGTAGTGTTGTTCTGGCATACTGGAGCTAGAAATCTTACTCTTGTCTTCCTCATGAAATGTTAATAATCTACAATTAGTACATGACATTTTTTTGTCACCTTTTACTTTTTAAGTAAAGTCAGAACTGGTCTGTGAGGGGATGTCATCCTTCAGTGGAAGGGTCATGTATGAGTAATGAAAACTTTAGAAACAGAAGTTTAAATAGCCCAGTTTAAAACCTGAAATACATATTCAGCTGATAGCCCAGTCTGGTAAATGGGCTGCTTTAAATATACTGAATTTATTTCTCAAAGAATAAATTAAATTCTTTACTATGGAAGTATAGAAGAAAAACATATGTGATATGAACGTGAATCAGGGCTGGTGCTCTCGGATGGATTGTTAATTAATTTTTAGCACACAATTACGCATGCAGTATTACGGTTAAAGTTCCCCAAATACACTGCCCAAATTCCTTTTAAAGTGACAGTCGGTATTTCATTTACTGTGATGTAATTAATAAATAAATAAGCAACCCTCCCATCTCTTTTTTTCCTTGTCTGGAATCCCGTTCCTGACATAAGAATCCAGTGACAGTAAAAGGTGATATTCAATATTCATGTAAACTGTTTCACAGGGGAAAGACTAGTACAAATACTTGGTAAAGAGGAGGAGTCCAAGCAACAGTGGCTAGAAAAGCCATAAATTCTACAAAGAAAAAGCGAGGAAAGCTTTTATATTGCTGTGCTCTCTCATCTGTTACTCTCCACCCTTCTTAGGGCAGGATGTCAGAACGATTTATTTCTAGAAATTTATGGTTAATAGATTGAGATGCTTCGAGATAAAGATAGACTCTTTTTGGAACAGATATACTTAAATCTTCAACTGTAGGCTTGTAATCAAATTCACATCGATGGGAGCTGGAGAAAATACCTCTTCAGATAGTAATGCTTTTCACTGTTTATTAAAAAAAAAAAAAAAAAGAAAGAAAAAATCAGAATTGTTAACCTGTTCCATAGCACAGCTGTATGCTCTGGTTCAGGAGCTTCAAACAGTCATCTTGATTTCTTGCAGAGCACAAAGTTAAGTATGTGACTGAGCTATTGCTGGGGTAGAGTCTTAGCTCCAGCTGCTTCAGGAGATGAACTGTATGTTCTTATGAATTTTTACCTAAAATATCTTTTTTCCTCTTTAGCTGTTAGCTGCTTTCCAAGAAATTCATCTGCTTTTTTATCAGACTGAAAGCTTGTGAGGCTTCATTTGGTGTTAACCAGTAAGGTCTCTTAGATAAATAACCAACTTTTTACTGTAGTAAATTCTATGAAAATAATAATTTTCTTTCTGGAAGGGGAAAGAAAATAATCATTTTCTTTCTGGAAGGGGAAACAGTATCTTCAATATCATCTTTGTATGTTAGTTGTAAAGAAACTGTTATACATTAGAAATTCACGACTCCAGGAATTTTCCACTTTTTTCTGCTGAAGATAGATAATTAAAATTCGTGTAACCAGACCTACTGTGAAAACAGCGTAAAGTCTGAATAACACAGATCTTCTTTTACAATAACAATGTTGTTGCATGTATAAAAATCAAGGTCTCATTTTAGTATTAAAAGGCAGAAAACTACCAAGTATTAATGTTCCCAACAGTCTGTCAGTAATGGTTTCTAATAAAGCAAATGACTATGTATATAACCGCATACTTTCCCTTTACATATTAGGCAGTGAATGGGAAGTGTTAGCTTGGAAGGATTTATTGCTCATCAGTTCACAAGTTAAACACAGGGATTTGATTAAACTGCTTAAGACAATGTTGTCTAAAGCCAGTAACTTCCTTAGCTCTTCTGCATGGTTTTCTGGAAGGCTATGCATTATAGTTGCAAAAAGATTGTTTCTGACAGCAATGTTCTTCATATTGGAGCATTGTCAAAACAGGTGTATACATAAGGACAAGAAACAGCTGAAATATATAGCTTGCTGAATATACTGCTGGGCATGCTCAATCTGGCTGTGCAACTGCATAGCAAAGCTCAAAGCAGTTACACAACAGATGTAGTGACTTTGGGTGGTGAATCTATACCATTGGAATTTATTTTTTTTTTTCCGCAATAACTTTCAGTGAGGCTTGAAATATGTAGTTCATATTTGGGTTAAGTAGGAGAAATTAATCTTATTCACATTAATTCACATTCAGCTTTCATATTTTGACCAGAATTGTTGCTCTGTACATGCTAAATGATGGTGGAAGTGTAAAAAAACAAAGAGGAAGTAGCCTTTCTTACATTTAATTTCTGAATTGATTTTGTAACTTTCCCATGTAGCCATTGAGTCACATATTTACAGCATGGCTGCTTGAGGATTTACATTCATTATCATGCTGATTAGACAACAAAGAGGCAGGATTGAGTTAGCATAATTGTCATATACCATCCAGGTACTTATTATCGCTGACTGAAGTGAGGATAGAAACCTGTTTTTCATCAATAATAGAGGAGGGACTTGTTTTAGATTTCTCTCTGAACTGCTTCTGACTGTTCACACTCAACTGGGAATCTAGACCAATCATTCTTTTTGTCTCACAAAACTTGACCTTGTCACTTGAGCGTGTTGTCTTTAACTTCTGCTCCAGGAAAAACATCTTAACATTTTTATAGTCAGGTTTAGTAGCCAGCAGAGAGATAAAATTCTAAGACAATCTCATCTTGACAGAAACTTTTGAACATTTGCTAGACATGTTTTGCTTAGGAAGCCAGTTTTTTCCTCTCTAGGAGGGTAATAATAATTAACAATATATGTAGAGATTAAATGGACTTTGGCAGTGTAGGCAGTGTCTCCAATACCAACTGCAAATATGTCTAATATGGAAATGCTTTAGTTTGCGCCTGAGAAAGCCTAATAAATGTGAGTCCTTATCTCAGGCCTATAGAAGTACACGTGTGAACATTAAGTTTTTGGATTTCTGAATGCCCAGAACACTCTTCTAATCTGTACCTTGATCTTTTCGTGCCTCAGTTTACAGGTCTGAAGTATCGGTAGTAGTAACAACTCTAGGTTGTTTTGAAGCATAGTTAAGGAGGCATAGAAAGGAAAGATTACTCATTACTAGACAGGATCTATGTGCCCTATTTAACATGTAAAGGAACAACCTGTGTTCTTTCTTGGATCTGATGAGTTGGGAACTGCAATGGCAAAAATAGACAGCCTGGCTTAAGTGATTCTGTTCCTACCTCTCCAGTACAGACCCTTCTCTATTGCAGACCCTCACTGCCATTTCTCTTCCTACCTCAGTTGTATCCAGGCAAAAATAGTTGAGCCACCTGGCATGGCATATCTGCAAGAATCAGTTTTCATTTCCCACCGGCACGTGAGCATCCGCTCGCAAGGTGAGTCAGTGAAACCAGCTGCTCCTCTGTTTGAAGCAGTGCATGAATTGCAAAGTATTACTGCTGTGTTGTGAAGTGGGGGGAGCAGGTTCATGTAAGTATCAAAAATGTCCATTTTGCAAGCAGTGCTACTGTAGTTAGCAAAAAGTCACATTAAAGTGCAATAGAGCGATCTGTATCCCTGATTTTCCAGCCTGTGAAGTGCATTGTGCTTTACTCAGTAAGAAAGGATAGTATGGTACAGCCACCTGTCAGCAGCCTGCTACTGCACATGAGAGTAGCTGGTAGAGCTAGTATTCATCTGTGAAAACATCTGTGTAATTAAGATGAATGCTGAAGAGTATGAGAGTTCAGATGACAGCAGAAAGCTTCAAATATACCCTTAGATACACAGATTTGGTTATCACGTGGTTTTCCCAGACTTGGCTACGTAGCTCAGTAGGCGTTGATAAATTGATAGGTATATATGGCAAATGCATTAAGAAATGTTACATCATAGAATCATAGAATCATAGAATCCTAGAATAGTAAGGGTTGGAAAGGACCTTAAGATCATCTAGTTCCAACCCCCCTGCCATGGGCAGGGACACCTTGCCCTAAACCACGTGGTCCAAGGCTCTGTCCAACCTGGCCTTGAACACCGCCAGGGATGGAGCATCCACAACCTCCCTGGGCAACCCATTCCAGTGCTTCACCACCCTCACTGTAAAGAACTTCTTCCTCATATCTAATCTAAACTTCCCCTGTTGAAGTTTGAACCCATTACCCCTTGTCCTACCACTACAGTCCCTAAGGAAGAGTCCCTCCCCAGCATCCTTATAGACCCCCTTCAGATACTGGAAGGCTGCTACGAGGTCTCCACGCAGCCTTCTCTTCTCCAGGCTGAACAGTCCCAACTCTCTCAGCCTGTCTTCATACGGGAGGTGCTCCAGCCACCTTATCATCCTCATGGCCCTCCTCTGGACTCGCTCCAACAGCTCCATGTCCTTTTTATGTTGAGGACACCAGAACTGTACACAGTACTCCAAGTGAGGTCTCACGAGAGCAGAGTAGAGGGGCAGGATCACCTCCTTAGACCTGCTGGTCACGCTTCTTTTGATGCAGACCAGGATACGGTTGGCTTTCTGGGCTGCAAGCGCACACTGCCGGCTCGTGTTAAGCTTCTCGTCAACCAACACCCCCAAGTCCTTTTCTGCAGAGCTGCTCTGAATCTCTTCTCTGCCCAACCTGTAGCTGTGCCTGGGATTGCCCTGACCTAGGTGTAGGACCTTACACTTGGCTTGGTTAAACTTCATAAGGTTGGCATTGGCCCACCTCACGAGCATGTCAAGGTCCCTCTGGATGGCATCCCTTCCCTCCAGCGTATCAACCGAACCACACAGCTTGGTGTCATCGGCAAACTTGCTGAGGGCGCACTCAATCCCACTGTCCATGTCGCCGACAAAGATGTTGAACAGGACCGGTCCCAACACCGATCCCTGAGGGACACCACTTGTTACTGTTTTCCAACTGGACATCGAGCCATTTACCGCAACTCTTTGCGTGCGGCCATCGAGCCAGATTTTTATCCACCGAGTGGTCCATCTATCAAATTGATGTCTCTCCAATTTAGAGACAAGGATGTCGTGCGGGACAGTGTCAAACGCTTTGCACAAGTCCACGTAGATGACGTCAACTGCTCTGCCCCCGTCCATCGGTTCCGTGGCTCCATCATAGAAGGCCAGCAAATTGGTCAGGCAGGATTTCCCCTTAGTGAAGCCATGTTGGTTGTCACCAACCACCTCGTTGTTTTTCATGTGCCTTAGCATGCTTTCCAGGAGAAACTGTTCCAAGATTTTGCCAGGCACAGAGGTGAGACTGACTGGTCTGTAGTTCCCTGGGTCTTCCACCTTCCCCTTCTTGAAAATGGGGGTTATATTACCCTTCTTCCAGTCATTGGGAACTTCACCTGACTGCCAGGATTTTTCGAATATGATGGACAGTGGCTTAGCAACTTCATTCGCCAGCTCCTTCAGGACCCGTGGATGGATTTCATCAGGTCCCATGGAAAAACATCAGGTCCCATGGTCTAACATCGAAGTTAGAATAAAGAGAGAAAGAAGTATTCTCTTTAACAAATACTTTACTGAAAATATACGTCATCCTTAGCTTCTGTTGAAATGAGAATTATGTGGCTTTCTACTTTTTGTTCCCGGTTGCAATTAAAAAAAAAAAAAAGTATATGATTTGTGGTATAAAATAAGGATTCCATTAAAATAATACTGTTTAATCTTACAAATAAAAGTGTTCTCAAGCAAAAAATATTATTCCAACTGCACTAATAACTTGCAGGTGGTGCATACTCTCACTATATCTGTATTAAGTGAAGTATCGGTATGGTGTGCATAAGATAAGAATACCAGTGTGTATGATGTGTGATTGCAATATGTTGGGTTTTGCGGAATGTAACTTTCTATAAAATACCTACAGATGTTTTAAAAGAAACATGATTCTCAGAACACATGCTTTCCTGAAGATTAAAAGTGCATACAGCTGTTTGGGCTTGTTTTTATTTTTCCTTTTAAATCACAGTTACATTTTAAGGAATTGTGAAAGTCTTACTTTAAGGATTAAGCCGAGCTGAATATTAACTGAGAGTTGTTGTTTTCTTAAAAAAAAAAAAAAAAAAACAAACCACCAACCAAACCCGCAGATTTTTGTCTAAAATAACGAATTTTAACTCTCTTATAATGTATCAGATTCAGCTGGGAAGTTAGTGAATATGAGCAGATGTGAGATGAGGTTTGTGCTACTCTGAAGTTTTGCTGGGAACTTTCAATAGGACCCCATTTAGGAGAAAGGCTACATAATTATTCATTTATTGCTTTTTTTTTTGTAACATATTGCAATGATACTATTCATGTTACAATTCAATTTCTCCTATTCACATTTTAACCTCTGAATATAGTCAAGTTTGCTATTGAAGAGAACTGTGTAGTGTTCCAGTAACTCATCTGCTAACATCGTTGCTTGGTTTTGATGAATGGGCTCAGTCTAAAGGATTCTCTACTATGATGTGTGATACCTCAAACAAATAGAAATGTGTCTTTCATCAGCAGATTGGAAGGAATCACTTACATTGTCACATATGAATGACTTGTTATAGAATGTTGTGTTTCCTCTGTTATATTGAGCTGCTCATTTGAAGTGTGTAGAGAGAGCTTACTGGGTAAAAACTGTTGTTCAGCTAGGTAATGATATCCCCAAATATGTAAAGCAAATCAATCTTGTATGATATGGTGTTTGTTTGTTGGTTGGTTTTGTTTGTTTGTTTTTTGTTTTTCTCTTTTTTATGGAAATGACAGTTCTGTTTCTACTGGCATTCTGAGTGGTGTTGAAAACTAAGAACAGTGGCCTATCTTTTAACATTACACGTTAAATCAGTATTAAAACTTAGATACTTTGACATGCAGAACAGGCAAATACCTGTGGTTTCTACTTTAAATATATGAACATCAGAATGAATGTCTGAACTCAGAGATATGTGTTAATTAGCAATGTTGAGGATCACTTTTTTTATAAAGGCTTATCTTGACCTCGGAAATATATTTATAATGTAAAAATGTTTGTGTCTGTATTTCTTTTGTCAGTGGGAGAAAAGCCTGATGTATGCAAACAGTATTCCTTGTGCAATTAATTAATTTCCTATTCTTTTTGTTAGGTAGAATTTCTTAAAAACATGCACACACACACTCATCTGGTTTGCATTTCATTTTGATACTTGCATAAAAATTTTCTAGGCTTTCTGATCTTCTCTTTTACATAATTAGTTTTCCTCAGATGCTGAGAAGGTACTGTGTTGAGGGAGTCAACTGTCACAATGACCGCAATTAATGATAAACCTTCCCTTGTCGTTCTTTCTCTGCATCGTTGTAGACATTTATGAGTAAAGTTGAACATAGTGTAACTGTGCTTTGGATGTAAAATCCACCACTTCACCTTTTCGTCCAGGGAGAAGACATGTAGTTGAAGGGACAGACCAGGACAACCGATGTCACTAAGAAATTCACAGAAACCTTGCTGCTTTTCTTTTTCTCTCTCATATTGATTTATTTTTAGTTGTGGGGTTCTTTTTTGTTTGGTTGTTGGTTTTTTTGTTGTTTTACTATAATATTTGCTCATAATTAACAAAAGCATTTGTAATATTGTAGTTTGAGTCCTCTTGGGGATTTTTTTTGAACGGGATGGTGTGAATAAGCCTTCACATGCATTTAGATACTACAACTGATGTCAACATGGTATCACAATACAGTTGGCTAAATAATGCTAAATGCAGGCTTATAATGTTTGGGGTGGTTGTTAAATGTTTGCTTGAAGATCCTGTACAGCAAGGTGGTACATTTCCTCAACATTTCCTCTTATAAACATGAAGAAATTTTTTTAGGATTGATCTGATTGATGTTAGCGTGGTGTGTATGTTCTGTGCTTCACAGAAAAGCTCCGAATGACTCCTGTGCAGAGAAAGATTTTGATTAATGTTTAGGGCTCTATGTAATGCTTCTTGCATTGGTCATGTTGCCTCGTACCAATCAAGTTCCAGATTCAAAATCCAGTGAAGTCAGTAAAATACTTTCTTCTTGCTTCAGGACATTTTTCAACTAGTATACTCTGATTTTAATGCTACTTCTAGGGTTATAATTTGAGCCTCTAAACCAAGACTTAAAAAATATCTAGAGAGCCTTTAAGGTGAAAAGAGATTTCTTACATTCTAGCAGCTATCACGGCTTACAGTTAATTAGCACTGGCTTTCAGATTTTCAGTGAAGAGAAGAAAATAAAATTAATCTTCTGATTCAAGGTAAAGAAAAGAGTGCATGGACATAGTATATTCTAACTCTGATTCTCTGCTGCAAATTATAACAATGGCCGGTAGAAGGACCTTTCCCAACTGTAGAATGTGGTTTTCGTACAACATGATTTTGTTTATCATTGAGTCAATGGCATGTAGTCCTCTATGCAGGAAGTTTTTTACCTTTAGAGAAGAGGGACTGTGTCTTAATGATTTGCAATTATGTGGTGGTGCTGACAAAAGAAAAGAACTGTTACTAGAAGCATAGTATGACTTGTCAAAAGATTCATTTTCAGTAGATTTAGTAGATTTCTTGACTGAAATCTTGACAGATGCTGGCTCTATGAAATTACTAATGTAACCTAGTTGGTACCTGGGTGTGTTATACAGGCTGTGAGGCAAAAGAACTATGACAAAAGGAAGCCTGTAAGAAAACAACATCACTGAGACTTATATTTTCTGGAAAAAAAATATACTGTTTTGCAAAATACAGGTTGTGACATACGCAGTGGGTAGCTTTCACACATAACAATCACGTTCAATATAAATAGAGGACAAGGTGTTAATACCTGATGAATCAGTCTTCACATTGTAACAGTTCAGGATACTAGGATATAACATTTTAAAATTATTTATTTCTAAACATTTTATAAAATCTAGAATATATTAAGCCACATTCAGATTGCCTACTATACATGTCTAAATTTATATTGAATAAATATGTAGGGACCATCATGGATGGTGATTTCAGTGACTTGCTCTTTTGAACTGAGTATCTGCTAGTGGAAATAATACCTGAGTACCATACCTATCACTTTCAGTGTCTTGTCTAGCCATATAATCCTGTTAGAACATTAAGTAGTTGGTTTTAAAAGATGTCCCTACCCCATGGTTGTTTTGTGCATGTTTAGAAAAGCTTCTGTGGAACCTGTTTTTTATCTGTATTAAATTCTGTTGTATTTTTCCACTGGAGCGTTGTTTGCCGGTTGGTTACTACCACAACCATTTATGGTTATGAACTATCAATCAGAAAACACTGTAAAAAGGGGAAATAAAAAGCAAACAATACAGCAGAACTGGATGTGTGCAAAACCTATGGCCTTTTTTGTACTGTGGAAAGGACACCTATCAGAATGCCCTCATTTGTTTGGATGCAACTGAGCTTCAAAAGGGCAAGACAAATGTGGTATTTTCAGGAATCTTAATTTATTGTGTGACACAGTTCATAAACCAGCAGCTAAATGTAAGAACAGAATGCATTTTAGGGCCTGCTCAATGCATATTTACTTTCTCTAGAAATGAAAATATTTCTTTTTTTTTCATGCTCCTAACCTTCCACACTTGAGATGCTGTGACATCACAGCAGAGTGGAGAGCTTTTTCTGAACGATGTGCCAGGATGCTGTCTGCTTGGCTGGGGTAGCTCAGCACTTCAAAAAGCTGGATAGATGGGGTGCCATCTCATGAGAGGTAGCATGCTGTTGGGCTTCAAAGCAGTTAAGAATTGAAGGTGTGTCCAGTTGACATACCAGTTCTGCTGCTAGCTTGTGTTACAGGAGATGAGAAGATGATGGCACCAAAAAAAAAAAAAAAAAAAAAGAAGAAAAAGAAGAAAAGGTATGCCTGTTGTGTTCTGTCTCTCAAATCTTTATACTAACAGTTTTAACAGGTAGGACAAGTTTTGGAATAGACCTTTACTTCTTCCATTGTCCTACTTTCTCTGTCTGGTCCTACACTTTCTGAGTGCAAATGTCCAAACTAATACAGAAAGAACTTTCTCAATCCTGAATATCTGAGAATCTGTTTCATTTTTGTGTTTTCATTACTATTCCTATAAAATCCTGATGTAGTTTCCCATTTATGTGACCTTTATTGAAACATGAGCTGTGGTTCCTATACTTCTTCATTCTTTCTGTACTATTCACCAGCACAGCTTTTCCGCTTTTTAAAGCATTTGTATAGAAAGTAATCAGCTGCATACAAATGGATCTGCAGTGATGTACCTTCTGCTTGCAAACAGCATAAGGCAGCCAAACTTCTACAAGAGATCAAAGAGTTAGGTTACATGGGTAAAGGTGCGCACTGGAGACAGAGCAGCTGCTCCAGAGTCTTTTGAACTTTTATTTACTATATCTCCCCCTTCATGAGCATGGTATCATGGCAGCAGTATTTCACAGCTGTCAGAGACTGAATTCTTTCTGTTACCAGATCTTTGATATAAGACCTATGGCACATGCTTGTGCTGTATAATTGCAATTAAGCATGTTTAGGGCTTACGCAGGTTAAAGTACTGAGGCCCAAAGTTAACTCCAAGTGAAGTCACTGGAAGCAGGTAGTGTTCCTGTATGCGGAAATGGCTCACTGTTCATTTGCTTAGCTAAAAATCAATCACTTCTTCCATTCATACCCTGGTATAGTAGTTCTGAGTTGTCTGAAGGAAGAGATATTAAAAAATAACACTTTGTATTTTAAGAAGTTATTTCATTTTCTTTCCTTGGTTGCAATTTGGAAAAAACCTGGGAGGCTGTTTGCTCTTTCCTGAGCGACTTGTGCCTACAGCACAGTCCAGTGGCCCTCTGCTGATGTGGGGCAGTGCACACAGCTGATTGTGACTGGAAATGAAGATGACTTTGTCTCTTCTGTCATGTTGAATTCCAGGACTGGCATTTAAGAAGCCCTTTTGAATGAGTAGCTTCAAATTGATCCAGTTTGTTGAAAAGCTTGAGGCCCACTGAATTGAAAAATAGCATTTGGATTGGAAAAAAATGATAGATTTCAAGTCACTATGCAAGCTTTGTGAGACTGAGATTTTGCATTACAGCAGTCATTTAGAGTGTGCAACTGCTTGTTTCAGCATTCTTTTAATTTAGTGACTTTTCCCCCACTAAACTTAGAACAGAAAAATATTTCTGTATGTGTATATGTATATACGTGTCTTTGTGTGTGCATGTGCATGTTAGTAACAGCTATGTATAAGAAATAATTTTGAAATATCTCCTAACATTGAAAAAGAGTTAGAAGCTATTTCAATGCATTTTCTGAGCATGTTGTACTTGTGAATACTATGTATTATGTATGGCCTTATGCACATCTGTAGAAGTTGCATTATGTGGTAGAAACTCATGGTTATAAACCAAAATGCTGAATTATTAGATCTGTAGATAATCAATTCCTGTGGATTACAAATGTATTAAGACATTAGGAATGTATCAGCTGTTAATAAATTCATAAATTATTAATAGTGTCATGTGAACACACAGTATGATAATTTCATTTCTAGCTTTACTATTTTTCCTTTATGGAAATCTTGTGACTAGAATTTTGCATATTTTTTTCTAATAGTAACATCATGAATCAGCAATTAGCCTTCTGTTTGCAGAAAAGCTTCAAGCTGTGCACTTCAAAATTAGATGTGGAAATTTTTCAGTAAGGCTGCACAGTGCGTTTATTCTCTTTTTTGAAAAAAATCTAGGTATGACAGGGACAGTTAAGGCTTACTGCTTAAACATTAATTTAAAGTCTGTATTTCCATGTGTTGTCCATTTCACTAGAATTTGTTGGGTTTTATTAGAAGTTAACAAAAGGATTTGGAAAATTCCCTTCTTCAAGTGTCATAGCACTGATCACAGCCATACACCTAAATATTTATTGTCCATCTTCCCTGTCTGTCTGTTCTCCCTCCCCAGAAAAGGTTGCCTGCTGGGAAAGCAGTCTCAGGCCATACTGTTGTCTTGAAGTGCTTTAAGGGATTGTAAGAAGTTTTCACAGTCCAAACAACGGACAGTTTACAAGCTAGTGAATGGTTTGACCATGTGAACAGATATGTGCCAGAGATCAAGGCTGTGACCTGCTGCTGTTCAGATTACTTGGATAAACGTAGCCACTGGGACCAAGATTAGCAATTTAATTAGAACACCACGTAAAATTAATGTCACCTGCTGAACCTATATCATTGTATATCTGTTATATCACAGTTAAAGGAAAAGGAAAGTCAAATTGTATTTATATAAACAATATAATTAGAATAGTTTTGTGGGTATCACATCATAACCTTCAGGTTTTATAATTTGCATGTCTTGCCTGTGTTTAATCACAGCAACACACTCCAGGATGAAATGCTTTCATGGAAAACAGTAACAATTTGGCACTGTCATGTATTACAGTTTGACATCATAAAAACAAAATGAACCCTTAGAAAGTTTGTAGACATTTAAGAGAAGAGCAAGGATATCAATCATCACGATAAGTAATGCTAGCAAGAGTAATATTAGGGATAATATTCCTTATTTCAAAGTTTAAGCTAACTCCTCACAATTAAAAAATAGAATGAAAATATGGCAGGGGTGAGATGGCCTCAAAGGTGCCTAATTGGTACAATGGGTTTATTCTGCATGATACTGGCAGCAGCTTGGAACAAGGTGCTGCATTTAAATGACACATCCATTTCCCTGAAATTTTCTTACCAGTTGTTAAATTCCAGAATGAAGCTGAATTTTGTTTTCTAAGGTGGGCCAGTACATTTTATAGCCTACAGACTGCTGTCATAGGTAACTCTGTTAACTACCAAGGCTCTCCAGACTTCCAGCTGCTAATGACGGGTAAAGCTTTTGCCTGTCCTCAAACAGTGACGCTTGGTCCAGAGTGATCCTTGTACAGAAGGGAGACACATAGTAGGACCACGGGGAAGAAAATGCAATAGTTGTGTCAAAGAAGAAGTTTACTATGGCTGCAGAAGGTGCTGTCCTGCAAAGATTTTAACTAGTTGCTTTACACTTTTTGCATTTATAGCTGCAATATGCCTGAGAAGCTGATCAAGGGAATGAGTTGCAATCTTGTGACATTTGTTGGCTATACTTAAATAGAATAGTTTGCTCCTAAGTGTCATACTTAAAATTTGATATTTTTCTTTTCAAAATGAAAGAAGCCTTTGGCATAAAATTTATGCAGGGTCACATTTCACCCATAACCTGTTTTTTTTTCTTTTTCAAGCCTGTACCTAGTTACACTTTAATATTTGCAGTCTCTCTAGATTGTCAACATCATTGTATAATAACCAATTTATTATAGAAAGCAGCAAATGCCATGCTGCCAATCACTTGTCCATCACACTAACAGGTACACTGCCATTGTCAGTGTCAGGCTGAATGCTTGGGATCAGTTAGACAGGTGAAGTAATTTAGTCATCTTGTAGTGGCAGAAGGGGACACCTTATCAAGGAAAAGAGAGAAGCATCTTCCCTTGGTGCATTTGGTATGTGGCTATATAATTTGGGTTTATAGTCTCTGTGTGGAAACCGATGCACAGACTAAATTTTACTCTAAAGGTGGGGGGAGTTCTTTTAGGTATCATGAAAGAATATTTGTTTTTCCTTTCTGTTCACTTTATCCACTGTCATTCTCACCCTCTCCCTTCGACCCCGTCTTGAAACTTTTACTATTGTCAGCTTAACAGACTGCTAGATGTTAAATCCTTAAGAGATCTGTCAGTCTATTGGAATAAAAAGAAAATCAAACCTCAAACATCAATGAGAATGGTCAATTCTGTGCATTTAAATATTTCCTACTGCCATTGTTTTGGCAGTGTTTGGAAGAGAGATAGCCAGAGCATGCTTTACCATTTCATCCGAAGAAGAATAAATGTAAGAGTTATTATAGCAGTACTGACGTCAGTCTTCACCCATCCTGATCTCTGTAGCCATGACAGCTGCTGGTTAATACCTGGAAGTTTCTGGGGACAGTGGAGAAAGAAGTTGCTTTATTTACCTGTCTTTGTCTGTTACCATCAGTGCACTGGACAAATTTTCCAGTATCATCTGTGATGTCCTGACTGGAGCTTTAAACAGGAGAGCTAAGCTTGGTGTGTTTGTACTTGTAGCTTCTGACTAAAGCCATCTGTGGTCAGGTACAACCAGTAATGGCCCAGGCTAGGGAATAAAGCTATTACTAATAACAGGGATCTATGAGTCTTCAAAGTAGGAACAGTAGAGGCAGCCTCATACTGAATGGTGGAAAGGAAGAATTCCTGGCAATGGTTTTGAAACCTCACTTTTATTGCAGCACAGAGAACAGTGTCTGGTTGATAGAGAAGACAGACTGGAGGTTAATTCTAATTTATTCACAGAGGAATTGGCAGGAGTACATGTATGCTTACACTAGAAAATTTGGGGTTTAAACAAACTTCAGCTTGCTAAAGTGTCAATTTTCTTTAGGATACTGCTAATAATAGGCTAGACCTGTGGGTTGACAAGGCAATTTGTGGTGCATTGACTCTCATAATCTGCAATTCCATCATCTAGATATATAGTTCATCAATTCTTGTAAACAGCAGAGCTTTCCCTTCTTCTCGTCTCTGTCTACCAAAATGTAATGGACAGTGCTGAAACTTCAGATGGCCTTGGGCATAGTATCACATTATACCTAATCTGATGTAACTACAGGCTGCTGCCAACAAGGATGCTCCCAGCCCTTATGCCCTTGTGCTTCCTGTTGCTTATCTTGTATTCCTTAAAAGGAAGAAAAAAAGCTGTTTTCCACTAATCGGAAAGAACCAACTATCTCCCAGCTGCAGGAGTGCTGAGAGATGAAGAGGATTAGGATTATCTTTTTCAGTGGCAGGCAACAATTAGGTAGAGGGTGAAACTGCACCTGTGCAGTCCTTTCCAGCTGTGCATGCAACCCTGTGGCTAGACACCTAAAACTTCCCTCTGTTTAATTTGCCATTATTCCTTATAAAGTGATATAGGCCCATTACCACCATGTGTAACTTCTGAGATTTTTTGGACAGCACTGTAATGTTATCTCTGTTTAACTCATATGATGTTTACTGGTATTAAAAAGAATTTTTTTTTTTTTTTTTATTTTTATTTTTAGTGTCATTTATGAAGTTCAGAGTCATTGACAAATTTGAAGAAGTTGATCCAGAGCTTTTTCTTTTAGGCTATTAATTTGAAATTCAAGTTGCTCTACAGGAAGAACAGGAGGCCATTTTGCATAGATGGAAAAATAAAACAAAAGACAAACAATGTTGAAAATAGCTCTTACAGTGGACACTTAAAGGAAACATTTGGTTTTCTCTTATACCCATTTTGTATTTTAAGTTGATATTCTTGCACTGTATTAGAAAACTGGACTCAGAAACAGATCAAGGTCAGG